>NC_090247.1:50931201-51126329 GCF_037325665.1 Littorina saxatilis
TGGGCGTTAAGCAAACAAACAAACAAACAAACATCGGTGTCTCTCAGGACTTTGATTTTAGATCTTATATATATATATATATATATTTTCAGAAAAGAGTGGCACAATTATTTCTGAAGAAAAGTTTTCCTTATTTGACATTACAGGGCGGTTTTTGCTTTGTTTGTTTGACCCTTTAGCAGCTAATGTCTTTCCGTTCTTTTTCAGCAATGTCGTGGAGGAGCCACTGTGGCGAGTTGCGTTCAACGTGTCGGCTATGCAGTTCCTGACAACAGTTGCCAATGCAGAGTCGTGCACTTTGACCCCTGACATTTGGGATTTCATATTGTGCTCAGCGGTGTCCTGGATTGAGGTCAGTATTTTGATTGCACTTTGGACTGCTTAGCCATTGAGTACAAAAGTGTTGCTGGTTGTTTTGAGAACTGTTTGATGATATAACGCAGTTGTACTTTTTTTTACATTTTTTAACATCATTTACATTAGTTAGGATGTAAACTCAGTTGCACTTTTTTGCAATGTTGTTAACATTCTTTACATTAGTGTCCATGCAGCTTACTGTGAACGCCTTCAAAGCCTTCTACCTGAAAAGCTCTTTTTTGAGAGAAAAAAACCCACCAACACATCTCCACATGTTCTGCAGAATGCATTATCCTCCTCATTAAGGGATGGACTCAGATGGCCTTGGAAGGTCTGTGTTAGTCTAGAAAGAAAAGTACTTATATAACAGCTGTCTGCATGACTGTCTTATAGGATGATCCTTTTGTCTTCACATACTGCACCATACTTGACTTGTTGCCTAACCCCAGGGGGTTAGCGGGATCACCCACAAAGAAGTCCAAAAGATTTAATTACATTTCGGTATGTGGATAGCTAAGGAAGACTATTTGACATCCGTCAATCATGGAAAAAAGGTTGTTTTGCGTTTCAGAGTCTGAACAGTTCGAAAGTTTCTCTGGCCTCACCCACAAGCGTGCAGACGTTCTGCATGGCCGCTTGTCAGCTGTTGGCGTCTGTGGCTCTGACTATTCAGCAGCGACTGCCAGTGAACCGTGACGTCTACCCGCCCAACCTGGAGACGGAATGGAAGGAGTTCTTTGCTGAAGGAATCTACGCCTTCCTCTTCCCTCTCTTTGTTAGACTTTTGGGTAGGTTGTTCGATAAGTGTGCATAGTTTCCACAACATTTTCTTCTGTTATTTTTGTTGTTGTTGTTGTTTTGTGGGGGGGTTGATGGAGGTTACCCTGAAGACAGAGGCTTACATGTGAATGCGAATCACTAAAACATTGAAAGCTAGAATGGTCAGAATGTTGTTCACGTAATTTGCTACACCTAAGTTGTGCGAATGGGTTTTTGGGTTTGTTACTGCTTTTCTCATATTTCACTGTAGTCGGTTGTGTCCACAGATGAGCTGAAGGGATCCAAAACGGGGGAGACAGAGGTGATCCTGAGAGCTGTGGGATCCGCCATGACCCAGTGTCCCCAGGACCGCGTGCTAGCGCACAATCTGCCACTGAAGCTCATGGCCAGCGACGACACCTCCCCCCTCCCTGACTCCATCCAGACCGTCCTCAATTACCTGTGTCCTGCCCTCACCTGTCCTCTGGCACCTGCACAGGTCACGGCTTTCACCTTGTTGGACAGGTGAGTTTGTAGAGCACAAAACAACAAGTCGCGTAAGGCGAAATAACAACATTTAGTCAAGCTGTCGAACTCACAGAACGAAACGAAACGCACTGCATTTTTTCACCAAGACCGCATACTCGTAGTTTCGTCAGTCCACCGCTCGTGGCAAAGGCAGTGAAATCGACAAGCCAGAATAGTGCGGTAATGGTCGCGCTGAGTAGGATAACACGCTTTTCTGTATCTGTATTCTTTTTAGCGTACTGAGTTTGTTTTTAATCCAAACATATATGTATATGTTTTTGGAATCAGGGACCGACAAGGAATAAGATGAAATTGTTTCTAAATCGATTTCGGACAATCAATTTTTATCATATTTTTCATATTTTTAATTTTCAGAGCTTGTTTGTAATCCAAATATAACGTATGTATATGTTTTTGGAATCAGAAAATGATGCAGAATAAGATGAAATTGTTTTTGGATCGTTTAGAAAAAAAATGTTTTTAATGACAAGTTTCCGATTTTTAATGACCAAATTCATTAATTATTTTTTAAGCCACCAAGCTGAAATGCAATACCAAAGTCCGGCCTTCGTCGAAGATTGCTTTGCCAAAATTTCAATCAATTTGATTGAAAAATGAGGGTGTGACAGTGCCGCCTCAACTTTTACAAAAAGCCGGATATGACGTCATCAAAGACATTTATCGAAAAAATTAAAAAAACGTCCGGGGATATCATTCCCAGGAACTCTCATGTCAAATTTCATAAAGATCGGTCCAAGAGTTTAGTCTGAATCGCTCTACACACACACACACACACACACACACACACACACACTCACACACAGACACACACAGACAGACAGACACACACACACACACACACACACACACACACACACACACACACACACACACACACCACGACCCTCGTCTCGATTCCCCCTCTATGTTAAAACATTTAGTCAAAACTTGACTAAATGTAAAAAGAAATTTGTTTCCGATGACAAGGCCAAAAACAATAGTCTTTTTTAATTTGTTTTTGTTTTTGACCGAAGTTGTTTTTGTTTTTTTATTTACTTACACAGGTGAATGTGGCTTTTTATTGGTCTTTTTTTTCAGTCTAATTTTCTGTAGGGTCAAACAAAGTTGTAGGGTTGTGAGGAAAAAAGTATCTTGTGCACCTGTACCTGTCTTTTCAGTTGATTATGTAGTCATCAAGAGGCACTTGCCATGTTTCAGAATCATACCACTGTTACCAACCTACCACAAGGAACCAGAGGCTGCTGAAGGTGCTAGCAGTAGCAACACTGACACAGAATCAAGGTGAAATATTTTCTTCTTTCCTTTTTGATAACAGATGTTATGTTTGAATTTACATTTGATTTTCTATCTGAGCCCTTTTCTTTCTGCTAGATAAAGATGCAGGAGGAACATGCAAAACAGAATGATATGCCGGCATTTGAAAGGTTGCTCAACCAAAATTGAATAGCACTTTAAAAATCTGCCTGTGAATTTTGACCATGTTTCTTAGCGTGTTCAGGGGAACACCAAGACGGTTATCTTTGCAATTTTCTTTCTTGAAATTGAAATTGTTATGGGAAAAATCGCCACGAGTTGCCAATTTCACCAATTTCAATTGTTCTTGTTGCTTCTGTTTTGAATATTCAGGCCTCCCCCAGCAATGCTGATGAAAGTGATAGAAGACTGTGCCACTGCCATGGATGTGGTTCTCTCCCCTGTTGACATGGGAACCACTGTCGCCATGGCACCAGGCACTGAGGAATACCAGTTTGCCCTGGGATACCTGTTGGCATGGCAACTGATGCTGCGTCTTTTCCACAGTGCTGGCTCCAAGGTATGATGTCCATCACATGCAAATTCAGTTTGTTATGTTTGTGTTTACCAAAACATAGTCATACTGACTAGTGGTATAGTGACACCCCCCCCCCCCCCTTGTCAGGCCTTCCCCCATTTAAGATCTTGTTTTATTTTCAGATTTTCTGTACATAACCTCTGTAAATTTACCTCCATTTTAAGAATCCGTCCTTTTTTATGACCTGATTTTCTTGAATATTCGGAGGACTTACAATGATGGTTCTTCTGTAAACACACGTGATACACGAACAGAGTGCCTTATTCATCCCATGCACTTTTGTTTGTGAATGTGCAATTGTATGCATTCTCTTTCTCCTGAAAAGGTGAGATTCTGTTTTTCCAATAAGCTAACGTCCTTCCTTGAAATGTTCTTTTTTGTGTGTGATTGTTTGTTTTTCTTCAAGTGAAACACCCACACTACTTCTCTGAATTTTTGTTTAGGGACGAGCAGAGTACGCCGCCTACCTCAAAGACCACTCCAACGTCCAGCGTCTCTTGACTCACCTGTTCCGACTCATGCCGGCCACACCTGTTTCTGGCCCATCAGCCACATCGCCGCTCAAATCTGCAGGCCCAGGGTCACCACTCAAACCACTCTCACCAGAGCCTAGTGGTTCTGATTCTTGGTTTGAGTCGTCTGTCATGCCTTTGTCAGCTGAAGGTAAGGAGAAGTTTTGCTGCTTTTGTTATACAGTGGTACCTCTGTCTAACGACTTTGAAAATGTAACCGAAATTCGGTCGTTATATGGAGGGGTCGTAACATGGAGGATTAGTTTATGTCCGGGTCCGTCAATGATCCGGAATGACATGGGCGTTTTGATTGATGCCGCCCACAAAGTAATGTTATTTAACTTATTCTTTCCTTAAACGATTATGGTAAACAGTTTTCTATTGAATTATTTACCCACATATAGTATTCTTGCTTGTTTAATCAAGCCCCGTAACTACTCGTGGGTTCAGGTTTACAAATAGATACACTGATGTCGAACGAAAGCATGCGGTCCAAAAGCATGCAGTGATGCACATCGATCTCGATACCAGATACTAATCATAGTCATACGATACACCGATTTCAGGCTTTCCCTATTTTAAGAGCTTGCTTTTACACATTTTCTATTTGCCCTTGTAAATCTGCCTCCATTTTAACCCCTTCACTGCCACAGTATAACAGCATTTTGGTATTGCTGTGCGCCAGGGCAAATTTCGCTTTCTTCGGTAGGTTCACTAATCTGTTCACTGCTCAATCATTTATTGAGATATCTCTTAGATCTTTGGCATGTGGTTTGCTTACACCCTTGGCTATTATGTGATAACATGATCATTGGACTTTGTTTGTGATTGTTATAGTAAAAATCGATATAATGAGCATTTTTGTCAAAAATTACCGTTTCCAAACTTTCACACACACACTGCAGCACGTAAAACCGCAGGAAACACAGCTAAAACTGGTGTCAAACATCAGGTACTCACATTACAGCCCATAACAGTATTCTTCTGTGTGGTAATCCATAAATCACTTCTTGTAGAGCTTCCAGAACACTGTATCATTTCAAAACATGTCTACGAGTTGATGTCCGACTTTCGGCCGCCATTTTGAATCTTATAGATCGGAAAAAACTTCTAAAAAAGTTTTTACCATGTGGTACTAACTTATCTGAACGGTCAATGGTAAAGAACTGTGTTTAAACCCCTACAAGAAGTTGGACAGTGGTTACCTCCCATTTAGTTTTCACAAATGTCCTGAAAGGTGCTGATATAAATGCCACGTACCTAGTATGTATATGGGCGTATGATAAACCAAACATGACCACGTACCTAGTACGTGCTGGGCAGTGAAGGGGTTAAGACCTTGCTTTTACACATTTTCTATTAGCCCTTGTAAATCTGCCTCCATTTTAAGACCTAAAGCTGGATAGACCTAATTTTTTCAATATTTGAGTCCTAAAAGGGGGTTTCACTGTACACAGAATAGTGACATAGTGCTACCTGTTCTGCCCACAGGTGTTGGCCAGCGGGAGGACATACAGCGTGCATCATGCTACGTGTACCTGCACTGTCTGGAGGTCATACCTGTCCTGGTGCGACAGTGGTGGAAAGATCAGGACAGGAAATCTGCTGCTTATGTTGACAAGTGAGTAGTACCTGGAAAATCTGAGAACATAGGTGACTGATTTTGTTTGTTTCAAAATCCCAGTCTAAAGAAAAGTGACTGGTGTTGTGAAATGATTCCATTCAAAAGGGGCATGTGTGTGTGTGTGTGTGTGTGTGTGTGTGTACACGCAAACATGTATGTGTGTGTGCATGCATACATGCATGTGACATCGTGTGTGAATTTCACAGTTGAGTTAGTACATTTTATTTGTTTGCTCTGATGATTCTTCTTTCTCTTTTTCAGGTTCACCACCAAGTATGTCAGTCCGCAACTCATCAAGTCAGAAATGCAGTCTGTCAACAGCTCAGAATCAGCTATCCCTGACCTTTTGGTGAGTATACAGCTATTTTGTAGAAACTGGTCATGAGTAAAAAGCATGAAACCTAGCTTCCACAGTGGTAAGTAAAACTTAAGCAAGTACAATGTAGCTGACCATCTTTAGTATCAGGTCTGTCAGGCGAAGTTCTCACACACTATTTCTTCTCTGTTGTGTATGCATTTCCCTGGAGAGGAGAAGAATGTAAGTCTTCTGGACATAATTTAGTGCGTGTGTGTGTAGGAAGAAAGTTTGCCAGTCTATCTTTTTGAGCACGACTGTTGTCTCAGTAATGCTGATACAGTCAAATCTGCCCTGGCAACCACCTGTCCATAACGACCACCTGTCCATAACGACCACATGTCCATAACGACCACCCAAAAGGATCCTCGATGAGATGTTTTGATTATTTCACATTTTCAACGACCACTTTTGGTTGACTCCTTGGGAGATCGTTTTACACAGGTTCAACTGTACAGTCTGTTTCCTACTGAATGATGAGAGTCACATCTTCCGCTTTGAACCACAGGTGAAGGCCAACAGCATCACAAGACAGGTGACGGCATCCTACACCACAGATGAGCTGAAGGCTGAGATCCAAATCACGCTACCGGAGAGCTATCCTTTGGGCGAAATCTCTGTGGACGCACAGAGACACGCTGTGGTCAAGCAGGCGCAGTGGGAACGCATGTTGCTGCAGATGACCATCTTTCTTCAGCATCAGGTACGTAAAGGCCTTCCTTAACAAGAGTCCGAAGTTGACTTCACAACAATTCAGTGCCAAAGCTTCGTGCGGCCAGCTTGTGAAGTAGACATTGCAAAGTTAACTTTGCCCAAGTCATATCAGACTAAAAGATGATGGATTCCCATGGTCCTTTTTTTTATTTTTTTTTTATTGTCTTGAGGGAGGGAACTTGAGACAATAATATAATGAATGGAAGATGTTTAATTTTTGACTTTCGACAAAGCCTTTTAGACAGTTTTAGCTTATTTATGTATGTCCCATACTTTTAATTTTTGTCAGATAAGCTCCAGTTTATTGGTGTTCTTCACTTTGAAATTTTGTTAGCAAAGCTTGAGAACTATTAATGATCCATACTTATTTGAACTTCAGACAGAATCTCACAGAAGCAGTATTTTATTTTAACAAGAAGAAAGAAAAGTTTAGGGGGAGGGGCTATATTCTTCCTGATTTGAAAAACAGAAGAAATGTAGGTTTGTCTAGGAAAGTTATAAATGGCAAAAATGAAAGTAGAAAGTACAGGAGCATACTGCAAACTTTGATGACAGTGAAGAGTTATACCTTTGAAAAGATAACCTCTTTTCTTAACTGTTTTCAAGTGAACACATGCATTCACACGATTTCTTTCTTGGCAGAATGGAACCATCATGGAAGGCCTCAGGCTATGGAAGCGAAACATTGATAAGAGAATTGAGGGTGTCGAAGAATGTTTCATTTGCTATGCTGTCATCCATGCTTCAAACTACGAGCTCCCCATGGTTCCGTGCAAAACTTGCAAGAAGAAATTCCACAAAGCTTGCTTGGTGAGTCTAGCTATTGTTTCATTGAAAATTAATGTTTTTAACACAATCTACATGCAACCTGTCACTTGTGTTACCCTGTTAAATCAAATTCTAAGCTTTATAAGCCCTTGGAATAGAAGTCACATCAGAAATTATCACAGTTACCACACTCTTGGGACCAGCCCAAAGTGTTCCTACATTGTAGGTGTCCTCACATGACAGGGACCTTTAGGGCAAGAGACATTTTCCGGAAATAACTTTGTCTTAATGTTGTGGTCTATTTATGACTTTCCGGGGCTACGAGGTTGAAAAGATAGGGATTAAAATCATGTACAGAATTCGGTACAGCAAACGCTACCCGAAACCCCACCTATACGGCGTGTATGACCTTGAGAGCTTCAGTCAACGCTTACATTTTGCAGGGATAACATCCGGTTTGCTCTCTCAAGACTGATCATATTTTATCTTCAAGAGAGATCAAGGGAAAAAAATAAATGCCCCGGCGAAGATTCGAACTCTCGACCTTGAGACTTCGTGTCTGATGTCCTAACCACTAGGCTACTACGCCAATTGAGAAAAAGAAGGAAAAACATTGATATGAATTCATGTTATGTTATTCTTGAAGCAGCATGATTTATATCTCTATCCGCCCACTGTTCAGAAATGAATACATGTATAACTTCTTCTTTGATGTCTGCTTTCAACTGCACAGAGCTTTGGAGAGATTCAATTACTGTTCTTGTCATTTTTCTTGCATGTTGTAAATAGAGATATCGCAGCTATTTGCACGGCGCGAATGTCATGTAGCATGACGGTGTAAACATGTACTGCGATTCCGTGAAACATGTTTGCAAATAAAGGCAAATTTGAATGGCAATTTTTACGTACGTTTTTGTACCGCATGAATGGTAATTCAAGCGTAGAATGATATAAAAAATTTAAAAAAATTCTATCTTTGACAACACTGTTGGAGTGGCCTAGCGGTCAAGACATCGGACCCGACATTTCAAGGCCCCGAGGCCATGAGTTCGAATCCCTGCCAAGTCGTTTATTTTTTCTCCTCGATCCTTCTTGACAAGTATGCTTAGC
The DNA here is from genome assembly GCF_037325665.1 of Littorina saxatilis. Lineage (NCBI taxonomy): Eukaryota > Metazoa > Mollusca > Gastropoda > Littorinimorpha > Littorinidae > Littorina > Littorina saxatilis. The sequence continues at coordinate 50,939,781 of NC_090247.1, forward strand.
TATGAGAGAGCAAACCGGATGTTACCACTGCAAAATTCAAGCGTTGACTGAAGCTCTCAAGGTCATACACGCCGTATAGATGGGGTTTCGGGTACCGTTTGCTGTACAGAATTTTGTACATGATTTTCAGCCCTATCTTTCCAAACTCGTAGCCCCGGATAGTCATAAATAGACCACAGCTTTAAGTGGTGTAGTAGAATTAGAGCCCCTTTTACTACGTCAAGCTTTTCAAAGCAAGTACCACACTGCCACTCAGCTTTAACCTGACATCGGGACGAACAACTAAGTCTGTTTAGTTTTAAGCAGTAGCTAATGTTTAGACAAAATGCTGTTAGTAATAACATCTTTCTTGGCATTTTGATATTGACATTTTTAAGCCAATCTCTGCTTTTCTCTTTTCAGTACAAGTGGCTGAACTCGAGTCAGAACGCCACATGTCCTCTGTGTCGCAGTATATTCTGATTTGTCATCATCACCTTTGGTCCCATCTTCTCTGCTGTGGAGTTGTTGCATGGAATTGGGAGATTTCCCTTCAACTTATAATCAAATGGCGGTTACATACAGAATGTATATATGAGAACTATAAAAATTGAGACTTTCAAACAGATTTCTGCATGTGAACTGCAGGGTATCTTTGCTAATTAACAAACCTTTAAACATAGCATGTGAACGGATAATTTTACAAGAGGTGAGAACGACTACACACTGGGTGAGATCTCCGCAGGAATACAATATGTACCTCAGTAATGTTCAATTACTTTCACATGCATGATATACGATTGCACAGTTAGTAGAACAGTGGGGCCCCCTTTTTAAGACCCCCTGATTTAAGACTATATTTTAAAGACCCTCTTTTCTAAGATTTTCTGTTCATTGCCTTTGTTAAGTTACCCTCATTTTAACTCAAGACCTGATTTTCTCAACAACAAAAAAAAGTTACGTCTAGAAGTGGGGTTCCACTGTATCAGATTTAGCTAGAAAGGAGTAAAATAAGTTCTTCTCTTGTCATAAAGCTTAGAGCAGAAGTTTTCAGAACATTTTTCTTTTTTGTGTGCGTATTTTTATTTTGTAAAGCAGACTGGATATAATTTCTAAACAGAGAATTGTTTTGGATACTTCTTTGAGGCTTCTGCAATTGTAAACTTGTTGAATGTCAACCTGGAAAATTCCAAACCTTACTGATAGTTCATGAGTTATTGTGATTAGGAAATGATTGCTAATGCACTGAATACTATTTACATTTATGCTTCTCTGGGGTCAGTTATTTCTGTCATGTGAATAAATAGGAACCACACAGAAAGACAGCCAGTGTGTGTGTGTGAGAAATAGAGAGAGCGAACAAATGTGAATTTGTGCTAAATATATCGACAAACATCACAAATGAAAGTAAAATTGAATCTATTTATTCAAATACAAACTCTTTCACACATTTCAGATCACACATGTACAAAATATGTCTGACAACATCACACAATAAACCAGCTCAATGTTATTTTCATAATGAACAAACTTCAAACCAGCTTGCAACTATAATCTACTTGAAATGATTTAACGCTTATTAGTCACCACAATTTTGCAAACATACCATTTGGCATGAAAATAAATGACACTTGAGATGATACATTTTCATTCAAGCCAGCGTATTCACACAATCTCTCACACAAACTACTCTCTCATCAAATAATAACACATTTTGGGATGCAGTTCTTGTTTGTGTAGTCTTCCAGTCCCAGTTGATTTTTTTCAGCAACAGAATCAGTGAATCGGTGAATGTGTACTCGAATGAAACAAAGACAAAATCAGATTGTATGCTCTTGAGCCTCAAAAGCTATGATCTGTGTATCTGCAGAACAATAAAAAGCCACATCTAATTTGTAAACTACACTATTTCTGGGGCAAATTTCACTAACTAGCCTTCTAACAATAAAGATGTACAACAGAGACAAAATCAGCTCATATTCAAAACAGATGAAAGTTCATGATGTGCAAAACTCCGCTCAAAATTTATTATGACTTAGACCAGATCTCCACCAGCAAATACATGACCTACTCTAATTTTGTGATAAAGAAAATAAACTTTCATCCTGAGGTTGTATAAACATACATGTGCATGATACCATTTATTATTTATAACCCTCCCAACATGAACCTGAAAACAACAAAAAAACACTTAAAGAAACTAGATGATGCTAACAAGGCAGTCAACCTATACATTCCGACACCGGCTCACTTCCTGCATACAGCCTATCAATTCATTATCTGTCACTATTTTGACAAAATGGTATACCTTTCTCTTCCTTTTTATATTTAGTCAAGTTTTGACTAAATATTTTAACATCGAGGGGGAATCGAAACGAGGGTCGTGGTGTATGTGCGTGTGTGCGTGTGTGTGTGTGTCTGTGTGTGTGTCTGTGTGTGTGTGTGTGTGTGTAGAGCGATTCAGACTAAACTACTGGACCGATCTTTATGAAATTTGACATGAGAGTTCCTGGGTATGAAATCCCCGAACGTTTTTTTCATTTTTTTGATAAATGTCTTTGATGACGTCATATCCGGCTTTTCGTGAAAGTTGAGGCGGCACTGTCACGCCCTCATTTTTCAACCAAATTGGTTGAAATTTTGGTCAAGTACTCTTCGACGAAGCCCGGGGTTCGGTATTGCATTTCAGCTTGGTGGCTTAAAAATTAATTAATGACTTTGGTCATTAAAAATCTGAAAATTGTAAAAAAAAATAAAAATTTATAAAACGATCCAAATTTACGTTTATCTTATTCTCCATCATTTGCTGATTCCAAAAACATATCAATATGTTATATTTGGATTAAAAACAAGCTCTGAAAATTAAATATATAAAAATTATTATCAAATTTTTTTTTTCGAAATCAATTTAAAAACACTTTCATCGTATTCCTTGTCGGTTCCTGATTCCAAAAATATATAGATATGATATGTTTGGATTAAAAACACGCTCAGAAAGTTAAAACGAAGAGAGGTACAGAAAAGCGTGCTATCCTTCTTAGCGCAACGAATACCCCGCTCTTCTTGTCAATTCCACGGGCACTGCCTTTGCCACGGGCGGTGGAGTGACGATGCTACGAGTATACGGTCTTGCTGCGTTCAGTTTCATTCTGTGAGTTCGACAGCTACTTGACTAAATATTGTATTTTCGCCTTACGCGACTTGTTTTTCTTTATTTGGTGTTTAACGTCGTTTTCAACCACGAAGGTTATATCGCGACGGGGAAAGGGGGGAGATGGGATAGAGCCACTTGTCAATTGTTTCTTGTTCACAAAAGCACTAATGAAAAATTTGCTCCAGGGGCTTGCAACGTAGTACAATATATGACCTTACTGGGAGAATGCAAGTTTCCAGTACAAAGGACTTAACATTTCTTACATACTGCTTGACTAAAACTCTTTACAAACATTGACTATATTCTATACAAGAAACACTCAAGGGTAAAAGGAGAAACAGAATCCGTTAGTCGCCTCTTACGACATGCTGGGGAGCATCGGGTAAATTCTTCCCCCTAACCCGCGGGGGGTTTCTCTTCTCTTTTTCTTCATTCTCATACACATGATGATACAGTGGAACCAGTCTAAAACGACCATCCAAAGCTTCAGCAAACAGTGGTCGATATAGACATGTGGTTGCTATGGAAAGGTGAATTATATAGACGAAAATCTTATCTAGGATCCTTCAGAGTGGTCGCTGTAGGCAGGTGGTCTCTTTTGAGAGGTGGCCGCAAGGGCAGGTTTGACTGTACCCGTGATGAAAGGACGCCATTGGAAGCTGCAAAAAGTATCCCTTCACTGCAGGTGTCTGTTCATGACAAGTATATTTTGGTAAAGTCATAGGGACTACAGAATGTGTCCTTTCATGGGAAGAGTCCTCTGGAGGACCCAACACAGTACGTACCCCTGAACTGAGTCGAGACGAATTCATAAACAATCAAGTCACTTCAGTCACCACTGGGTGGACGAGTGGTAACGCACTTGAGCTCGGAAGCGAGAGGTTGCGAGTTCGACCCTGGGTCAGGGCGTTAGCAATTTTCTCCCCCCTTTCCTAACCTAGGTGGTGGGTTCAAGTGCTATTCTTTCGGATGAGACGAAAAACCGAAGTCCCTTCGTGTACACTACATTGGGGTGTGCACGTTAAAGATCCCACGATTGACAAAAGGGTCTTTCCTGGCAAAATTGTATAGGCATAGATAAAAATGTCCACCAAAATACCCGTGTGACTTGGAATAATAGGCCGTGAAAAGTAGGATATGCGCCGAAATGGCTGCGATCTGCTGGCCGATGTGAATGCGTGATGTATTGTGCAAAAAAAATCCATCTCACACGGCATAAATAAATCCCTGCGCCTTGAATATGTGCGCGGTATAAATTGTATAAAAAAATTTTTTTTTTAATTTAATAAAAAAATCCCTGCGCTTAGAACTGTACCCACGGAATACGCGCGATATAAGCCTCATACTGATTGATTGATTGATTGACTGATTGACCACTAACCTCCCTTTCTGTGCCCCTATCCCCACTTTTTAATATTTTTTTTTAGACCTTGCACACATTTCATAATGTTCATCCAACTCTTCATTGCATCCTGTGGCGTTCTTTCTGCAGACGTGAACTGTAAACTCGTGACACCAAATTCCAGGAGTCCATGTATCGGTCCATGCACATCGCTATACATTTCTGAAACAAAGCAAACGAGTGAAAACAATGAAGAATGTAAAGTTCTGCTAAGAAATTTATACTGAAAAACTATAGCCCTTCCTGTCAACATTATCTCAAATTATAATTTGACACCACATTTTTCTGTCATTATAATCAAGTGCGCTTTGTTATTTATCTCGTTTGAAATGCTGGATTACCAAACATGTACCAAGATCTGCTTTTTGGCTTGCATCATTGTATCACATGATAAGAAACTTTAAAGTGTATACACAACTGTTTTAGATACTTCGGACTTCTCAACAGTCTGTCCATGCAGGCATGTCTGTACTGAGGACACAAGAAAATATTACCAAGCACTGTTAGAAATAATCCACATGAGATAATCAGACCCCCCGCGGGTTAGGGGAAAGAATTTACCCGATGCTCCCCAGCATGTCGTAAGAGGCGACTAACGGATTCTGTTTCTCCTTTTACCCCTGTTAAGTGTTTCTTGTATAGAATATAGTCAATGTTTGTAAAGATTTTAGTCAAGCAGTATGTAAAAAATGTTAAGTCCTTTGTTCTGGAAACTTGCATTCTCCCAGTAAGGTCATATATTGTACTACGTTGCAAGCCCCTGGAGCAATTTTTTTATTAGTGCTTTTGTGAACAAGAAACAATTAACAAGTGGCTCTATCCCATCCCCCCCCTTTCCCCATCGCGATATAACCTTGAACGGTTGAAAACGACGTAAAACACCAAATAAAGAAAGAAAGAGAGATAATCAGTGAAAAAAAAAAAACTATATTAGTATTACTTGTAATAATTAATCAATTCAACACATCTTACCTGCTCTGAGTTGTCAAGGGCAGTGCCAGGCTTGTAAATGCATTTCTTGTAGCACTTCTCTGACATTTTCTGCAAAATAAATGGAAATCCAATCACAAAAAGGCTATGGCAAACGCCTCATTTTTAGCTGATGAGCCAAACTGAGCTCAACTAATGCTTAACTATATGCAGTGATGGCGCTAGTATTTGTTCAAACCGGTACGCAAACTTTTATGATGCAAACAGTCCAGAAAAAACCGGTGGGCTCGTCATTGGAATAGTACAACTCAGAGTACTGGTTTTATTGTTCTACCAGCGAAAAAACCCTGTAGTTCTAAACATCAACCGGTAGGTCATACCGGCAGCCATTTTTATTCCGGTATTTTCTCATTTCAACCGGTAAAATACCGCTAATTACCGGTTAACGCCAATACTGTATATGTTAAAAATAAGGCTTACGTTCAGTTCAAATGAACCCCTAAATAGTAGAACTCGGAGTGTATACAGTGGTCAGAATCTTGTATACATTCCGGCATTACCTTCCGGAAGGAAGGAACGCTTCACTTTCGATTCATGGTATCAATGTACGCTGGGAACAAACACAGACAAAAACAAACACGAAACTGATGCTTCACGGCAGTTTATTGTCGGAGATTGGAATTATCGACCCAGAAACGGTTGTATTGAGGTCTAACAAATGACGTCTCACAACGTGCGCGGTCGTCCTTGGCGGTCAAGAAAGCCGCCGCGATCATTGCGCAGACGACACTTCTAGACCGCCAGTATTTTTTGTGCGCATCACGTGCTCCACATAAAAAGGCCGGAAACGAAGCAATTGGGAAACCTGGATACTATGTGAATGTACTTATTTGCTAACCCTCGACACTCCAAAAAAGAAATAGCGGAAGTCCATACGTCAGACTGATTTTTCATTGGCTACTTTCTAACGAGTTGTTAGGGGGAATTTCATTGGCTTCAGATTTATTACAGAGCTTTTCATTGTCGGAGTGTATACAGACCCATCGATCCTGTATACACTCCGAGTGCGTATAGCTTTTAGAAAGCAGACCATCGCAATCATTGCTTTATCCACTAGAAATCACAGTTATAAGGCGACGTTCTGTCTCCACAAACGCTACATAGCTACATAGTTGTCAAGCAAAGCAGACGAAGACAAATACAAGGAAACTTGTGGAACTGCGAGTTTGACTTTGAGATGACTTGTGCTGTCTGCTATTTGGCTTATGCAAGAACTGAATCTTAACCGTTTACCGACCTGTAAAAGTTCTTGGGCGTTCGCGAGTGCGATCTGTTGTTTTACTTGACCCATTAGGTGCTCCTTGTCGGCTGCGCCCATTTTTCCTCCCGGTGGTGGAGCATCGAAATCCATTTTTGACCGTTTGAAGCTGCGTCTTCTGCTACCACCCGCACGTGTGGAAAGGAAACGCCTTGAGTTACCTCGCTTGAAGTCGATCTGCGGTAAATAGACACTTCCGTCTGTTCGCCTTCCTTCAAGGCTCCGGAGCAAGATTTGCGTGCGTTTGAAAAGTTTCGGTGCAATTGGGTAAATATTACTGAAAACAAGACATTAGCTTGGGAAAAACACGAACACCTAGTTTTTTGTGTAGCAAACAAATAAATCCACAACACGTAGACCTCAGTCTTGATGTTAGGTGAACCTTGTTTTATATTCGCTGAAAATCCTGACACTGACGGTTCATATTTTTCATCGTGATCCATTTTATCATTGGCCGTTTATCATTTAAATGGTAGCATATTACTATTAGCGCCAAATGTGTGTTTAAAAAATTACAAAGAGCATATACTGATGTATGCCATTGTATTTGTAAATTCATAACTCACATTCAGATTCACAATCCAGTGGGATTCTTTACTGTTTAATCTTTACTCAAGTCACTTACAAAACTAATATATCAAAGCAAAGAATAGTGCTTGTGAAATTAATTGACGGATTGATCCCAAAATGTAAACTTTAAAGCATAAATAATTAATTTGATCAAGAAAATAGCTCCCACGGTTGTCTCCCTTTTTAATTTTTAAGTCGCATATGTAGGATCAACATGGTTGGGCCGTCGTTTTCCTCCTAAACCCCTTGTAGGAGATACGCATCCCAACATTTCATTCTGTAACTTGAATGGTAACTAAACCTTTTATACTTATAAGTGTCTGGGGGGGATGGGCCATGAATTTGAACTCGCCTGAAACTGTTTCAGTGTAGGTAATTTGTACCCACGGCACCGGGCAGGTGTTTATTTAAGGTACAACCCTGCGGCTGCCCTGTGTACTGTAACTCAAGCTTTTTACTTATAGTACTTGTCTGTTATAACAATTTATTTGAATCATTTTGATCTGATTTCAGGCCTTTATATGCAGTGACGAACAGCCATGCCTCTCTTGCATGGAAAGGGCAACCTGCAACATGCATGCGCAAAGTGCAGTGAATATTGTCAAGGATGGGAGGGGGTTTTCTGTGATGTCTGTGGGAACTGGCACCATGTGAAATGTGAACAGCTGGAGATTCAGATTCTGCAGGCCTTCAAAGAACTCCCCGAAGTGCCGTACATCTGCAAATCCTGCCGCTCGGACGAGAGAGGCAGTTTCAGCTATGACGGGTCCATTAGTCGTTTGCACAAGGTATATATACATGTATCTAAGTTATAGAAATAAAGCAATGGGACGAAACTTACAAAATCAGTAAATCTAACAGTAATGATAACTTAAAGGGACTGTGCAGGGGTCACACTACAGGATTGCTGAAGCAACAATTTTTCTTTTGTCGCAGATTATGATATAAACAGTCAAAAGCTTATTTTACACAGCTTTCTCACAGATGCCTTCACATACCTTTAGTGTTTCCAGCGAAACGAAACTGTATGTGGTTTTCCAGTTCGCATCTCCCACCAAAATGTAATTAACATTTCCCGCGAAGACGTTCTGGGGCTCAACGCTATGTGCAGTTTGCCAAAATGGGCCCACATACCATCTTTTACAACCGGCACGGTTGGCCTAGTGGTAAGGCGTCCGCCCCGTGATCGGGAGGTCGTGGGTTCGAAACCCGCCCGGGTCATACCTAAGACTTTAAAATTGGCAATCTAGTGGCTGCTCCGCCTGGCGTCTGGCATTATGGGGTTAGTGCTAGGACTGGTTGGTCCGGTGTCAGAATAATGTGACTGGGTGAGACATGAAGCCTGTGCTGCGACTTCTGTCTTATGTGTGGCGCACGTTATATGTCAAAGCAGCACCGCCCTGATATGGCCCTTCGTGGTCGGCTGGGCGTTAAGCAAACAAACAAACAAACCATCTTTTACAATTTTCTTTCGTAATCACACACAAAGTACCCAAAACAGAAAAAATTCTCCCTCTCGCCAAGACTAATAGACTTCCATGTAGGCTTTGACGTAATTAATAAATGCGCTGGACCTGATGTGAACCTGGTCGAGGGTGACTCTTGCCTGCCCCGATGGCACTTAGTCCAAAGTTAATTCGTAAAAATATTGTAGTTTTTGACTCCTTGCATGAAAGTCAATGAAACTTGGTATATATTTTCAAACAGATAGCTGCCTGGGGCATGACTGAAAACCCTAGGGGCTCTGTGCAAATGGTTGACTACTGACTGAACAGATTTTGTTAGATGTTTTGCCACTGCTAGTCTACAGTTTTGCACTCAATCATATTTTTGTTACTGTTAGGACTAAGTGAGATGTGATGACTTCTTAACAGTTTTTATATAATGCAGTGTCTCACTTTTTAGCTTGCACAAGATTTTGTCCCCCTCCACTACCACTGACATCGACGGAATAAAATTGTGATTGAAGCTCAGTATCTATCTTTCTGGCCCCTCTCTCTCTTTCTTTCTCTCTGAAAAGACAACCATCTGGTGGGGAAAGTAATAGTGTGAGTCACTAATTGGTTTTTTTTTTCTTTCTTCTCTCTAGGCTGCCAAGCAAGGCATAGAAAAGCTGTACATTTATGTGGAGAGAGAACGGCTCTTCATGAAGGAGGATCTGGCCTACCACAACGTAAGGGTTCCCAAGTACTCCTCTGACGTCCAAGCTCAGGCACTCCTCCAGGAGTATTGCCCATCACAGAAGAAAAATGCTGCCAAGGTCACCAAGGACAACAACAGTCTCTTCTCTGCAGTCTCCGTGGCTCTGGGTGGCAACGAAAAACTCGCCAAAGAGTTGCGTGTTCGCTGCTGCATCGAGATGGTGGTGCACGAATCTTTCTACAAATGGCAAGATAACTACGAACAGCTGACTAAATGTGCGCCTGATTATATGGAGAGTTGTCTCAACTGCGCCACCCCGGATGAAGACTCATGTGTTTGGACAATGTCTGCACTCGCATCTGTCGTGAGGAGGCACATCGAGTCCATTTATCCTGCTGTCAATGGCAAAATGGACCGTGCTATCAGCATTCTCAACAGGGTGTTTGTCCCCCGCAACAAGATCGATTCCGGAGAAAACCTCAAGATATTCTGGAGCAGCTCCAAGAAGACCACCATCACACCAGGGTCATGGGTGCCAGACATGTTTGTGCCACTGGTGGACATGCCCATCGTGCCGTTGTCTCCCACAGTCATGTCGCCATTCAACACACCCTCCAGAGTCTCTGGGCGCATGCGAAAACCCACTGCTAAGGTCATGGCCATAACCAGCCCCAGAGAAAAGAATCAGATGAAAGTGGTGGTGGAGAACACTGACCCAGGGTCTGAGGATGAACTGCATGACGGTGATGACTCTGACTTTGAAATGCCTTCTAGTTTCACGCTTGAGCCCGCTGACAATGAAGAAGCCTACATGAACAAGTATCACATGGAGAACATCGACATCAACTGGATGGACAAGTTCACCGTGGTGGCAAAGGGAGGCAACCCGTTGACTGGAACAGCATTCCTGTCTGCCCAGGAGATATTCAACGTGTTGACCACAGAAACAGAGATTCTCCCAAACATCCCTGCAGGCAAAAAGGAAGATGTGTACTACGTTGTGGACAACAGCCGAAACATGCGCTACAAGCATCGCCGTAACTACTTCCAGGATGATTGCGGTCGGTACAACCAGAAGAGCGGCACCACCTGCAAGTCCTACTACCTGCTTACTGCTGACAACATGCTGCAGCCGATGATCAAGCACGGGGACAAGTACTGCAGGGAAAGCAAGAGAGTTCCTGCTTCAACTGGGGTGTCGCCTCGAGGGAGAGGTCGCCCTCCTGGTCGAGGCCGAGGCCGTGGGAGGGGAGCCAGCGAGCAGAAAGTCACCAAGTGGATTCCCATGGAACCCCAGCCGGATGAGGACAAGATCATCATTCTCCACCGCTACTACTCCCAGCTGGAGATCGACCCCACCTACAAGCGACGCATTTCATGGTTCATCAACCTGCCCGAGAGGCTGGAGAAGGGCCACAGTGTTTTTTTGGCTGAATATCTCACCAAGCCGGTGCCAGGGCTGCAGCTACCCTTGAACAGGAAAAGGCAGCATACTACCACCATGACCAAAGCAGCAGAGAGAAAGTCAACAACAGATGCTGGCAGCGATGACGAGATGACGGACCCACCTGCAAAAAAGAAAAGGATGGATGGTGATGCAACAGAAACCCTGTCAACGGAACCAGATGCCGGCGAAGCAGAAGAGCAGCCTGAGAATCCGCCAGCTCAGGATACTTCTCCCAGTCAAGATGAGAATCAGAAATCGCATACGTTGGAGCAGGATGATGGAAAAGGAGCTGAGGGTAGCAAAACAGGGCAAAAAGCTACAACTATGGAAGACACGGGCGAAGCTCAAACTGCCGAGGAGAGTTAGATAATGTGTTGAAGTAGATCCGTCAACGCGGAGTCTGACTGTAATAGTGGTGGCAAACTGGCATTCACCAGTACAAGTTCGTTGTTTGAAGCAAATGCCATGATTTAATTTTCTGTTCCATTTTAATAATTGTAAATGAAAGATGTGTTGCTTTATAATCATTTTGGGCAGCTTTTCTGTGTACTCTGCACGTCTAGTTACATGCTGTAATTAATGTTATACATTTTCTGTGAGTTTGACAGAAGTACTGGATATCAGAATTATTGTTCAAACTATTCCCAGAAGACTTTTCATTACTTTGCTTGCTTTGACTTTGAGTAGTAAACTAAATTCACTACTCGTATCTTGATTTTTGCTTCTCATTGTAGTTCTGTGTCTGTAAGTGTGTACCATTCCGGATTTGCTTATCTGTTGTGAAAGTGTGTGTTTGTGTGCCTATGTGTGTGTGTGAAGTGATCCTGTGAAAGAAAGGATTTTTTAAAAAAAAATTTCTCCTTTCCACAAATAGCATATTAATATTACAAAGTACAGAAAAAATGTGCTTGTTCTTCTAATTAATGTACATCAAGATAATTATATTTATTATACTTGTTTAGCAGGTTATGTTGTGCATGTCTGGGGTTTGGAAATGTATTTAGTGTCTCTGTTTATGTGTGTGGTGATTGCTCACTTCAAAAAGAAACAACAAGCTTGTGAATTCCCTACCAGTAATACAGACAAGCGTAAAGAGGTGAACCATAGGTCAAACAAAGTATGGCGAAAAGCAGTAACAAAAGCACCTGCAAAATACATTTTACAGAAAAAGACAAACGACGAACAAAGAAAGGATTTCAATCAAAGGAGGCAGAGCGCTATTCAAACAAAGGGATGTAAGTGCTCTGAATACATACGACATGTGCTTCAAGACTACGTGGGACTGGAAGTTATGCGAAAATTGAAACCAGAAGATTGGTTCCGCACAACTGTCACCTACTCTTGATGTGCATGTTTTACGCATTTAGAATTAGAGTGATTATGTTCCTTTGTTTCTCAGATGTGAAAAAAAAGTACAAGCGATCGAGTGCACATTTTGGCATTTTTAGCAGCGCTCTCATTATAAATTTATATTTTGTTGCTTCAACAACCAAGAGCAGCTGCTGATACTTCAAAATTTCTTTTTCATACTCTTCACTGGCAGTTGCAGGGGAATCAAAGAAGGATTCTCGTCTATGCAGAGGGCCTACCGCAGAAATGTGGTTTTCTCTTTTGCATAGAAGCTTGAGAGTTCTCTGTTTTATGCCAAGAGACTGCCTGATGAGAGCTTCTCAGCTCGAAACCGGTAGCAGTCTTGGCTAAACAAAAACGGACCTTTTCAGGTTCAGCACTCTATGAGAATGCCCTTAAATGCACTTCGGTGACTTCTCAATCCTTTGAGGTTGTAGAACTCTCCTCGGGTTATTCTTGTTCAGTGTTGCAATCGGCTCCGAAAGGGTTTGATTCTCCAGTAGGCTGTCTGTGAAGAGTTCTTTCTAGATCTAATTCTTACCCCCTCCCCCCACCTCTTCCATTACCTCTAGTGTGCTCCCTGCTTTCAAAATTCCTTGTTGGAATGTAGGCGGTGGAGACACACACAGAGTAAAGGATGATCTCCCTTGCTCATGACGTAATTTCTATGCATTCTCGCTCTTGACGTCATTCTATATTTAACTTTTCTTTAAAAGTACAAGCGATCGAGTGCACATTTTGGCATTTTTAGCAGCGCTCTCATTATAAATTTATATTTTGTTGCTTCAACAACCAAGAGCAGCTGCTGATACTTCAAAATTTCTTTTTCATACTCTTCACTGGCAGTTGCAGGGGAATCAAAGAAGAATTCTCGTCTATGCAGAGGGCCTACCGCAGAAATGTGGTTTTCTCTTTTGCATAGAAGCTTGAGAGTTCTTCTCAGTTTTATGCCAAGAGACTGCCTGATGAGAGCTTCTCAGCTCGAAACCGGTAGCAGTCTTGGCTAAACAAAAACGGACCTTTTCAGGTTCAGCACTCTATGAGAATGCCCTTAAATGCACTTCGGTGACTTCTCAATCCTTTGAGGTTGTAGAACTCTCCTCGGGTTATTCTTGTTCAGTGTTGCAATCGGCTCCGAAAGGGTTTGATTCTCCAGTAGGCTGTCTGTGAAGAGTTCTTTCTAGATCTAATTCTTACCCCCTCCCCCCACCTCTTCCATTACCTCTAGTGTGCTCCCTGCTTTCAAAATTCCTTGTTGGAATGTAGGCGGTGGAGACACACACAGAGTAAAGGATGATCTCCCTTGCTCATGACGTAATTTCTATGCATTCTCGCTCTTGACGTCATTCTATATTTAACTTTTCTTTAAAAGTACAAGCGATCGAGTGCACATTTTGGCATTTTTAGCAGCGCTCTCATTATAAATTTATATATATATATATATCAATAATTCCTGATCTGCACGCATTTTCCACTAGCTTTGCTTGTCTGAGAGAGACAGTGCGGAAGGCGAGAAAGTTTTGCGAGGGCAGTGTGAACAACCGTGTTTGTTCGGAATGGGATGTTTACCATCTGGAAAGTGCCAAGCAGGTGGCAAGTGATACAGTGGAACCCCCCTTTTAAGACCCCCTCCTTTTTAAGACCTTGTTTTCTCAGACTTTCTGTTCATAACCTCTGTAAAATGACCCCCATTTTAAGACTCCCTCCTTTTTAAGACCTGATTTTCTCAGATGTTTGGAGGTCTTAAAATGGGGGTTCCACTGTAGCCAGATTGCAAGCTTGATCCATAGGTGTGAACACAGCTTTAGTCTGCAGGTACTTCCAAACATTTGATTCAGTCAGACATGTATTTGATTCCCTGCAACACTATAGTTAAACCTGCTCTGGCGACCACCTCTTGGTAACGACCACCTGCCCATTACAACCAATCTAGAGAAACGCTGACAAGGTTCTTTCCTATATAATTTACCTTTCCGTAACAACCACCTGTCTATGAGGACCATCGTTAGTTAGTCCCTTGAAAGGTCGTTATAGACAGGTTTGACTGTACTGATAGAGTGGCAAGTCTTGAAGTAAACAGACAATTGCACGTTTTTTTAAAATATGTTTACATCTAGAGTGATGAGGCGGTATTGACTTCTTCCTTCCACCTTGAAGATTCAGGGTTCGCTTCCCAGCTGCCCTAGTGTGTAAGGGTGGAGATTTTCCAATCTTCCCGGTTAAATTATGTGCAGACCTGCTAGTGCCTTATTCCCCTGTTTGTGTACACTCTGACTCTAGAAAAGTACACACTGAACAGATCATGTAATCCATGTTAGCGTTTGCTGGAAAATACATAACATGCATCCCCTGAAAACGGAATAACTGCCTGAAAATGGTAAAACCTCATTTCAAGATCATTACACACTGAACAGATCATGTTATCCATGCCAGTTTATGCTAGAAAATACCAAAATACATAACACGCATGCCTGGTAAACAGTAATAAATTATAATGGTAAAACCTCATTTGTAAAAAAAACATCAGCCCACAAACAGAAAAGGAAGAATCGAAAACCAAGAAAGAGGGCCCCAAAGGGTTTAAAATCGTGATCGTGATTGGCGTTTTTTGACCTTTCTGTGACCGTGATTGCCGAAATTTCCATTTCTGTGATCGTGATGGGACTTTGCCCGTGATCCGTGATGACAACAAAATCATGTCTCGTGATCGTGATCGTCATTTGCTTTCGTGATCGTGATGGGCATTATTGCAAAGCATTTTATTTTCAACGTACATTTTTTACAGCTGTATCACTCTATGATCCTCTATTCGTCAAGGAGCCAATCCCGATTGAAGGGAAGCAACAACACATTCAGAAATATGATTTTGACAGCGATTGCTTCCCTTTAAGAGAACCAATCACACACAAAAAAAAGAGATCCAATCAGAAGGCAAATTGCTAAAGTCTGCCAAACTTCATCCAATGGAAGGGCCTCGTGCAAAAGTTTTGAGTGCATTCAGTCAAATTCGAATTCGAAGATCAAAAATGGCGTGCAGCAGTACTGTCATCGAACTTCTGTTATATTTTGTGGATTCAAGCCAGACCAAAGCAGGCGGCGAGAATGCCTTCCTTGGTGGAAAGGTCAGGCTACGGGTCGGTCTTTCCGAAGACGAAATATCAAGATATGTTGATCTATGTTGCTCTATGACTGTTCTGAATGTAGGCAAATATCTTGAAATTTGTTCAAGATCTTTGAGTTTGAGTGAGATCATTGACATTGTCGACATTGCCACGTCCGGCTGTCACTCGCTCAGTGTGACCTCGACTGGCTCGAGATCGAGTCTGCGTGTAGCCAAAACCGAAACTAGAAATGTGTTTTTCATCCCAGCAACGTGGACACGCTAATTGTCGCTTCTTTGCATTAAGCTTGGATTTATTTTAGCGCCTGTAAACTTTAATATCAACAATGGGTTAAATTCAGAAACAATGGCGGGGAGACGTGCCAGTTTGGGTCACTTGATCCTCATGTCAAAGACGATCAAAGTCATGTTCGTTGGGGATTTTGTCAGGCATGCTACTTTTCCGGTAATTGCCGGAAATCCGATAAAGCCGTTTCCAAAATCCGGTAAAGTCAAATTTATTCCGGTGAAGTTGAAACATTTCCGCAAAAACGATCAGTGTGAATATCGCGCAACGCGACCGGGCGCCGGTCTCAATGAAGCCAGCGCACAGTGGTGTTGTTTTCACCAGTTTGGAGGTGTGTTGAATGGTGGTGGGGGGAGGCTAAAATGGGATTTTTAACAAGATCACAACACTATTACAGCCCTGAAAATGATGCCCAGAATGCACCAGATTGCACAGATTTTTACCGTTTTTTGAAAAAAAATCCGGGGGGACATGCCCCCGGACCCCCTTAGTTGGCTCGCCTGCTTCGCAGGCTCAGGCTTGTGGATTCGCCACTGGCACTGCGCGCTTCTTTCAGGTAAAACCATTTTTGGCCTGTAGCATTCCTGTTTGTTTTTCAAGCCCATGAAACCAGGCGATGGTGTACCTCAAATTGTATGGCAAAGTTGAAAATAAAGAACCCATCACACATACATGTACTTTAATTTCAATCCACCCAATAGTTTTTGAGAAAATGGGTTTACAAGATTTAGCTCTGGAAATGTGACATTGTGTTAGTATATATTCATGTGTGTGAGTGAGGGTGTGGGAGTTGAATGTGTATGAGTGTAGAGAGAGCGAGAGAGAGAGAGAGAGAGAGAGAGAGAGAGAGAGAGAGAGAGAGAGAGAGAGAGAGAGAGAGAGAGAGAGAGAGAGAGAGAGAAAACAATGAAAACAATGAAAACAACATTCTTGTTACTGATTACAAACCATGATATGAATTTCTATGTGTGTGTGAAAGAGAACTAAAAAAATAATAATAAAAAAGTGCAACAGTTCTCACTTTGTGTTGAATAAACAATAGATCCAGAGGAGCGAATTACTGTGTGGTTGTGTTTACTTTGACACGTACGTTTTGTACATGCAACTTTTACCGTGACCGTGATTTGCCACTGGTGTTCGTGATCGTGAAAACAAAAATCAAGGTAACTGTGATCGTGAAAGCTAAAATTTCCCTTCCCGTGATCGTGATGATACCCCCCCTTTGGGGCCCTCAAGAAAGGTTACATTTTTGGAACATTTAATTCAGAACAAAACAACACAGTCATGAGAACCTCGGCCTGACAACATTTGAAGTGTACAAACAAGAGTCACAATAGAAAAAACATAAAGAACAGTTGCTTTGACTTACTTTTGACTATGCCCAATATGTTTTATCTTGGGAAAAGTCGATCCATCTTAGGCATAGTCAAGATAAGACAAAGCTACATTTCTTTATTTTGTTCTGTGGTGTCTCTTGTTTCAACGTTCCAAATATTTAACGTACCTTTTTTTATTTTACTAGTGTTATGCCATTGTTTTTCAACCCATGGTTGTTTTTCTCTTGTTTCTTTTGTTTATGTGTCGGTGTATTTTGTTAAAAATATTTTTATTGGAGGTGGGGGGGGGGGGGGGGGGGGGGGGCATTGTGCTTGTGGAAGTGTTCTCTATATCTTTCATTTCATTTCATTTCATTTTCATTACTTTATTGTCCCATCGCTGGGAAATTCGGGTCGCTTCCTCCCAGTGGAAAGCTAGCAGCAACGGAGTCGCGCTACCCAGGTGTCTGCGTGTTTAGGTGTATTCAGCCACCTGCACTTATGGCAGAATGACCAAGGTCTTTTACGTGCCATTGTGATGACACGGGGGTGGGACATGGCTTCCGTCTCTGGGTCTGCACATAAAGTTGACCCGTGTCCGTCCCGGCCCGAATTCGAACCTGCGACCTTCCGATCACAAGTCCAGTGCTCTACCAACTGAGCTACCGGGCCCCCTGTGGTGTGTTCAAATTGAGTGTAATTGTTTTTAGGTTACATTCCTACTGTTTGGTGCTATGTCAAAATAATGCTGCAATGTAAGGTGCCTGTGCTCCTGCATATTTATCTTTCCATTTCATATCTTCAATCAATCAATCAATATGAGGCTTATATCGCGCGTATTCCGTGGGTACAGTTCTAAGCGCAGGGATTTATTTTTTTGTTTTGTATTTTTAATTTTTATGCAATTTATATCGCGCACATATTCAAGGCGCAGGGATTTATTTATGCCGTGTGAGATGGATTTTTTTTTACACAATACATCACGCATTCACATCGGCCAGCAGATCGCAGCCATTTCGGCGCATATCCTACTTTTCACGGCCTATTATTCCAAGTCACACGGGTATTTTGGTGGACATTTTTATCTATGCCTATACAATTTTGCCAGGAAAGACCCTTTTGTCAATCGTGGGATCTTTAACGCGCACACCCCAATGTAGTGTACACGAAGGGACCTCGGTTTTTTGTCTCATCCGAAAGACTATACTTGAACCCACCACCTAGGTTAGGAAAGGGGCAGCGCACCCAGGGTCGAACTCGCTTCCGAGCGCAAGTGCGTTACCACTAGGCCACCCTTATTATCTTATTATCATCAGTCTGTCTCTAGAATACTGCTGCACACTCCGCTAGAGCTTTGATATATAAATAATCTTTCCATATATTTTTTTTATTCTTTTGCTGTTTCGTTTTCATGTGTATTACCTCCCTTCCAAACTGTCTCGGTCGTCTAGTCTCGTTATCGAGAGATTTCATGTGGGATCCTTTGATGCATACAAGCCGTATCTAGGCTAACCAAGACTGGTCACATGCCCTTCCAACCGGAAACCAGTAAGCAAAGGCGCAATCCGACGCGAATGCGCGTAAGCCCGCCATCTTTTTTCACGAATAGCGCACAACATTGTGATATTCAAAGCAGGTTTGTCTTTTTCAAAGAGGTTTGTATTTTGAGCATTAGATTTTCACAATTCGTGTGTAATGAAAACGTCTGCCCCACTGTTTTGAAGGGAAAGTAATGCCCGATTCAACTGTTTTCATCCATGCCTCGTGTACAGAATGAAAGTCACAGTGGCCAACACACAAATTAATGCACAAAATTTGGGCTCGCACGTTCGTTTGGTTAACGTTATACTTGTAGGTAATTTTAATGCTGGATATTGTCGATGTTTTTTCTGGAAATATTTGTCTTATTCTTCATGAAGGTCGTCTTGCAAAAAGAATATTGATTATTTTACTAGAACTAGAACCGTATAGATTCTACAAAGTGGTGTTGTTTTTCTTGGCCAAAATAAGTCAATATCTTTGCTGTAATACTGGAAGTTTTTCAGTTTTTAGATGTTTGAGTAAATGCCTTTTTTTGTTGTGAAATGGACAGACTCTGAATTTAGATGAAACTGACAGTGAAACCTAGTAAATCTTAACAATAACAATAACAGCACTTTATTGTCCATTAAAATATTACATAAAAATGGAAATTTTTCTTCGGCACACCCTGCCTGCCTGTAAACGATTATAACAACAATTGTATAGGACGACACACATAAAACATAAAACATAAAAGGGATACAATCAAATATGATATTGCACTATGTGAATTTACCCTCTCATATCACAGGAGTTGGGTTTCACAGCAGAGTAATCACATTACAATATTTCACACACACCTTCACATGTAGGCTACACATTGTTGTTGGGTTTTTTTCCCAGCCGACCAGCCTCTATGTGATGCGAGAAGAATTTAAAATGGTGACTGCAGAAGGCAGGAATGACTTTTTAAACTGGTTTTTGCGTGCCAAAGGGACCGTATAACGTTTACCTGAAGGGAGAATTTCGAAACAGGGGTTGAGAGGATGGATCGGATCACGGACAATTTTGAGAGCTTTCCGCTTAATGGCAGCTTCATAGAGACTGGTCAGCTGTCGTTGGGGTTGCCCAACAAGCTTGCTAGCCGTCGCAACAATGAGAGTTTAAAATAATGTCAACATGGGCATGGCAGTTTGGCCGGGTACCGCAATACGGATTTTAGAGAGCAGAAGGCCAAAACTGATTATTTTATTATGAATTAGTGTTTATATATGTACCTGATTTGGATATTTCTCAAGGAGAATGATTTAGTTGATTTAGTTACATAGACCTGAATATAGGTCCCTGATCTAAAGCACAAAAACATCAAAATCGGCAAAGGACAGGGTGGCCGAGTGGTAACGCACTTGCGCTCGGAAGCGAGAGGTTGCGAGTTCGACCCTGGGTCAAGGCGTTAGCAATTTTCTCCCCCCCTTTCCTAACCTAGGTGGTGGGTTCAAGTGCTAGTCTTTCGGATGAGACGAAAAACCGAGGTCCCTTCGTGTACACTACATTGGGGTGTGCACGTTAAAGATCCCACGATTGACAAATGGGTCTTTCCTGGCAAAATTGTATAGGCATAGATAAAAAAAATGTCCACCAAAATACCCGTGTGACTTGGAATAATAGGCCGTGAAAAGTAGGATATGCGCCAAAATGGCTGCGATCTGCTGGTCGATGTGAATGCGTGATGTAAATGTGTAAAAAATTCCATCTCACAGGGCATAAATAGATCCTTGAGTCTGAGTCTGGAGATACGCGCGCGATATAAGACTTCATATAACAAATAACAAGTATCGAGTTATGCAAAAGTTCGAGGACAAGGACGATGTGCTGGGCAAGTGCAAACTTTACTTACAAGAAAACAGTTTTCCCCTAAATTTCAAAGCATGGTTTTTAAACTCATTTTACTATTTGTAGTTGTGGCTTGTGTCTGCTTATTTCAATTTTCATACATTTTGCTCTTAATTGAGTTTGAGTTTGAGTGTCCTTTTTAGATGTATGGAAATTTCTTTCACACAAAAATCTCTGCATGGCATTGGCAGCATGGACTAACAATAACATGTTTGATTTGTTTGTTTTGAAGGGTGTACAAGTACAACACAAGAGTGAAGAGCAGCCGCCAGCATGGCATACCTGCATCGGAGGAACAACCCCCGCAAACAACGCTTCTGTAGCATTTGCTCAGAGATGTGCTCTTTTTCGTACATCTTTTGTGACACTTGCTCCCTGTGGGTTCACAACAACTGTGATATGATAGGAGATGAAAAAGTGCAACAGTACGAACGTCTTCCGTCTGACTTTCCCTACATCTGCAGGAAATGTCGCTGTGACGAGGAGGCCAGTCTCGACTATGAAAAATGTTTGCAACGGCTTCACAGGGTCAGTTTATTTTTTTGTACTGAGGCTTTTCAATTCATTGGTCAGAACTCATGCCAGTTGTGTCTCTTAGATTCTGGAGAAGGGTCGCTTACCTTCTGAAGTTAACAAAATCAAGTTTATTTTGATTTTATTTTGGGAGGGTACAAAAAATCTACTGTCAGAGAATCGGACACTACTATTACTACTATTGTTTGTTGGTGTGCCTTACTAGTAACTTGGAAATGTATCTTTCTGACTGTAAGAATTACAACTTCAAAGTTCACTTACTTGTACCCAAAATAGTTTTGAAATCTACAGTTGTCGTGACTTTTTTTTGTGCTTGAAGTTGAAGTTGAATAAGGCCAAAAAAAAAAATAGGTGTGGTTACGGTAACATAGCCCAAAAAAATAGGGTAGGTAGGTAGGCAATCACTTTTTTTTTTTTTTTACTTTTTTTTCTAATGTGTACAAATTAAACCTACTTGACAGGGAAATAAGTGTGCGACTCGGGCGCTTTCGCTTTCATTGCGTTTTTTGCACTCGTTTTTTTTTTTTTTTTTTCTTTCTTTTTTTGACAAATGTAATAAAAAGTTATAGGATCGGCCCCTAAAAATAGGGTAGGTCGGGTTACCGTAACCACACCTATTTTTTTTTTAGGCCTAATGTCTGAATGTCTTGGAAGTGTATTTAAAAATTTGTTAGGTTCAATTAACTTCCACTTCAAGTGAGGACAAATGTTCATGAAGTCTTAAATAGACCATAATCAAGCATCTTAAATAAATCAAGGCTTGTAGTTGTAATTTGAAATCACTAAGTATATATATATATATATGAGCCTGTGCCAAAACGTGGTCAGCAAGAAGATACCTACCTTTCAAGAATAATTTCTCTTTATGAAAGCAGCAAGTTACTAATAGCACCACTCCTTCTTAAAGTAAACCCTTCAGAAAGATAGTACAGATAATTTCATCAGTTTTTGACTCACATGCGAAGCAAAAGTGAGTCTATGTACTCACCCGAGTCGTCCGTCCGTCCGGCCGTCCGTCCGGCCGTCCGTCCGGAAAACTTTAACGTTGGATATTTCTTGGACACTATTCAGTCTATCAGTACCAAATTTGGCAAGATGGTGTATGATGACAAGGCCCCAAAAAACATACATAGCATCTTGACCTTGCTTCAAGGTCAAGGTCGCAGGGGCCATAAATGTTGTCTAAAAAACAGCTATTTTTCACATTTTCCCCATTTTCTCTGAAGTTTTTGAGATTTAATACCTCACCTATATATGATATATAGGGAAAAGTAAGCCCCATCTTTTGATACCAGTTTGGTTTACCTTGCGTCAAGGTCACAGGAGCTCTTCAAAGTTGGATTGTATATATATTTTGAAGTGACCTTGACCCTGAACTATGGAAGATAACTGTTTCAAACTTAAAAATTATGTGGGGCACATGTTATGCTTTCATCACATCCGGTCAAGTACCCCCTTCTTTTAAGCATGCAGTAGTCACTCCCCTCCTGAAAAAAGCTAACCTTGACATCAACACTTTCAAGAACTACCGCCCTGTCTCCAATTTGCCTTTTGTTTCGAAAGTCCTTGAAAAAGTTGTTTTGGCCCAATTGTCAGAGCATCTCGCTAAGACAGGTATGGTTGAACCATTACAGTCCGCCTACCGCGCAGATCA
Organism: Littorina saxatilis; assembly: GCF_037325665.1. Lineage (NCBI taxonomy): Eukaryota > Metazoa > Mollusca > Gastropoda > Littorinimorpha > Littorinidae > Littorina > Littorina saxatilis. The sequence continues at coordinate 50,962,398 of NC_090247.1, forward strand.
CAGCACTGAAACAGCCCTACTTAAGGTAGCGAATGATCTTCTCACTGCTTGTGACAGCGGCTCTGTTTCGCTTCTGGCCCTGTTGGACCTATCCGCAGCGTTCGACACCCTTGACCACGATATACTGCTGGCAAGGTTGAACACCACATTCGGCATAACAGGCACGGCTCTGGGGTGGTTCTGCTCCTACCTGACTGGACGCACTCAGGCTGTTGTGATCCAGAATAAGCACTCCGAGGACACCATATTAAAGTATGGTGTCCCACAAGGATCTGTGTTAGGCCCAGTGTTATTCACTATGTACATGCAGCCGTTAAGCAAAGTCATAAAGCACCACAATGTCCTGTACCACATGTTCGCAGACGACACTCAACTACAAAAATCCGCACACACCAAACAGTTTACAGAGTTAGTGCAGTCAATAGAATCATGCAGCGATTCCATCAAACAGTGGATGACAGTCAACAAGCTCAAGATGAATGATGATAAGACAGAGATCATGCCAGTTGGCAAACAATCAAAGTTAAAGCTTCTTTCAGAAACATCCAGTCTTACCCTTTCTGATACCACAGTCACATTCAGCACCAAAGTAAAAAACCTGGGTGTCCACCTTGACAGTAACCTGTCAATGGACGCCCACATCAACTCACTCTGCAGAACCGCCTTTCTTGAAATGCGGAGGATTAGCCAAATCAGACACCTTCTTTCCCTCGACGCAACCAAGACACTGGTTTCGGCTTTTATTTTGTCGAGACTGGATTACTGCAACTCGCTCCTAGCCGGCCTCCCAGACGCCAAGCTAGACCGCCTACAGCGCATCATGAACAATGCAGCACGTCTTGTGCTGCGCAAGTGCGACCATGTCACCCCTCTCCTCATGACCCTTCACTGGCTACCAATCAAAGCACGCATTACATATAAAATAGCTACCCTGTGTTACCGTAGCCTTCAAGACTCTGCCCCTTCTTACCTGTCTTCGCTCTTAAAGCCACACGTCCCCACACGCAACCTCAGATCCGCTGACGCAGGGCACCTTGTTGTCCCACGCGTCAAACTGAACGCTTTCGGCAAGCGCGCCTTTACCTACACAGCTCCCTCTATTTGGAACTCTCTGCCCATGTCTGTCCGCCTTTCTACCTCTCTCCCTTCCTTCAAGTCCTCTCTAAAAACACACCTCTTCCGGGAATACTTCAACCCCTAGCCTGTGCGAGTGATTCGATGTTGTCCGTGTGTGTGTTTGTGTGTGTGTGCGAGTGAGCGACACGAGTATATGCGAGTAATTGGTTGTGTGCACTGTTCAGTATTTGCCACATTAAGGAGAGGGGTCGCTTGCCATCGTAGCGCGCTGTGGGCCGGCTGGGGGCGGGTTGCTTGCGAGGGCTGTATTTTGTACATTGATTATTTGATACATGTATAATTATTAAATGCGTCTCCAGGAATATGTTTAGTTTAAATCTTGTGTCGATACTATTTAATTCTGCCTCGCCATTAGCCATTGAGTAAAACTGTTTTATCACCATTGCTTTATTGTTGTTAATTCGTCTCCAGAAATATGTTTTGTTTTAATCTTGTGTCGATACTATTTAACTCTGCCTCGTTATTAGCCATTGAGTATAACTGTTTTATCACCATTGTTTTATTGTTGTTCTTTGGCCATTTACGTTGAATGACTTGTTATACATTGACATTGATAGTTTTATTCTTCTTCTTCTTCGTCGTTCGCTAGATAGTTTTATTATAAGAACCTTTTTTTTTAATTCCTATTAACTCGATGTTCTTTAACTATGTTTGTAAATTGTTAGAGGATCTTTTAGTAGAAGTGTTTAACTGTCGAAGCTGCTTTTACCTAAGAGACCGACTGTATATTGTGCTGTTGTACTTGTCAGACTTGATTGTACCAAGTCCTTCACATGTTGTAATGCGCTTAGAGCCAAATATTTTTGTTTTTTGTAAGGGATAGGCGCAATATAAATACACTTTATTATTATTATTATTATTATCATGAGACACATTTGGTCACATATGATCAAGGTCAAGGTCACTTTGACCCTTATGAAATGTGACCAAAATAAGGTAGTGAACCACTAAAAGTGACCATATCTCATGGTAGAAAGAGCCAATAAGCACCATTGTACTTCCTATGTCTTGAATTAACAGCTTTGTGTTGCATGACCTTGGATGACCTTGACCTTGGGTCAAGGTCACATGTATTTTGGTAGGAAAAATGTGTAAAGCAGTTCTTAGTGTATGTCATTGCTAGGTTTAGCTGAAGGTCAAGGTCATGTAAAGGTCAAGGTCAAGCATGTGAGTCGTATGGGCTTTGCCCTTCTTGTTATCAATTGGAAGGTCTTCAAAAGGTTATTAGAATGCCCCAAAATGACAAAATCCGACACTTTCAAAGTGGGACATTTGACACATAGCTCTACTTCATTGTTTTGTAAGAGCATGTATGCTCATTGGAAATTAAATTTCTTGATTGTATTTCTATGAGTGTATAATGAGGATTTGCTCAAATGAGTTTGCACCCAAAACATGTTTGAATATAAATTTTTAAAAAAATTGAGTTTTAAAAGTGGCGTGTCAACTGTAACACACTGTAACGGTTCATGTCCTAAATTTCTCAAATTTAAGACTGCAATTTTCTTATTTAATTATATATTTGATAGCTTTCAGTACATTAACATCAAGAAAAGAGCCTTTACATTGAAGCCTCATGACAAAAGAAAAACTCAGATGTCATTTCTACACTCTTATTTTTGAAATTTCAAATATTTTATAATTACTGTGTCTTTTCGTTACAATTGAGCATTTCCTTATAAAATTCACAATTTGTTTCCTCTCTTTTGAATTACAGTTTAAAATGATAGCTTTTATTCACACCTGCCTGAACAAAACTTAGCTGAAGGGCATATATGTAGTTATTTTAGGCTACAATTTTATTTTATTGTAGTACAAAATAAAATATTTGTACTGTGTCCTCTTTACAGAACCGTTACGATTGACATACTGTGTCTTCAGCAGGCCGTTACGATTGACACACTAAAGTCTAAAAATCACCCAAAGCAGCATGTGTCTTGCTTCCCCTTTTGCACAGTTCCTGTGGTTGGTATTTTTAATGATAATTGAGAAAGATTTCAATGTGGTGTCTTGATGTCTTGTCACAGCAGTTATTTATTGTTTTTAATGTCTTCCGGGACATGTTACAGTTGACACACAAAATTTGAAAACTCATCCTGTGTATGTTTCTCCTGGCTCATTTTGTATTCAAACAATAAGTATGAGTTACTTATTACTAATTTTGTCCAAAAGTACATATTTTTTTAAAATAAGTGAACAATATGCATTGAAACAAAATTTCATGTCTCGTTACAAGTGACACACAAATATGAGTATCTTAGTACAGGGTTCGTACAGGTCAGGGAAAACCTGGAAAGTCATGGAATTTGATTTTTGATTTTCCAGGCCTGGAAAGTCATGGAATTTCAATTCAAGTCATGGAAAGTCATGGAATTTAACAAAAATAAGAAAGGAAGAAAAATTAACCTTTAGCACGCCAGCGGAGATTTTCGTTGCCCAGCCATTCCCCCCCCCCCCTTGCCAGCCAGCAGCGATTTGCGTCGCCAGCACAAGGCTTGTTCGTATGACCAACTTCTCGTTCGTATTTGCATTTCTTGACAACAAAAAGTATGCGGAATTGGAACGAATTACAGAGGAAGATCTTCGCAATGAACTGTGTATCGCGGTGAAAAAAATGACAGTTCGTCAAGTCACAGTGACGGTTACGAAAAGGAGACCCTATCGGTATTCCAAGCTCTCGTAATCTCTCGCAAATTTCAGAGCATAGCAAAGCATGCGGTACAGCGATCTCGTGCGAGCTGCACAAGCCAAGGTTCGAAGTTCTCGCGATGTTCAAAGCATAACAAAGAGCGTGTCTCGCGAGAGCTGCTCAGATACCGAAAAGGTACGAAAGTGCAGATGGATGGGGCGGGGATATAGCTCAGTTGGTAGCGCGCTGGATTTGTATTCAGTTGGCCGCTGTCAGCGTGAGTTCGATCCCAGGTTCGGCGGAAATTTATTTCAGAGTCAACTTTGTGTGCAGACTCTCTTCGGTGTCCGAACCCTCCCCCCGTGTACACTACATTGGGTGTGCACGTTAAAGATCCCACGATTGACAAAAGGGTCTTTCCTGGCAAAATTGCTTAGGCACAGTTAATAATTGTCTGCAGAATCTTCACCTCGATGAAGGCGGCAGTCTAAAGAAAGAAGAAGAAGAAGATACAAACAGTGGCTGGTCCAGTTTAGTGAAATGACAGGACCAGCAAACATTACCGATAATCTGACTGCGTAGCAAATGCTTGACTTGCTTGTCGAAGAGACACTGCGTAGAAACTGACTCAAATTCAGTGCAAAGCAAGCCAGTGTCAAAACTGGCAGTGACAAGACGTAAAAAGTTTGCGTGTTCGGAAATGGCGACCTGTGGATCTAGTCATGGAAAATGTTATTGAGGCTCATGGAAAGTCATGGAAAAGTCATGGAATTTTGTTTCTAAAAACCAGTGGGGACCCTGTTAGTAATCAGAATAGAAATCCAACTAAGTTTGGATACCAAAACATTTACAATGTCATAAATTATACAACATAGCTTCTTAAACTTTTGCTCTGAAACTATTTTTGCGTTTGTGAGGAGAAAATTTTGACTTATTATGTCTATCGTAACGGAAGACACAGTGGTTACGTCATTGTTTTAGCCCAGCAGTCTCAGCTATGTGAGCAATAGCAATATATCCTTAGCTTACAATGCATGTATGTATAAAAAATAAAAATGTGATTTTGAGCCATTTAACACTTTTTATGAACAAAATATTAAGCATAGTACTGTGTTCTGCGTTACAGTTGACACACATAAATATCAAGCTTTGTCCTGGCATTATCAAAAAGGTATGCTGCCAGTTATCTTTTAACCGTCAAAAACAGAATCCTAAAACAGTCAAAATGACTATATTAAATTTGCAAAGCTCTGTTTGCATTCTGAATTTTGCATGTGAATGTCCCATTTCAAGGATCACCTTTTGGCACAGGCTCATATATGCATTAGCTTTAATTAATGTTCTCTCTCTCTGCATGTATTTTCAGGCTGCTATACAAGGGATAAAAAAGCTGAAGGGCTGCGTAAAGAGAGAGGAGCTGTTCCTGGATGGACCGTTCATCGGGGTGTCTGGGGTGGGCAGCCTTGCTGTGGACCTCAACGCACAGTCTATGATGGAGAAGTACCTCCCCAAGGACAAAGGAATCCCTGCGGCTGTGTCCAACACAGACCATGTGCTGTTTCGCGCTGTGTCGCTGGCCGTCTGCGCTAAAGACTCCCTGGCATGCGAGCTGCGAGTGAGATGCTGCATCGAAATGGTCAACTTTGCTAGCTACTACCGATACCAAAAGTCCCATCACATGTTGGCCCGCTGCGCCCCCGATTACACAGAGAGCTGCATCGACTGTGCTTTGGTGGATGAAGGGTCTTCCATATGGACGCTGTCAGGCCTGGCGAGCGTTGTGCGAAGGCCCATTATGTCTGTCTACCCTAACGTAAATGGCCCCTCTGATCCAGCCGTTCAGGCTCTGAACGCAGTCTTCCAGCCGCGGGAGGGGGAGTTCAACTGCCAGCTGGTTCGCATCCTGTGGTGCAGTGAAGCGACAAACATCATGCAGGGCAAATGGAAACCCAACCATTTTGTGCCGCTGTTTGATCAGCAGAGGCAAGAAGCTCCCTCCCCAGCTAAAGATCGGGGGAAGCAGGAGCTCGATTCCAGTCAGGACACAGAAGCTGACTTTGAGAACTTTGAGGATGCATTTGAAGCTGAGTTTGGACCAGAATCAGCTGGGGAAGAAGCAGAGGCGGAGCAGCTGCAAATACCAATGCCCCTGGCTGAAGGAGGTGAGCAGATAGACTTTGGAAAGTTCATGGACGTCTTTGAAGCCTATGAGAAGATCACCACAGCCACGATCGTCAACTCGGAAATCCCCCGAGGAGTGAAAGAGAACGTTTGGTTTTTGATCGACAACAGTCACAACGTCCAGCACCCTGAGAGAAGGAACACTTTCTTTGATGACTGCGGTGTGTGGGACTCCAAACACGGCTCAGTGGCCAAAAGCCACTTACTGCTGGACGACAAAGGCATTCTTTGCACTCTCAAAATCCATGCAGGGGTGTTCAAACAGCTGTCCAAAACCAGGGGCAAGCAGCACTGGGTCACCATCGACCCCCAGCCAGACCCGGACAGGGTGGTGGTCTGTCATCGCTACTATGCCTTCCTGAAGCGCTGCCCCACATACAAGCGACGCATCATCTGGTTCACTATGCCCCCGTCGCAGGAGGCGGGCAAGGATGTGGCTCTGGTGGAGTATCTGGGCAAGTTCCCAGGGTTCCCCGCCCAGAGGCACGGAAACGCCAGGCGAGGCAGAGGCGGCTCTCGTAACTACGTCCGCACAGATCCCAAGCTCCTGGAAGAGATTTCGGAGCAGATCAAACAAGGCACCAACCTGACGCCCATGAAAATCTTCAAAGAGATCCAAAAGAAGCTGGGCTCGACCTCCACCCTGCGTGACCCCAGGCAGATCAGGAACCTCAAGTACTCCATCCTCAAGCGAGCCAGGCAAGCCCAGGGGAAAGGAGCGATTGTACCAAAGCAAGAACCTGAAGAGTTCACTACCATCTCCCTGCAAGAGACAGGCGAGGTCAGCATCGACGAAGCAGGCAACGCCACAATGGGAACGGAAATCTCCAAGTCCGACTACGACCAAGGTCTCATCAAGGTCATCATCCACCAAGGTGACGGTGAAATGGGGGAGATGGTGCAGTCGGTGGAAGAAATCACAGAGGGCTCCGAGGTGGCCCACTCCAAAATTCTGCAGATGGAGGATGGGCAGCAGGCTATCAGCTTCATGGAAACTGACACCAACGGCATGCCAGACCCCAGCACGCGGACAGTCATCATGGTCAAAGACCTGAATGCTGCCTTGGCTGCTAGCGCCGGTGCAAGTGAAGTGATGGTCACTCATCCAATCTGAGTGTGTAACTGTTCAAGACTGTTGATTACTGGCAGCTTTGCACTTGCCCGGTTCCTTTACTGTAAAGGCCAGTTTCCTCTTGATTGACTATCTGTTCTGACATTCCCAGATGCCTGAGATGGGTAGAGCTTGTTAAAAAAAACACCAAAGAAAGAGTTAAAAGGTCAGGGGGGGGGGGGGGGGTGGGGGATGGGCTGAGGGCATGCTTCTAGTTCTATGTGGGCTGCAATATATTTTGTTGAATTTTTTGGGGGCGGTGTTTTAAATTTAAATAAATAGTGTAATGTTCAAGTATGAATTAGAGCATGTCTTGAGGATGAAAAGACAGACAAGAAGTTGTTAATCAATTTTTTTTTCGGGCATGAAACACAAGCTGCTCATGTGAAATTGGAATTCCTTTGGTATTGGGAATAGGATTTTCTTAAAAGAAACTCCCAAGGTCTGTTTTGAGATAACTAACCAGGGTTTAGTGCAGTCAAGTGAACTACACAGGCATGAAAATTCTCCGTATTTTCCGTATTTTTGAAAAAAATAAACCGTTTTTTGACTCACATGCGAAGCAAAAGTGAGTCTATGTACTCACCCGAGTCGTCCGTCCGTCCGTCCATCAGGCCGGCCGTCCTGAAAACTTTAACGTTGGATATTTCTTGGACATTATTCAGTCTATCAGTACCAAATTTGGCAAGATGGTGTATGATGACAAGGCCCCAAAAAACATACATAGCATCTTGACCTTGCTTCAAGGTCAAGGTTGCAGGGGCCATAAATGTTGTCTAAAAAACAGCTATTTTTCACATTTTTCCCATTTTCTCTGAAGTTTTTGAGATTGAATACCTCACCTATATATGATATATAGGGCAAAGTAAGCCCCATCTTTTGATACTAGTTTGGTTTACCTTGCTTCAAGGTCAAGGTCACAGGAGCTCTTCAAAGTTGGATTGTATACATATTTTGAAGTGACCTTGACCCTGAACTATGGAAGATAACTGTTTCAAACTTAAAAATTATGTGGGGCACATGTTATGCTTTCATCATGAGACACATTTGGTCACATATGATCAAGGTCAAGGTCACTTTGACCCTTATGAAATGTGACCAAAATAAGGTAGTGAACCACTAAAAGTGACCATATCTCATGGTAGAAAGAGCCAATAAGCACCATTGTACTTCCTATGTCTTGAATTAACAGCTTTGTGTTGCTTGACCTTGGGTCAAGGTCACATGTATTTTGGTAGGAAAAATGTGTAAAGCGGTTCTTAGTGTATGATGTCATTGCTAGGTTTAGTTATTTGACCTTGACCCTGAAGGTCAAGGTCATGTAAAGGTCAAGGTCAAGCATGTGAGTCGTATGGGCTTTGCCCTTCTTGGTTTTTTTTTTTTCCGTATTTTTCCTTTTTTTTTTTTTTTTTTTTTTATTCCTAGTCATAGTTATAGTAAAATAGTTTTGGGGCCATGTTTGAATCCAATTTTAAGGCTCAGATAGCCCCAGATTGCACCAAATTGCACCCTTGAAAAAAAAATTTCCGGGGGGGGCATGCCCCCGGACCCCCCTAGAAGTCTTGGCGCTTCGCGCCTGCGAAACTTGGCGCTACGGGCCTTCGAATTTTGTTTTCAGTATTTATTTTTTTTCAGTTTTCATGCCTGACTACAGTACAACACAACTGACAATTCTGTTGACAGTGACTCAGTGAGACATAACTTGAAATTAGTACCTGAACATTTGTTTCATTTTACCACAAGGGTTATGCATCTTGTTTGTTATAATGTTGGCACCCGTGTAACTGTACGCTTGGCTAGGTCAGGGAACTAAATGTACTCAAGCGGAAGAAGTGTGCCTTTAAAAGTGAAAAAGAAAGCAGGGATAACATCAGGCCATATTGGTGTCTTGTTGGGACTTCGGATTTCCGCCGCTACTGATGACTGTGTTCACTATTTGGTACAAGAATGAAAGGGCATTGGATTTGGAACATATACAGGGTGTCTCAAAAAAACTACCCGATTTTCTTTCAATACTACAGACAAATCAGTAACTTTATTGAAATCATTTTTGCGTGATATTGTAGTCAGTTCATAGAAGTTTCTTCCCCAGTTCACAGCTTTCAGTTGAGATCGTCCGTTTCTTCACACCACGTGATCAATGTAGCCACCCCGTTTTCCAATGACAGACTGCATCCTCATTGCCATATTGTTCATTACATTGGGGAATGTTTCCTGTGGGATGTTCTGGATTTCTCTGAGAATGTGGTGGGGCTCCATCCTGTTGGAACCACTGTGTTGTCATTCCGATTTCATTGTCCCTTCTCTTAGTTTTTCCATTTCTCGGTACTGATGTTTCAATGTCTTTTTGGGTACTTTTTTTTTGAGACACCCTATATATATATATATATATATATATATGCATCTGTGAATGCTTATTCCGGTGTACAGTTTTGCTTAGATGGCTCATGATGTATTCGTGAGCTTGTTATACAGGGTGACCCAAAAAAAAGAGTACCCAAACAAAACGTCATAAATTGAACAAAAATAAAGCAATCTTCATAAAATTTATTTACACACACAAGTAGCCTCTGCATGATTTCAACAAAAAATGTTAGCGTTCTAGCTTGTCTTTCAGGAAAGTTATGCTCATTCTACAGAACATGCTCCAAATGGCCTCCCCCGGATTTAAATCCCCCAGATTTCTATCTTTGGGGGTTCCTGAAAGACAACGTCTACAGGAACAACCCACAGACAATCGCAGAACTCAAGTGAGCCATCACAACAACCATTCGCGGAATCTCGCAACAGGAGTGTGTGCGGGTGATTGATAACTTTGCGCGGCGAGTTCAAGTTTGCCTGAATCGGCGCGGAGGCCATTTGGAGCATGTTCTGTAGAATGAGCATAACTTTCCTGAAAGACAAGCTAGAACGCTAACATTTTTTGTTGAAATCATGCAGAGGCTACTTGTGTGTGTAAATAAATTTTATGAAGATTGCTTTATTTTTGTTCAATTTATGACGTTTTGTTTGGGTACTCTTTTTTTGGGTCACCCTGTACCTGACTCAGAATCACTTTTTCATGACTAAATGTTCAATTTGTGAAAGTACATGTTCAAGATTTCCTGAAGTCGTTCATATTTTGATCCCACTTATGTTATCCTGTTCGAAATTGCTTGAAAGTTTATTTTTTTATGTGGAACATGTGTTTTGTTGGTTAAATTTGCCATTGGTTCTTTGAAGGAGGTCACTAATCAGTAAACAGTGCTTCCTCCTGTACAGAGACCCCTGAATTAAAATCTGAATAAAAACTTTGTGTTGGTGTTTTCTTCATTAAGCCAGTGAAATAAAATACTCTCTGCCAGTGTACCACAATTTCTTTTCTGTTCTTTCTTTATTTATTTATTTGGTGTTTAACGTCGTTGTCTTAATAGAATGCAAACTCAAGCACAGTACTAGTCACTTTCTGCCAAGCCAAAGGTCACAGAGTTCTGTATGTGTTGTAGTGTTTAATTTTGTTTTATTTCACCATCATGGTTTGTTCATGAGACAAACATTGTACAATGATTACCATTACACATAATGCACTGCAATGTTTCCATTCTCAGTCATATGATACAATGAACTACCCTGTTATAAACTAATATAACCACGTGAAGAGAGAACTGTAGCTGTTAACAGACCAGTACACCAGTGCAAAAGCAGTTTACATCCATATGTACAGTAGTACCTGCCATATCCGGTCACCCATTAGTCATTGCAAAGGTGACCGCAAATATCAGGTGGCCGTTCATTACAGGCCCCCTCCTCCTCCAAAAAAACCCAAAAAAACACGATCAAGTTTTCATGAAGAAAAGAAAGCGATCATCCACGAGCCGCCGATTCATTGTCTCTGTTAGTTTTGCTTTCGTTTATACATCTTAATTATTTGCGTGTTTAACTCGATCGTCCTGGCTAAGCTATTGTTTCGTATGTTTCTATGTGTGTTGTTTGGATTATTATATATGTATTTGAGTGTCAGATAAACAAGTGTTTCAAACTCACATCAGCTGTGATCGATCCGGAAGTGACTGCAGTAAATGTACATGTATGCGCATGTCTGTATTTACAGTTTGCGCATGCGTAAGTATTCATGTCGTCTGCTCGTGCTGTGCCGTCTGTGCACACAACACACACACACACACACCACAGGCGCTCGCCCGCGAAAGTGACAAGTGGCCGTTAAGTGGCCGCTCCTGTCGAGTAAGAGGGGCACCTTAGGGCAAAAATCAGTGACCGTTGACCGCGTCAGACAGGTTAACGGCCATTAAGAGTCAATTATAGAAGGAAAACTCATTAGTCATGGGAAAGCTGGCCGCTCCGGGTAGGTTCACGCCCACGAAAGGGCCGGAAATGGAAGGGACTACTGTACTCCAAAATGCAATAAATTATATGTGCAAAAATGGATTTTCTACAGATGCAGATTTGGCTGTGTTTGTGAGTAATGTTACTGTAGTGTAAGAAAGCTTTATTATCACATTTGTAAATGGTGACCCCAAAGACCCCCCCCCCCCCCCCCAATTACAGTAAAGGTAGATCCACACACAGAACAACAACCAAAGGAAAGGGTATTCGGAAAGAGCTTGTCAAAATCTTGAACTTAAAGGAAAGCATAAAATACCTTGAGATGTCAAGGTTAAATCTGATAGTAATTGCTGTTATTCATTATCAGTGTTTAATGCTGTACAGCTCTTTTGCAGAATGATTGTACCGGTTGGCATGAAACCAAGTGCACACCTTGTTTTAATTTTGTTATTAACATGGACAACAAATATGATGGAAAAAAACAAAGAGGATGAAAGTCGCTTGTTCATTTCAATGCTTGTTATTCTCTCAGGTGCCAGGAGATTGGTTTCTTTTTTCTTTATTTGGTGTTTAACGTCGTTTTCAACCACGAAGGTTATATCGCGACGGGAAAAGGGGGGAGATGGGATAGAGCCACTTGTCAATTGTTTCTTGTTCACAAAAGCACTAATCAAAAATTTGCTCCAGGGACTTGCAACGTAGTACAATGTATTACCTTACTGGGAGAATGCAAGTTTCCAGTACAAAGGACTTAACATTTCTTACATACTGCTTGACTAAAATCTTTACAAACATTGACTATATTCTATACAAGAAACACTTAACAAGGGTAAAAAGAGAAACAGAATCCGTTAGTCGCCTCTTACGACATGCTGGGGAGCATCTGGTAAATTCTTCCCCCTAACCCGCGGGGGGTGGGAGATGGGATAGAGCCACTTGTTAATTGTTTCTTGTTCACAAAAGCACTAATAAAAAAATTGCTCCAGGAGCTTGCAACGTAGTACAATATATTACCTTACTGGGAGAATGCAAGTTTCCAGTACAAAGGACTTAACATTTCTTACATACTGCTTGACTAAAATCTTTACAAACATTGACTATATTCTATACAAGAAACACTTAACAAGGGTAAAAGGAGAAACAGAATCCGTTAGTCGCCTCTTACGACATGCTGGGGAGCATCAGGTAAATTCTTCCCCCTAACCCGCGGGGGGTCATGATAGGCATATATAGTTACATAAATCAGGGGATAAAAAATAACACTGGTTTGAGCATTTCATTCAATCATGCACAGAAATGACATTGTGAATGTGATCCTCCTCCAAATTAAATACTTTCATAATAGCACACTTTTTTTATGATGACTTGCAGTGAATAATCTTTGACTGACAAGACAGAGCACACAAGTTCAAGAATGTCTAGTTACATTTTTTAACACAAAAAGAAAAAGTTGATCCACTGTACTATCATTTCACAACCACTGAACTGTGTCCAAAAACCACAAGAAGAATAAAAATATTGACATGATATGAAATCATCTAGAAGAGATTTTGTGTGTGTTCCAAATTACTGCTTGATTAACACACCCAAATCTGAACCCCGTCCTATCATCTTTATTGTTTGCCAAAATAACCCTCACAAATCATATACCAATTTTAACAAAGTGGGTGTATACAACCAACAAGTACTCTGGCTGCATTTAAAGGCCCTCACAGTACAAAAAGCCATGCCATCTGAAGATCTCTGTGCTTTGATTCAGCGTATGAAGCTATAAACTGTATCACTTGTCTATTGATCATTTCAGTCTCAAACACAACAGCGAATAAATCGGTTTAATGTTTCATACCTATACACATCAACAACCTAACACAATTCATGTACATGTATTATGACTAGGAGATCCACAACAACAAAGCATTTTCGGTGGGTGTAAATTTATTCTTTTTGAGGTACTGAAAACTCAGCAGCAGTAGCTGAATACATTGATTAACTCTCTAAGTCTAACAGTATTGCCCACAGCAATAGCAGAGTTAATTCACCCCTTCCCTGGCCTAAATCCATTGTACAAACACAGACCTATTTGATTCTCAGCATGAAGACAACATATTACACCAAAGATGAATCAATCCGATTCTCAATATGAAGAAAAAATCAGAGCAAAGATGACTTGGATTCGTTGGTGAGACAAAACCATAATCAAACAGCAAATTGTAAATATGAATTCAAATTCAATACATGTACCTAGAGAGTTAAAAAAATGTAACACCCAACACAAACTTATTATGTATTCAATCATTATTTTACAAACATGTATCTCACTGAAACACACATTTTCATGAAATGTTAAGAACACACAAGTTCATTCAATTCAAAGACTACCAGTACTCATTAACCTTGAATGTGGCAAGTATATATATGAGTAGAAGATATGACCAGAAAGTAGTTGGGATACTGTAACACATGAGGCCAAGCTACGGTAGTTTTTCTTCATAAAATCGGATGAATGAACTGCTCAAGTTTAACAATGTCCATGCTGTTTCAAGAAACAACAGAAATGATTGCAGTGTGATTTGATTACCTGTGTGTGTGAAAAATATAAAAGGAAATGACTGCAGTGTGATTTGATTACCTGTGAGTGTGAAAAATATAAATCGTGTCTGAAAACCTCATCTTCTGATTATCTCAGTTCATTATTCATATTCTCCTGTATCACTAGACTCTTATACAATCCATTGCACATTGTCAATAAGAAAAGAAAAACTGTCTGAAAACGCATGTTCATGGGGGTATTACAACTTTTCACAACGCCTTTAGGGGTGCATGAGTTTCATGCAATAGCAATAACATGATTTGTGCGAAACAGTGAACATTGAACATGATGAGCAACAAAACCATTCCCTTGTTTTTTTGCGCATTGCTCTGCTTTCTTTTCCCCTTGTCTGCGTTTTCTTTCTCCCAAGCAAGTTGTGACCGAGTATCTCAAGAACAAACCTTCATAGGTACACTAAACAGAGTTGAAATATTGTAACATTTCCGCAATGTAAACATCTGCTACCCCTTCACAGGTACAGTTTATATTAATTCTCAGCAATTTCACCAGTTATTGTGTCCGCAAGATGATTAACCAAATGCAAACATACCAGAAAGAAAGAAAAACACCTGAAAATACAAATATACAAAGCACATTGAACACAATCAGAAGAGATCACCAATAAAACTATCAAAACTGATCTGCAACAGTGTATTAGCGAGACATTTATGCAAAATCATTCAAGTGCAGTACATACAGGCATCTACTGTACTAGCTACAGTAATACTGTAACATGATGGCAACACTTTTACATGTCATCAATTGCTTTCTAAACTCTTTCTGTACATACACATAATTACAAATGATACTTATCACCATGGGGGCTTTCAAACATGCCACCCTGTACCTCAAATGTAAAGCAATTAATTAATCAAGAAAACTGAAGCACCAAGTTTCAAAATCACATTACACAAGTATTTATGATCATTTGAGATATCTACACTACACATGAAGAAAACAGAAATTGTAAGCCTAAAAGAAGAGCAGTTTTAATGATCAAGGAAAAGAATAAAGGATCAGAAGGAGGCAAACACACAGAGAGAGAAAAAAGAAAGAAAAAAACACTGAAATATTTAGAGCAGACACATTAGAAGTCTTGCAGCTCAACACAAACATAAAAAGCAAAGACAACCAACCAAAACCCTAATGCACTAAATTCACGGTCAAACACGACAACGTACTGACTGATGGTCGTTTGCTGCAACAAAACCTTTTCACCAAATCACAACTGAAAGGGGGAATTACGCCCGGGAAAACAAAAGTCAATGCAACACTGTTTTTATCAGTCCAAGTTGCTTGGCCTTGAAGGAAAGTCATGTCTCGAGACCCCGTGACTCACAAACCCTCTGGACTGTCAGGTTCTGGTACAAAGTATCGTGGTCCGTTCACCTGGAGACAGAATGTTCACAACTTGAAAGGCCTTGGGGGAAAAAAACCAGACATACTGTAGAGCATCCTATTCATAACCAATGGAATGAAAGAAGCAGAAAATAAATAGAAACAAAGAATCTAAAAATCGCAGTTGTCTACACACACACACACACAGGCTCTCAGAATACTCCCCGAAAGGTATTTCAAAACTTCAACACTTAATTGTTTTCTCTCTAACAGGTGCATTCATGCACAAACATGCACAAACACATATATATTCTTCCTCATGCTTTTATGAGAAACGAGCAAGAAAAACCTCTGCCCACCTGAATGTCATATTCATGTATAAACTGTGGGACGTCTAACTGGTCTGGGTTGATCTTGGTGTAGAGATACTGAACACCACTCAAGCTGTGCACTTTGAACTTAATGTCTGAGGCAGTAAATGTCGTGAAGAACCATGTTGCTAGCTGCAAAACAAAACCAGTTTTACATTTTAAAACAAATACTAAGGACTTGTTAACTCACAGGGGCGGGGATGTAGCTCAGTCGGTAGCGCGCTGGATTTGTATCCAGTTGGCCGCTGTCAGCGTGAGTTCGTCCCCACGTTCGGCGAGAGATTTATTTCTCAGAGTTAACTTTGTGTGCAGATTCTCCTCGGTGTCCAAACGCAAGCACATTAAGACCTAGTGCACACGAAAAAGATCCTGTAATCCATGTCAGAGTTCGGTGGGTTATAGAAACACGAAAATACCCAGCATGCTTCCTCCGAAAACGGCGTATGGCTGCCTAAATGGCGGGGTAAAAAACAGTCATACATGTAAAATTCCACTCGTGCAAAAAACATGTGTACGTGGGAGTTTCAGCCCACGAACGCAGAAGAAGAAGAAGAAGTTAACTCACAGAGGTCTGTTCAATACAGACCTCCAAACCTCAGAGAAAATGGAAAATTTCCTAAATAAATTATCATTTAATTAATATACTTACCCGAATCACATTAGCATTGAGTCACCTGAGATGCTTATCACTGAAAAACGCTTACCCGGCTAAAGAATTTAAAGGGAAGCAACCCCATCACCAAAACGAAAGTGAAAGTAGCTTTGGTAATGGGCCAGTACACCGGGAGTTACCTCCCATACGGGTGTATGCCACGTCACTTCCTCTAGGAACACGTGCCTATTATCATACGGCTTTAAAAAATCTTAAAACCATAAGCGGGGCAGGTGGGAGGGAATACAGTATGTGATTCGGGTAAGTATATTAATTAAATGATAATTTATTTAGGAAATTTTCCATTTAATATCATATTCTTACTCCGAATCACATTAGCAGATAACATCAACAAGGCGGTGGGCTAGAAATGAATCAAAACTCACCATCAAGTTCTGGACAGGAACTGGCCTGCTGCTATGAGCGCTGGAAGGCCTCTGGAGCCATCCTGTCGAAGAGCTGTGACGTCCCGAAGATAAAAGTTTATGAAAACATCTTCGGAACGCCAATACGCAGTTGTCAGCACCTCCTCTAGACGTCTGGAGCGCAGAACTGCCAGAGAGGATGCCCACGCCCTCGTCTCATGGGCTCGGGCCGAGTCAAGTGGCAAGGAGGGCATAACCCCCCCCCCTCTTTGTGCGCCTCCACTCATAAGCCTGCTTGATGAGCGAGGACACCCACCGGGCCAACGTTACCTTCGACAAATCTTTCTCGCGCCTAGTAAGGAGAGAGATAAACAACAACTTCTGAGAACTAGACCGAATCGGCTGAGTCCGGGCTAAGTACAGACGAAGTGCCCTCACAGGGCAATTGACCGAATCGGGGTCACCCGGGGCCAACGCGCTGGTCAGAGCCTTAACTCTAACCAGCGGAGAGGCCTGCCCCGGAGACTGATTCTTGGCCAGGAAATCAGGCCGGAAACGCAAAGATGCGGAACCGTCCGGCTCAAAGGAGATATCTCCAGGCTGACCCGACAGGGCGTGGACCTCGCTACCCCGTCGGGCCGTAGCCAACAAAAGGAGAAACAGCGCTTTGCGAGTGACATTGAACAGACTGGCCTCGCTTAAAGGCTCAAAATCCGCAGAACGAAGGAATTCCAGGATTAAAAACAAGTCCCACTTGGGAGCGGGCAAACGAGCTTTAGCTTCCTTAAGAGCAGCCCCTTTAATGACTGCAGCTATAACGCCCCCGACTCGAACAGAACGACCAATCTGCTGAAGAGTCGCCGAGATAGCGGAGCGCCGGACCCTCAACGAGGAGACTGAGGCGCCCTGTGAAGACATGAAAGAGAGGTGGTTAGCGACCTGAATAGAGCGCGGAGCCACCGAACTCACCCCTCTAGCTGAACACCAGGCAGTCCATGCCTTCCAGTGGGAAGCATAAACTGAAGAGGTGGACGCTCTATGCGAGCGAGCCACCAAGTCCAGAGTCAAAGACGACGCCCCAGAGCGCTTCAGCGAGTCCCGAACAACTTCCACACGTGAAGCTTCAGAAGACTGGGCTCCTCGTGTGGAATGCCTGTTCGGGGCTGCACTAGTTCCCCTCGCACGAGTGCGAGAGGAATGGGGGGCCCTTGGGCAAGCCAAAGAAGATCTGGAAACCAGACCTGCGACGGCCACAGAGGAGCGACCAGAAGAAGAAGGGCCGGCTCCTCCATCTCCGCTTTCCGGATTACTCGGCTGAGTAACGGAAAGGGAGGAGTCTGAAGATCTGTATGTGCCCCCCAACCCTCCCTGGACGCATCTGTAAAGAGGTCCAGGTCGGGGAGGGGCACGACGATCGGAACACCTCTGCAGACCCACTCCGTGTGCAACCACGGAAGGGTCGCAGACTGGAACCATCCCTGCAAAGGGATGAGGGCGTCCCAGTCCACCAGAGGAGAGTCCACAAACGGCTTCAGCGCGAACTGAAGCGGACATTTGTGGACCCGGCCCAGTGAAACCAGAAGAGCCATAGACTCCATCTGCCCCAAGATGGAGGCGAGCGAGCGGATGGAAGCCATCAGGAGAGGTAAAGTGGAGCGAATCTGAGCTTGGAGCTTGTCCACCCTTCTCTGAGAAGGCTGGACAGTCCAAGCGACCGTGTCGAAAGACATCCCCAGATAAGTGAATGTCTGTGACGGGGTCAGCTCCGACTTTACCCGGTTGATCGAGAACCCCAACCAGTTGGATTCTCGAAGAACCGTCAGGGTATCCTGCGAACAGCCGCTCTGGGACTGGTTCATGATGAGCCAGTCGTCCAGATAAGCCCGCAGACGGATACCCTGGGACCTCACCAGTGCACAGACCTGTCTCACCACCATGGTGAAAATCCACGGTGCGAGAGACAGCCCGAAAGGGAGTGCGCGAAACTGGTAGATCTGATCTCCCCACCGGAAACGAAGCCATTTCCGGTCGGTCGGATGCATAAGAAAGTGAAAGTATGCGTCCGTGAGATCGATCGAGGTCACCCAGTCTCCTGGGCGGAGAGAGTCTCGGACAGAGGCTGGCGTCTCCATCTTGAATTTTATCTCCCTCAAGAAAGTATTGAGGAGAGATAAATCCAACACGGGACGCCATCCTCCTGATGCTTTGGGAACAGCGACCAGACGCCCGTAAAATCCCAGGGAGCTGTGGACCCGAACTCTCTCCACCGCGCCCTTCTGCTCCAGGGAGGCAATTTCCGACTGCAAGACGGAACGTGCTTCCTGCGAGAAGGGGGGCTTGAACCGCGGAGGCACTCGGGTAAGAGGCGCCTTTTCCTCCCGCCAGAGTAGACGGAAGCCCGAACTCACCACTCCCACAATCCATTGGCTGTCTACTACCGACATCCAACGAGAAAGTGCCCGGGAGGGGCCTCCCGCCATCACCAAGGTGGAGGGCGGGAGGGAGGTGAGATCGGGAGCGCTTCATTGGGGGTGTGGCTTACTTCCAGAGCCGCCACGCCCCCTCCCCGATGCCGTCCTCTTCTTCCCACCACGAGCGGCCGGCGAAGCCTGCCGCTTCTGAGCTGGCTTGGGGTTAGACGATGTCTGAGCCTGCTTCTGTTTAGAAGGCTGAGACTGTTTCACCCCCTTCAGAGTGTAGTCAAGGAACTGACTGTCCTTGTTTGACTGAATCTCCTTCTGTCTGGCATCCAGTGCCAGCGGACAGAAGAGAGACTCCTCTGAGACCGGGGAGACTCTCAAGGTCTCCCTAGTAGCCAGCTCCGTGAATTGGGACTGCGAGAGGAAGAGATCCCTCCTGCAGAGTACCGCTTGGGTGTACTGCAGGGAGGAAAGACGCAATTGTTCCTCATTGACCTTGGCCAATGCGGTCAAAAGCGCAGAGACATCGTCCGCATTCTGTTCTTCACTGAGAGTGAAAGGAACTAGCGAATCGGTCAATGCCCGAGACAGAGCCCGAACGAGAGTCTCCGCAATGGAGGACAGTTCGATCTGCCGACGTCCAACCTCCTCAGCAGAGAGGAGGGAAGCCTCGGAAACCGGCAAAACCGAATCACGCTTGATCGGTTTAGCCAGAAGAGGCAGCAATTCCCGGGAAACCGGAAGGGTAGCCCTAGGGAGTGCAAAAGACGCCAGCCAATTCTGGCTCTGATTGGGCATGCCAAGCTTCCTATTGGCCGTAGGCACGAAGGAAGAGGATTGGGCAGCTGAAGCCACCCACTGCTGAGCTGATTCCGGAACTGGACCAAAAGGAAGCAGTAACGGAACAGGCACTGGCCGAATACCACTCCCCGCATGTGCTGGACGAACCAGTGAATGCGAAAGTTGGTAAGCCACTGACGGAGACTCGGCGAACCGGAAGGAAGAAACATCCTCCTGTGCCGGCCGGAAGTCCGCCATGGCAGAAGGAACGAATGATGCGGAAGAGTCCGCAGCCACCACCCCTTCAGGAAAATAACGAGACGTTACTTCCGCCGCGACGTCAAGAACAGACTTGAGCTTCGACGGAAACACGCCCCGCGACTCCTCGCTGACCACTGATGGAGCATCAGAATAGTCACACGTGGAACCATGACCGAAGTCACCAGTTCCGGAAGCAGAAGCATGCCCTGGCAAACCGGAAACCGGAAAAGCCTGAGCACTAACGTCATCCTGCCGCCCAAAACCCTGTGAAGGTAAAGGGTAAGCAGGACGACCATCCGCAAAAACCGGAGCTGGATGAGCTGACGTCACTCCCCCGACTGAGTGGAGTGATGCCTGCTCAAGCCTAGGCGCTTGAAAGCCGGAAGGCGCACGCTGTAATCCACTATCTGGTATCCGGAAGGAACCACCAGAAGAGGAAGAAGCGTTTCCGGCCGAAACCGGAAGTGTAGTCAACGGAACCGCAAAATGCGGAAGTGAAGACTGCACTGGTTGACTTCGCGATCCGGAAGGACCGGAAGTCAGTGAATACTCCATCCTGCCGCGACCGCCGTAGCGTGCCGGAGCGGACGGATCATCACTTCCGGCAAGTGCCGGAAATGCGGCAGTCGAAACCGACTGCCGCCGCTGTTCGAACAAGTCCGGGGCCTCGTAGGTTATCGCCGGAAATGAAAGATCAGCAAGGTATCGGTCGTGACCCGATGCGAAAGAGCTGTCCCCCGAAGGAGAACGTCCAGGCGCCTCACGAGGGCTATCGGACCAGCTCTGCTTACCAACCGACGCTGAAGAGGGAGGACGCTGCTCCAAGCCGGAAGTGGAGGACAAAGACACGGAAGCCAATGCCCGGACGTCACTGCCAGATGCCGGAAACGCCGAACTGCTGGCGACGGAACGCTGAAATTCTGCCTGCACCAAGCTGCGGATTTCTGGAACCAGTGACTTTAACAGAGAGGAAACCAACGCACCTTGTCCAGGTGCTAACAAAGAAGACGAAGTCTCCGATGTAGAGACAGGTGCAGAAGTAACAGTAGCGCTAGGCGCCGCAAAAGAAGCAGAAGTAGTAACAGCGCTAGGCGCCGAAATTGGTACAGCCAACAAAGTGTTACGCTCTTGGTCTGTAACAAGTAACGTTGCTTTGGAAGAGGAAGACTTAGCCTTAATTTTCCCCTTGGGGTCCGACTTGCCACGGCGCTTGTCTGAATCAGACATGTTGACAACAACACGTGGCAACGCGAAAAAATTTACTGAAACATAAGTCTAAACGACTGGAAAATTCAGTAAACACACGCACTAATGCGTTAACAAAATACTATAGCTAAACTTGCCCCACAAGCAGAGGCACGGAGAGCTACAAACAAAGTCACACGAGCTAGAAAACTAACTCACACAACAAAATGGCGACACGCAAGACACTGACACAAACGTCAACAACACGTGGCAAAGTAAAAAGATTTACTGAAACGTAAGTCAAAACGACTGAAAACACAGTAAACACACACGCTTACGCGTCAACAAAATACTAAAGCTACACTTGCCCAAACAGAAAGAGGGCACGCAGAGCTACTAGCAAAGTCACACGAGTTAGCTAACTAACTCACACAACAAAATGGCGAAACACGCAAGTCACTGACACACAAGTCCGTAAAAAACGGACAACGTACAGTAACGAAACAGCGCAAACAACCAACAACAAACGGGAACGAGCTCACCAAACTGTAGGCAAGGCGAGCAGACAAGCTGGGTAACGTGGCCGGCGGGTGTCACTCAAACACACAAGGTCAGCCACAGAGCGTCAAAAAGTGAACCGTCCTCTCCGAGGTGAAAAAGACGTATGATAATAGGCACGTGTTCCTAGAGGAAGTGACGTGGCATACACCCGTATGGGAGGTAACTCCCGGTGTACTGGCCCATTACCAAAGCTACTTTCACTTTCGTTTTGGTGATGGGGTTGCTTCCCTTTAAATTCTTTAGCCGGGTAAGCGTTTTTCAGTGATAAGCATCTCAGGTGACTCAATGCTAATGTGATTCGGAGTAAGAATATGATATTAAATCTGGTCTTAAAAGGGAGGGAGTCTTAAAATGGGGGTCAATTTACTGAGGTTATGAACCAAACAAATCTGAAAAAAACAGGGTCTTAAAAAGGAGGGAGTCTTAAAATGGGGGTCAATTTACTGAGGTTATGAACCAAACAAATCTGAAAAAAACAGGGTCTTAAAAGGGACAGTGTTTTAAATTGGGGGGTCTTAAAAAGGAGGTTTCGTTTTGTTTTGTTTATTTGTTCGTTCATGGGCTGAAACTCCCACGACTTTTACGTGTATGACCGTTTTTACCCCGCCATTTAGGCAGCCATACGCCGCTTTCGGAGGAAGCATGCTGGGTATTTTCGTGTTTCTATAACCCACCGAACTCTGACATGGATTACAGGATCTTTTTCGTGCGCACTTGGTCTTGTGCTTGTGTGTACACACGGGGGTGTGTTCGGACACCGAGGAGAGTCTGCACACAAAGTTGACTCTGAGAAATAAATCTCTCGCCGAACGTGGGGACAAACTCACGCTGACAGCGGCCAAGTGGATACAAATCCAGCGCGCTACCGACTGAGCTACATCCCCACCCCTAAAAGGAGGTTTCATTGTACATATATATTTCACAGGAAAGCAAAGACTAAGTAACATTGCTTTTTCCTTGTCAACCAGTGAAACCTAACTGATTTTACATGACTGACAATAGACATGATCAGAATTTTAGATGAATCTTTTATCCAAAGCTTTGGTGAACAGGAAAAGGAATGCTAAATTCTCTTTAAGTTTAACGAGACACACACAAATGTAACATGCAACCTGTGGTTTTACAAAGGTTTTTGTCGTAGGAAGAACAATTTGACCCACCTTAGACCACCATGTTGGATGAACGATGTAGAAACTCTTCAAATTCTTCTTGTACCTAAAAATAAGCAAAAAATATCATGCAAACAGTAGGCGTCTTACTGCAATGCACATAAACGACAGTTTTCTGATTACACTGAAATTGCTTTTGTTACCAAACGTACTGATGAAAGTGCTTGCAGCATGCCCTATAGCACATTGTTCTTTGCTATGTCAAATGTAACTTACAGGTCAATGCTCAGTCTAATACCGTATTTTCCGGGTCATAAGGCGCGACTTTTTTCCTCGAGTTTGACCCCTGCGTCTTGTATAACGAAGCGCCTAATCCGTGTATGAAATACGAAAAAAATCAAAGAGACCGCCTGAGTACCAGTCAAACAACTTGTGATAATGCATGTTTCAGCTACTAGGTACTACCCTGGCCAAGTTTCCTCTCAAGACATCAAAGAGACCGCCCCATAGGTTAAACTCGGTCACTGACCCCGGTGCAGGAAGTGTTTCCTCTCTCAGATATGACAGGGGAACCACCTCTCATAGCAAAAACTGGGTCATTGACCCCTGGGAAGAAGGTCAGTGTCTATAAACAAGACAACCCAGCTATCACAATGGACCTGCCTTTGATCTCGCCGCACACACAGAGCACACATATTTCCACTCTGTATTCTTCCTTTGATGTGCGGCTTATTTTCATTCTTCGACCGTTTGTTACCGGTATACTTTTTCAATTTTGGTGCGCCCTATCGGCCCCCTGCGCCCAATGGGTGACTGGATTACAATTTTTTTTTAAAAGAAGGGGGTGCGCCTTATGCGCTGCTGTAGCGCCTTGTAACCCGGTAAATACGGTAACTGTAGGAATCTTTGCTGTGGGATACAAAAACTTGACATAAAAACACACAATGTTATTCTATTGAAGATGCAGCCTAATGAAACTGATGTCTGAATGCCCCCGTGTGCGCACGAAAAAGATACCAAGCTCACAGCGAAAGTCTCAGGGCTTGGAAAGAGAAAAACATGCATGCATCATCTCTCGTCTCTCATTATTATGATCGTATCTCGATACTTTGACCAGACAAGCCTAATGCTGGCATGTCAAAGAAGACAGCCACAGGGAGCTTGTCGAGTCACAGTATCACACCATATTCTCCGTGTATTACCAATACATGTCCCAATATAGGCCAACTGGGCTAAGAGGACGTTAAACTCAAAGTGTCAGTCACTCCAAGGCTGAGGTGGACTGGTTACAATCACAAACAAACTTCAGTTTCAACCAATCCGACCCCAACGAGAAACGAGAAGAAAAACAAGAAGAGTCCTACCTATGGTCCAACATGTGGTAGGCCTGTTTCAAGTAGGCCATAGGCGGTTGATTGGAGCCGTTGGTGAGTGTGTGAAAGTAGACTACCACGTATGGACTGTCCACCACAGTGTCCATCACTTTCACCATGTACAGCAACGCCTGGGAAAAAAAAGAGTAAATTTTAAGGGACTTATTGTCCGTCAGGTCTTAATTGCCTATATTGGACATGAATTGGTTTATACGATTCGAGTTTTACGCCCTCACGGCTTTTTGATGTTTGCGTGTTTAGGTGGTATCAGCCATCTGCACTTATGGTAGAATGACCAAGATCTTTAACGTGCCATTGTGGTGACACGGGGGTGGGAGATGGATACCGTCTCTGGGTCTGCACATAAAGTTGACCCGTGTCCGTCCCGGCCCGGATTCGAACCAGCGACCTCTCGATCACAAGTCCAGTGCTCTACCACCTGAGCTACCCGGGCCCCCAACGCCTGGGAAAAAGTGGTCAGCAATTAAATACAGTGGAACCACCTTTGAAAACCTCCCAAATATCTGGATAAAAATCAGGTCTTAAATAGGAGGGAGTCTTAAAATGGGGGTACATTTACACAGGTTAAGAACAGCTACTCTGAGAATACAGGGTCATGAAAGGGAGGGAGTTCTAAGTTGGGGGTCTGAAAAAGGGGGGTTGCACTGTATTACCATACTCCTCATATTGGTTATTGAAATGTTTCTTTTTTTATAACTTTTTAATTTGTAAACTAAAATTAGGAGTTTTCTCATTTTTTTATGTTTGTTTGATATTTTATTCCTTTCGACTCGGACCATCTCCTTAGCAGAGATTGTATCCAGAGCACTCTAAGCTAAAATTGTCTGTAATTATTTGTCTGTGAGTCCACTCTAAAGAACATTAGGTCGATGTACTTGTGAATGTCTTGTTTTGTCAAAAATTAAACGATCTAAAAGCTAACCTTCCTTGTTTTCTGAATCTGGATTTTGGAATGTTAGCAGTCCATCTGTTTTTTAATCTTTTTCTCATTATAATAGTCCTTATGACTATGACTAAGACACATCTGCCTGAAACTAAAGCCAAAGAAACCAAAGATGCGACATCAGGTTGCATGCCCAGAGAAGCTTTTCATGATTCTAAACTTCACAGTCCAACAGTTCTTTACTTGGGTGCTAAGGATACATTTTCCGCTCATATTCTAGCAGAAAACCGCGATATACATTTGCCTGCCAGAAAAATTGCATGATAGGGCCTTCTATCAAAAGAAATTTGGAAAGGGAGAGAGCGATGTTTGACTGTCGACAGAACAGTTTCAAATGTGCTCAAGCAGAAGCACAGACGCATTAGACACCAAGGCTCAGCCTTTAAATAATTCATGATTATTTCCACAGAGCATACTAGATTTATACCCTATTATTCTAAATAATGAACCCAGACAATAAGCATATTCAGTGAACCAAACCACAATATTTTGACAATGAAAAAAAAATGAAAAGAAAGAAATGACATACCCTTTGTGGATCAACGTCTCTGGCGTTAAAGTTTTTTCCCACAAACACAATAACAGGCTGGCCATGACGATCCACACCACTTCGGTACATGCACCGTAATGATGCGATGTCTGTTAAGTCCTCTGAACGAGCCTTCCTCAGTAATCCCTCGTACCTCAAAAATGCAGAATGATGATTAATGACTGACATAAATACTAATGACACATAGAGAATACTACATGGCTTGCTGTGTCGTACCAGATTTACACGAGTTTTTTTTTAAAATAGTAAACTGTGAGCGAAAGCGAGCTGTTCACTATTTGAAAAAGCAATGAGTGTACATCTGGTACGAAACAGCAAGCCATGTAGTATTTTGTTTATCCTACATACTGTACTTATGTGTATTTTACTGAAAATGTCCTGCAGTCGAGGCAGCTAAATTGAGACGCTTGTTTTGGAACCTTGATCTCTTCTAAAGCCTCGTGCAATCTATTACGTCAAAGCAAAGAAACGTCACTCTGAAAGTGTGTTAGTTCTAAACATTCATCGAGGGTAATTAGCGAGCGCAATTTTTTTTCTCTATAATGACGTTTGTCTCGGTGACTTTGGCATCATAAGCAGTGGAAACACAGGTCCCTGCCAGACTTGCTTGACATGACCTCATTTACATGATATACACACATGTGATTTGAACGATTATTATCTCACGAGTGTCTCTCTCACGTATGTAGGATAAAACATTATCTTTAACTTGAAATAAGCACAGAGCTTCAGTTGGTGTCAGAGATTCCATGGAAACCTTGAGACAATCTACCATGGAAAATCATCTGCAACATAGAGAGAAAATAAGCGCATTTGTAAGATTGAAAGATTGCGATTCATACCTTGGTGCACATGGTACTTTTGTGTAAAAGAGAGGTCGACTACATTTTGACAATCATGAGGGATGAAAGATCAAGTATGCACAAGCCATTTGAAAAGGAGTGAAATTTCAATTTAAAAAAAAACAAAAACATTTTCAAACAGGAAGAAAATAAAAGGTAAAGGTAGTCCCATAACCAATTTGGTTGTAGGGGAGTGAGATGTTAGAGATCTGAACTAATGTACTATCTGGCTAGCTTTATGAGGGCGGTACCCACTCCTCTCCTTTGCTGCTTTGTCCTTCCCTGGCCCTGAATAGGGTCAGGTACCCATTTCCAGATGGGTTGACTGGAGAGCGCTTGAAAAAATCGATTTTCTTGCGTTCGCCCCGGGTGGGGATCGAACCCATGAACTCCAGTGTGAGAGGCAAGCGCTCTAACCACAGTGCCACGCCGGCTCCCAGGAAGCAATAAAAAGAATAAAAACACAATAAAACTCACTTTCGCCGGGCCTCAGCACGTCTGAACTCGGCGGGTGATATCCCTTGCAGTACCTTGGTCTTGGTGGTGTCTGGATTCTCCTCCATGCTAGCGAAGGGGTGGTGGCCCACATCAATAGCCATTGAGGTCTCAAAAACTTTGTTCAGGTCAATTGTCTCTTCAAACTCATTCACACCCTCTTCCCCTGGAAAAGAAATGCAGTGAAACCCTCAGTTTTAAGATTCTGATTTGGTGAACATTTGAGGAAAGTAGGTCATAAAACAAAGGTGAATGCACAGCCGGAATGAACAGAAAGCTTGAAATATTAAGGTATAAATACAGGCTTACCAATAACATGTAACAATTCAATGCGCTAAAGTAACATAGTGTTCTCAATAATAAAAATTATGTTATAAATACATCCCAGAAAATAACCTCTCTTATTTTTTGTAGCTTCAGAGCATTGTTTTCCAGATAAATAATTTACTGTATGCAGCAAAAGCAGGTTTGTCCATGATTCTGATCTGTCGCTCTGCTATTACTGGCTCTCCATCCTCATTTCCGAGATCTTTCGGCAGCTTGCTCAGGGTCTCCTCCTCCTCCGTGATGCTGCGAGGGAAGTACAGGGGCAGCAACTCTTTGTAGATGTCCTGACATGGGGGGACAATGATATGAACGTTAGTGTCTTCTATGGTGAACACAGTGTCAAATCGTTCAAACAATAATGCATATATTATATGATGGAAATGGATATATATACGAGATGTACTGTAAACACAAACCACGGTGGAACTTTTCTAATTTCATGCTTGTAGGCAAGTGAGACTGTCAAACGTTTCAGTGACCAGAATGAAAGTTTTGATAGGACTATCAGTTTTCTTTTACAGGCAGACAGACCGATAGACACACTTTCACGATAGGATTAACATCAACAAACATAAAACATGATAATAAATATTCTTTACCACAGTGTCATCCGAGCAGACAAATAACAGAGTGTCTAGTGTGTCTGGATACTTCTCCAAGAAACGTCTAACTGTTCCTGAACCAAAAAAGAAGAGCAGTTACACAGAGTTCAATCAATTTAGATACACTTACAAAGAGGATCTCTATAAACAATCTGCTAGTTTAATACTGCATATCAAGTGACAGGCATACATTTCAGGACCGGCACGGTTGGCCTAGTGGTAAGGCGTCCGCCCCGTGATCGGGAGGTCGTGGGTTCGAACCCCGGCCGGGTCATACCTAAGACTTTTAAATTGGCAATCTAGTGGCTGCTCCGCCTGGCGTCTGGCATTATGGGGTTAGTGCTAGGACTGGTTGGTCCGGTGTCAGAATAATGTGACTGGGTGAGACATGAAGCCTGTGCTGCGACTTCTGTCTTGTGTGTGGCGCACGTTATATGTCAAAGCAGCACCGCCCTGATATGGCCCTTCGTGGTCGGCTGGGCGTTAAACAAACAAACAAACAAATACATTTCAGGATTGAACATGCAATAACTTAATAACTGTCAATGACACCCTCTTGTTTTCCAATTTTGAACAGGAAACTAGCAGCAACACTGGTATTATTCTTTTATTGATACCACCCCCCCCCCCCTGTCCTAACCTTATTCCCTAACTTCCACCTCCACCACACAAAATCAAAATAACTTCCAGCAGAAGACTGAGGTCTTTTACACACCACTGCAGTGACACATGAATACCATCTCTGAGTCTTCACATTATGTTGCCCCCTGTCCATCCCAGCTGAGGATCACGAGTCCAGTCCTTTACCAACTGAGCTACCAGTTCCCCAAATACAGCAAATTGAACAGCTGATTCGAAAAGAAGTTACACACACACACACACACACACACACACACACACACACACACACAAAACACCCCCCCGTTCAACTCACTAATGGCTATGTGGGCGCCTTGTTCTGGTGGATAGGATCTGCGCATGGTATGAACGCATGACAGGCCCAGAGATCGGATGGCATTCTCTCTGCAAAGTGCAAAAAGAACAAGTTGGCATAGCTGCAGTAATAACAGGTGCATCCAAAAAAAACTCATATATTTACAAAAACACATATATAACTATGTATACACACTGTCACACAAATCAGACAGAAGAACTATCTCAGGATCCGCAATTTTCTGAGAAATAAGAAACAGGATGTGAATGTCAGAACAACAATTTTCTTAAAAACAAACACATCGAGAGGCTATCTTTCCGAGTCCACTTTCACTGCCACTTCTGAGTGGTCTAGCTGCCATGAGAGGCCATTCAATTCTCTTTAAAGCTGCACACTTTTGTTTCCGCTTCAGTGCCCTCTACCAGGGCACTGCCCCTGGATCCTGGCCAGTTTTCAGGATTTGTTTCTCAGCTGTTCTCCGGCTTGTCACACACACACACACACACACAGATCTACATAGGCAATTGCAAGGTGGCAGAACTGTCTGGCAGTGGTACACCTTTCAGCGTACCTACCCTCGTCCCAGCAAACCTGTCGAAAATTCTGCCAGTCTTTTATTCAGTTCCCATACCTGCAGAGCTGAAGAGTATTCCTGTAACAGCTGTAGAGAGCGCTCTCAGCAGCTGTGATGTACTTGAGGTTGTAGCGAGGGCCCACGGTGTGGATGACGTAGCGGGCAGGAAGGTTGTACCCCTTGCTCAGCTTTGCCTCCCCTGTTTTGCACACTGGAACAGAAGGTACTGGATTATAGTAAGACATGGCCATGACTTTTTTTTCTTCTTCAAAAGTTCTGTGCATTACCCTTTCCTGGTTTTTGTGTGTGTCTTGATTTGGGAAGGTTGTCTGTCTCTCCTTTTTAGATCTGTGTATATCTATATCAGGCATGGGAATTGAAAATTGTAAAAAAGGCGGAAAATTTATAACTGAAGACGCGAAGCGTCAAGTCGACGGCGCGAAGCGTCAAGTCGACGGCGCGAAGCGCCTAGCCTTACTAGGGGGGTCCGGGGGCATGCCCCCCCGGAAAAATTTTTTCTCCAAAGAACCCAGATGGTGCAATCTGGTGTCATCTGAGCTCCAAGTTTGCCATTAAATTCTGTTTTTAGAATCAGAGTTTTTAGTACAAAAATGTACCAAATTTTGCTTACATGTATTATATATGGTTTAAATTTGTAAAAAAATTTATCTGTTGAGACAAACAGGAAAATGTAACTTGTAACACAATCTGTGCAATCTGGTTTACTTTCAAACATAATAGTTCAATAACTGAGGCGGGCGGTAGCAGTGCGTGAACAAAGTACGGAAAGTTTTCGCGGGCTTTTGCGCAAAGGCCAAAGTAACCGGTGCTTTTTTTGTGTGCCTCCCCCCTTTATTTTTTCGGCGGACACTTTTGCATTTTCGGCGGAACAAAAAAAAAATTCGGCGGAAATCCGCCATTCGGCGGACAATTCCCATGCCTGCTATATCTATATACGGCTTGTGTGTGTCTGTCTGTCTGTGTCACTTCGCGATGCACGGCCAAAATTCTCGATGGATCTGCTTTAAATTTGGTGGGCATATTCAGGTAGACCCCGGACACAATCTGGTCGATGAAAATTTTCAACACGTGCTCTCAGCGCACAACCGATTTTGGTTTTTCTGTACATCCATTCCCAGTAACTCTTCCTTATCTTCTCCTGTGTTTTGCGCGTTTATCTCCCTTCCTTCGTGTGGCGTCAATCGCGTACACCGGCGTACACCCGGCAAAGCGGGTATTCATCTAGTATATATATATATGTGTGTGTGTGTGTGTGTGTGTGTGTGTTTTTGTTGCTGTTTTGTGTGTGTGCGTTTTTTTTACTTTGATCTGCAACCCCTCTCTTATAGATTTCTTCTTCTTTGTTCATGGGTTAAAACTCCCACGATCTTTTAGGTGTATGATCATTTTTACCTTGCCATTCAGGCAGCCATACACTGCTTTTAGGGGAAACATGATGGATATTTTCGTGTTTCTATTACACAGAGAACTCTGACATGGATTACAAGAGTTCTGTGTGTGCATATGGTCTTGTGCTTGCATGTGCACACGAAAGGGGGATGAGGCACTTGTAGGTGACTGCACATAAGTTGATCTGGGAGATCAGAAAAATCTCCACCCTTGACCTACCAAACGCAGCTAGGATTCGAACCCGTGACCATTGGCATGGGAGGCCGGCGTCTTATCCACAAGGCCACTGAGCCTGTCTCACATCTGTTTCATTTCAGTTTTACTGTTCTCATGGAATGTCTACAAGTAGTACTACTAAAGGGATTCATGACAAAACACACCTCTGATGTCCTCCCTGACTTCTTTCACGAGACCTGGTCCTCCCTGAGAGAAGATTTCATCACTGATTGGATTTCTGTCGTTCAGATGTTCATTGGATGCATGAACAATGGCATGCACGTTCAACTGAGTAAGGTTGCGAGTGCTGCACATGAAATTATACATTATTTTAAGGTAACTAATATTTCATTATCGTTAATACTAATAATAATAATGATATGATCAAAGTTGAACCGGATGTTAACCATGGGGACTTTTTGCAAATCTACTTAGTTTCACAGTAAAAGACAAAGAACATACTTCATACTGGGCAAATAGGGTTTTTTGTAACATTTTGAATATACATTATTTTTCTTTAACAAAATTATCTCTTCACTTTTACCGACAAGACAATTTTGAGTTTTATAACAATACTAAACAGCATGATTTGCTCCCCTTGCATTTGGGCTGTCCAAATTGGGGCAGTATCAATTTTATTGCGGCACGATGATAAAAAAAATATCCTAATTGATCCTTTAATGCCCTCTAGGTGAACGACAAGAAGAAGAAGATTTAATGCCCTGACTCTGAAAGACAACTTAAGGAAACAGGGGAGGAAACCAAATATTATTATATTTCAAACTCAAATCTCTTTGAATGATGACAGATAACACCAACATGTATGTAAAAGAGACAATGACAAAAGGTGACGTTTTCATGTCAGTTACTCAGTATGTCCCAAATGACATCACCAGTACATTTTTCATTCTATCTAATCTGTTTTCGTTCTATTTTTTCTAATAACATGCGTTAACAATTGATTGCCAACTGGAATGGAAGAGCACAAAAAGTGTAACTTGATATGTAGTTTCTCTAGAGGGAAAAACATCTTCCACTTTCATGTCAGTGTGTCCCATGCAACATACATTTGCCAAACAGCTATGTGTAAGTAGATTATTTGTTAGTGGTATAGAAAATACTGATCAACAATCAAAGTCAGTTTTCACATTCATTTTCTACCTATTTCTTATTTGTTTATTCTTTTGGCAATGGTGAAATGTCAGCAATCGTGTGTCATTCGGGACAGTAGACATGACACCTGACCTTTTGTCACTGTCTCAAAAGCCATTCTTTATCAACAACTCACAGCCAGCATATGCGAGTCAGACTTACGTCAAAATAAGTTTTGAATTCAAATCATTTCGCCATGGGAACGGTGAGGCTAGCGCCTCCGTCAAAGGGTCTTTTTCTGTGGTATGTGGCAGATGTGTCAAGTTCCATCGGGTCAGCTTGTTGATGTCGACCAAATCATCACGATGGCCAAGAGGTTCTTGAGCAGTTTCATCCATCATTTGCTGTGTCAGCAGAAGTCCACTGAACGTGATGACTTACTGAAGTTACTACTAATTCTACTGCTGTCTGTAGTGTTAGTGTTACTGTCAGTGTCACTGTCAGCACAGTTGTAAACTTGCATGTGAATTGTTAACTACGAATATGAAAAAAACTGCCTGTGAATATTGGCTGAATAAGCCAAGCGACGGTTTTAACCCCCGAAAAGTGTCACGCTCGAAGAATGTCACTCCCTGCATTTGAAAGTAAGACGGACCCTGTGATCACAGACCAACGCTACCTCCGCCATTTTGGACAGTCATGTGACTATAAACTCAGGTGAGTCCAGAAATTAATTCTGTGTCAGAAAATATTAAATTGGCAGTTCGAGAATCTTTAAGTCTTTCGAATAATTTGTATTTCTGAGTCTATTTTGAATTTGGTGTTATTTCTGATTAATTTGAATACACTTTTAACTTTATATTCCATCCGTGCCCTATTACTTTACTGCAGACTAGCTATAAAATGGCTGCCCCCATGGAAGTCAAGATTCCAAAGATTGACTGGCTTTATCCTGAGCTTTTGTCCAAAGAAGGACTTGTAGAGATACTTTCACAGGTAAATTCTCACAGCGCTTGTAATTTGTGGTACGACCACGAAACTATAGGCTACTGGCAGGGTTTTAACACATTTTTTGCTTGATATTCTTCGCCGGGTAAAGCCCAAGGTTTCGATTTCCTCCGCAGCAAAAGTAATGAACTGATGAAGACGGAAGTTTGAACTACTGTCTTTTTTGCAGGTATCCCCTTGACGCACGATTTTTGCGTATATGAAGCATTAAAACACAGAGAGAAAAGTAAAAGTATGATTAGGAAGCAGTATGCAAAGAAAAATCCCTGATTCAGTACAGTCTGCCAGTGCCCACTGCTATTAAAGTGCCATATAAACAAAAGCTATATAATAGTTAATACACTCCGAGTGTATACAGAATCGATAGGACTGAATACTCCCCGACAATGAAAAGCACTGTTACATCTCTAAGCCAATAAAATGCCCCCTTACAAGTCATTAGGAAGTAGCCAATGAAAACTTAGTCTGACTCTGAGGTATTGACACCATCTGGATATCTTTTTCAGAGGG
Organism: Littorina saxatilis; assembly: GCF_037325665.1. Taxonomy (NCBI): domain Eukaryota; kingdom Metazoa; phylum Mollusca; class Gastropoda; order Littorinimorpha; family Littorinidae; genus Littorina; species Littorina saxatilis. The sequence continues at coordinate 50,996,308 of NC_090247.1, forward strand.
TATACAGGGCTGGCAATAATGTACACTCACATGGTATAAAACCATTTCTAGGTAAATACACAAGTGTGTTCCAAACTCCGACAATAAACTGCTGTGTAACATCAGTTTTGTGTTTGTTTTTGTCTGTGTTTGTCCCTGCGTACTTTGAATTTGATACCATGAATCGAAAGTGAAGCGTTCCTTAGCAAAATGGCGTCGAATGACGCTCCGAGTGTTGATGCGGTTTAATGTCTGGTCTTTTATGTACACCCCAAGAATGTAATCTACGTTACAGCAAAGGCCATGCAGCATCAGATTGTTTTTGTTTTTTCGTACTCTTATAATCAACTGCTCTGCGTTCCTATCACATAGTGGTGTCAAACAGCAAATTTGCTTCACGATCGGAAGCTAACGCCGGAGTGTATATATATATGTCGTGCCGAATTCACGTAATTGCCGAATTCGCGAAATCGGCAAAATGTTTGCCTATTTCACGTAATCGGCAAAACGCTGCCCATTACGCGAAATCGGCAGCGTTTTGCCGAAAACGCGTAAAGGCTTGTAAAATGTGCCGATTTTGCGAAATCGGCAGCCCGTTTTTGGCTTTAAAGTTATCAAATGCCTAGGATATCATCACACTTAGACAGCTAGATACTCGAATGGATAAATGTTGCAATAATTGATAAGTTATGGCAAGTTATTGCAAAAATTGTAGTTTTCGTGCATTACCAGAGTTATGCTTGACACAGACCAACACAGACCATCAAAACCAAAATAGGGAGTTAAATTCATGTTAATGCAATGATCTGGTGACAAAAAAAGTAACAGACTGGCTGTCACTTTTGCGAAATGGAAAATGTTTAGGAGCCTTTACGCATTTTCGGCAAAACGCTGCCGATTTCGCGTAATAGGCAGCGTTTTGCCGATTACGCGAAATGGGCAAAAATGTTGCCGATTCCGCGAATTCGGCAATTCCGTGATTTTGGCACGACATATATATATATAGGGGTCAGAATTTTGTATACACTCTGAGTGCGTAAAGCCAGTGGGTATAAATTATATCATTTGTTTTAACCCTCCTCTCCACCCCTCATCCCCCCCCCCCCCCATTCCTGGCCCAAACCTTGCAGGAAGACAGAAAGGGAAATAGATATATCTATATGCTTCATAGATAGCATTGTGTATTGGAGATGTTAGGGATCTGCATTTGGGAACTCGAGCAGGCCATATTGGGCGCTCTGGAGGGAAAATGGTTGTGTAGTGATTCTCCTTTTCTATGCTTATTACTTGAGTTTATGCCATTTTTGCAGTAAATGGGATGCTGTTCATAGTGCTGTTTATTTCAAATACTTGAAATAGTTGACCTGCATATATCTTGGTTCTGAAAGCAGTGTGTAATGTCTCTGTTATACAGCGTTTTGTGAAACTGCCAGATGACACAGAACATACAAGTAAAGATGACCTGCTGGAGCTGTACTACAAGTACATCATCCCAAGGCCGCAGCGACAGTATCGTCAAAACCGTCGAGGACGAGAGATGACAAAGAAGCAAATTTTGCAATCCAAAAAGAGGAAAATCACAGGCCCAGACGACTCTGAACCACCTGCCAAGTACATGTACGTAGCTAATTCATTTTCAGCAGTGAAAATTTTAAGTTATGTATTAGCTACTAGATGAATACCCGCTTCGCCGGGTACGGCTGCGCCGGGAAGAAGTCGAGCCGAATATGCCGGGTGTACGCCGGCTTTGCCGGCGCACCGCACGGAGGAAGGGAGATAAACGCGGCTAAAAACACTGGAGAAGATAAGGAAGAGTTACTGGGAATGGATCCAGAGAAAAACCAAAATCGGTTCAGTGCTGCGCGCTGAGAGCACGTGTTGAAATATCTCATCGATGAGGTTGTGTCCGGGGTGTAGCTGAATACGGTCTCCAAATTTGAAAAAGATCCCTGGAACGCCGAAGAAGAAGAAGAAGAAAAAGATCCACCGAGAACTTTGGCCGTGCATCGCGGACACACACACACACACACACACACACACACACACGCACACACGCACACACACACAGACACACACACACACACACACACACACACACACAGAACGCCACAAGTCGTATATATATAGATTACTGCAGAGGGAGATAGTTGTAACAGAGGGAAGTAGTTGCAATGAACTTTGATTTAGAATGTGTGCTTTTGTTGTCATACCATTGAATGGGTGATGGAACTGAACTTCAGTTTGGCCTACTCAGCATAAGCTACACACACAACATATATGCTGTTAGAACATGTGCAGTTAGAACAACATGGTTGCACTTACACACAGTTGCCGTTAGAACAAGTGCATGTACTTTGTAATCACAAACAAACATACACACACATACAAATGTTTTATTGTTTGTCATAGTATGTCCACACAAGCAGTTAAGAATTGTAGAATGCACTTTTTTTTATGTAGTGGTCGGTGATTTTGTGCAACACAGCATGCTTCTTTAATAGTTACGAGTTTGCTTTCACTTTATGCCACACTGGACTCGCACTGCAGACTAAAGGTACCTGTAGCTGGGCAGTAACTCACTGTCAAGGTCACAGATTCAGTGTTCTCTTGATCCCGTCGCGATATAACCGTCGTGGTTGAAAACGACATTAAACACCAAATAAAGAAAGTGTTCTATTGATGAGCTGTCTAAATTTAACAACTGAATAATATAAATACTACAGGATTTTTAGGAGAGCTGTTTTATCCTCCTCTTCTTCTTCGTTCATGGGCTGAAACTCCCACATTCACTCATGTTTTTGCACGAGTAGATTTTTACGTGTATGACCGTTTTAACCTTGCCATTCAGGCAGCATACGCCAATTTTGGGGGAAGCATGCCAGGTATTTTCGTCTTTCTCTAACCCACTGAACTCGGACATGGATTACGGTATCTTTTCCGTGCGCGCTTGTGGTTGCGTGTACACACGAAGGGGAATAAGGCAGTTCGGCACTAGCAGGTCTGCACATAAGTTGACCTGGGAGAATAAAAAATTCTCCACCCTTAATCCACCAGGTGGCCGCGGCCGGGATTTGAACTCACGACCCTCCGACTAGGAGGCCGATGTATTATCCATTGCGCCCATCAGAGAGTTGTTTTCAAACACATGCATTATTTTTTGTATTTTTTCTGTGTGCAGGAAATCTGCAGAATATTCTCGTCCTGTGACCTCTTTCGATGGCGTCGCAGTGGGAAATCGCTTGAAGCCACCTCCGTCTTGCATCAACTTTGAGAAGAAAGTGATTAAGCTTGGTGGATCTTCTACAACACAGAGTCCTTCTAACACTGCAAACACAACAGGCCTGAAAGTGAAAGATGACACAGGAACAACAGGGTCAACCTCACCAAAAGTCATTAAACTCGGTCGGTCGACGTCTGCATCCAGTGATCCCAAATCCCCCACATCTCCAAAGAAGACTATTTCCGTGAACAAAACTGTGAAGCTGATTAACTCACATTTGTCACCATCTGGTGATATCGAGAGTAAAAAATTTGATGCAACACACAATGCCAGCAAAGGAGAACAACCCATGGTGAATGGTTTCTCTTTGTCTAATTCAGTTGATGTTGCTGTTGCTATTAAATGCTCAATTGATTGGCAACATGTTCTTGAATCTAACAAAAACAAAACAAGATTAATGAGTGTCATGAACACTAAAGATTTAATTAAATTACATATTCTTACTCCGAATCACATAAAGCATTGACGCAGTCTGAGATGCTAAGGTCTGAAAAGGCTACCCGTCTTAAACAATTTTAAAGGGAAGCAACCCCACCACAAAAAGTGTAAATGGAGCCTTGGTAATGACCACAGACCCGGGGAGTTACCTCCCATTGGTGTGTAATACGTCACTACCGCTCCTCAACACATGGTCAAGATCATACGACTTTTTCAGCTCTGAGAGAAGGTTGTTGATTTTTTGGCTCTCCCCTAGCTGTGCTGTTTGGTGTTTGTTTGACGCCCACCGGCCACTTACCGTCTTACTTGCCTTCTGCTTCGTTAGTTGGTGAGCTCTTTCCTTTTTGGTCATTATTTTGACAAGAATGTTGATGTAGTTGCTGACTTTTCGTCCGTTTTTGGACTTGTAAATTTTTCAGTAACTTATTGTTTGGCCGCCATTTTTGTTGGTCAGCATGGCTGACAGCGATAAAATGTGGCAAGGCCGATGTAATGGTGAGGTAAACCTTATATTACCTCCTTACTTGCCTTCTGCTTTGTTAGTTGGTAAGCTCTTTCCTTTTTGGTCATTAGTTTGACAGGAATTTCGTTGTAGTTGCTGTCTTTTCGTCCGTTTTGGACTTGTAAATTTTCCAGTAACTTATTGTTTGGCCGCCATTTTTGTGGGTCAGCATGGCTGACAGTGATAAAACATGGCAAGGCTTATGTCTTGGATCTTCCAGACCATTGGTAATTGTTGTTGTTTCGGACTGTAATACCGCTATGTCCGTTACTTATTCTGCCCCAAATGAACATGTGTTTTGGGGGCAGTTAAGCATGTCTTTGACTTCTTTTTGACTCACATGCGAAGCAAAAGTGAGTCTATGTACTCACCCGAGTCGTCCGTCCGTCCGTCCGGAAAACTTTAACGTTGGATATTTCTTGGACACTATTCAGTCTATCAGTACCAAATTTGGCAAGATGGTGTATGATGACAAGGCCCCAAAAAACATACATAGCATCTTGACCTTGCTTCAAGGTCAAGGTCGCAGGGGCCATAAATGTTGCCTAAAAAACAGCTATTTTTCACATTTTCTCTGAAGTTTTTGAGATTCAAAACCTCACCTATATATGATATATAGGGCAAAGCAAGCCCCATCTTTTGATACCAGTTTGGTTTACCTTGCTTCAAGGTCAAGGTCACAGGAGCTCTTCAAAGTTGGATTGTATACATATTTTGAAGTGACCTTGACCCTGAACTATGGAAGATAACTGTTTCAAACTTAAAAATTATGTGGGGCACATGTTATGCTTTCATCATGAGACACATTTGGTCACATATGATCAAGGTCAAGGTCACTTTGACCCTCATGAAATGTGACCAAAATAAGGTAGTGAACCACTAAAAGTGACCATATCTCATGGTAGAAAGAGCCAATAAGCACCATTGTACTTCCTATGTCTTAAATTAACAGCTTTGTGTTGCATGACCTTGGATGACCTTGACCTTGGGTCAAGGTCACATGTATTTTGGTAGGAAAAATGTGTAAAGCAGTTCTTAGTGTATGATGTCATTGCTAGGTTTAGTTATTTGACCTTGACCCTGAAGGTCAAGGTCAAGTAAAGGTCAAGGTCAAGCATGTGAGTCGTATGGGCTTTGCCCTTCTTGTTCTTCTTGCTTTCCCTCTTTTAGGCATCGAAGCATGGCGCTCTGGTGTCTATACTGCTTAGCTCTTTATTGCCAGAGTTCCGCAGTTTGGGAGAGAAGAATTGCAGCGTCCCACACCGCCTGCCGGTGGTGTTTTCCCACCTTCATTGGGTGACGCTCGCTTTTTGGCGTCGTTGATGGCGTCGACGACGATTTCCGGGGAGGATCTCCTTGCTTCTTTGTCTTCTGCCTCCGTGGTTGACACTGCAGTAAGTCGAACTGGTCCACCGGCCCTCGTGAGGCTGCCGGACATTCCCTGCTGGGAAACAGTTCTTTGGCGCGGGATCACAACCCGCAAACTTCTGTTCTGAACTCGCCTATTGTCACGTAGAGGGCATACGGATTTTCAGAGCAAGGGCGGCTTCCGTTTCCGGTAGTCGCGCTGCTGGGTTTTCCCGGAAGCGAAGGTCCTCCATCTCATGTACACGCAGAGGTCTTGACTGGAGTTGACCGCGGACTGGCCTATGGGCGCTCGGGCTTCCGGCCCCAGTCCACTTCTGTTCTGACCTCACCTTTGCCTCGTCGCGGGCATTGGCGTTTTCAGAGCAAGTGCGGTAGCCGTTTTCGGCGCTGCGCTTCCGGTTTACGGGAAGCATAGGTCCTCCATCTCATGTACACGTTGTGGTCTTGACTGGAGTTGACCGCGGACTGGCCTACGGGCGTTCGGGCTTCCGGCCCAAGTTCATGCAACCTTTGCTTCCGCATTGTGCTGCTTTGTCTGTTGCGTTTCCGGCTCTGTCCGGATACACTGTTCCTCTTCCTGACGCTTCCTCTCGGATGTCAGTGAGTGAGGAACAGCGGCTGGCCTACGGGCATTCAGGCTTTCAGCCTCGGCCGGGACAGTCGTCACTTCACCTGTTGGGTGTTGCGGCTACGGCCTATTCAGTTCTGGTGGCTTCGGATGTTACCTCCTCTTACTCTTACCCTCATACGGGAGGGGTTGAGACAGGACGGTTTCCGATGGACGGGTTTCCGGTTTCCGGTCATCCCGTTCATTAGTCTTCCACTGGCAACTGTGACTTAGGTCCGTGTCCGTTCGCTTGGCTATTCTGATGTACAGTCTTTAGCCAGCGATCAGACATGTTCTGGATTTCCGTCGAAGCTCTTGGCTGCTCTCGAAGCTGCGACGAAGGTTACTTCCAGATACTTTTCGGAGGGTACATCGGCTTCGGAGGCTTCCGCTTCGGTTGCTCAGTCGGCGATGTCGGACTTCCGTTCCGCGAAGGAGGAGGATTCCTACTTCCGGTTCGAGAGTCACCTTCAGCGTGTACCACCTTTCGCAGGTTTTGGCTAGACCATCTCCTCCTGGAAGTGGTATCCCCAGTGTTCCGGTTCTGCTGCTCGTTCCTCATGGTTCAGTTCCGGAACACGCTCAGCCTTGGCTGGCTTCGGCTACACAGGCTTCGACTTTTGTTCCTTCTTGTCATAAGAAGTTCACTTTGCCGAAGCCGGGCGGAACTTGTTGGCGTCCTTTGCTCTTCCGCGTACACCTTTACAGGTAATGCAGGAACTTCTTCCTCTGCTGGTGAAGCAGGTTTTAGAGGGACTTGGGTGTTGCGTTACCAGACCACACCCTTGTCGCTTCGGAGGAATTTGGACGTCAGCTTTTGGAACTTGCCTCTTTCTCGGAGATGATCGTCAGAGCGCTCTCTCGCTCTCTCACGGAGTCACTGAATCCTTTCACACTTAGTGTGGATCAGGACGCTGATGACATCTCTACTCTTTTGGTCAGCCCTTGCTTGGGTGAATGAAGAGCTAATGAGGCTGTCCTCCATTCACTACGCTCATATAGTCATGTGTCGGAGGGACGTGTTTCTCTCGCATTCTCAGTTTACTGAGCAGACTAAGAGAGACACCTTGAGAGCTTTTGCCCGTGGTAAAGGGATCTCTTTTGGACATCTGGTGTTTGATACCAGAAGGAAGGAGATCCAGTTGAACAGAGATCAGCAGTTCTCAGACTTCTCTCTGCAAGGGTTGAAGCAGAGCTAGCCTCCTCAGGAGAAGCAGGCTCAGTCCTCTGGCCAAGCTAAACCGGCAGCCATTTGGCTGTCTCTGACTGGTTCTCAAGTTTTGAGGTAAAGATCAGTGTCGGGCAGGGGGAGGGGCAGCTCTAGCAGCAAGCCTTACCCCCAATGAAGTGCTCCCGATCTCACCCCCCCTCCGCCCTCCACTTTCGTGATGGCGGGGGTCCCCTCCCTGCACTTTCTCATTGGATGGTCTCTGTACATAGCCAATGGATGGTGGGAGTGGTGAGGTCTGGCGGCTTCAATCGATCTAACGGATGCATATTTTCACATTCTTATGCATCTGTCCGATCTTAACACAGCGAACAAGGTCTATCAGCTCGAGCACCCGCCGAGGTCTCTTCTGGTCGGATCTAGGGCTGGCCTCAGTCAGTGTAACAGTCGTTTTCAGTCACGGGCTGCTTCTTCTGTCGCACTTCCGGTTTTAACCGGGGAGGTTGTTCCTCTCACCGACGGTCAAGGAGGTACGTCAGGGTTTTTTGGAACAACGGCTGACCTAAGGGCATCTAGGCTTTTAGCCTCAGCCTGTGCAACAGCCATTCCACCTGTTGGCGGTGGTGGTTGCTTCCTCTGTTCTTGTCGCTTCGGATTTCGACAATTCTTTCCTTACTTCTCTTCCTATGCAGGAGATGAGGCAGGACGATTTCCGTTTGGGTGGGGTTTCTGTCTTCACGTTACCCTGTTCACCCTTTTTTGCCACAAGCAACTGGACTATGGTCCCGCAGTGGGGCACTGCGGTTATGAAATTAAAGGCCCCTCCTGTTTTTGGAACCGCAGGAGCTTTCTAGTTTGCTGTTAGGTAGATTTTTGGTTCCTCTTTCCTGTCATGCTCTCTTTTTCTTCATGAATTCTTTTCCTTTTTCTGCCTTCTTGCTCATTCACCTGTATTTTTTCCAAAAATCTCTTCTCTTGCCGCTTGTCTCGCGATTCATGTATAGTTTAATCTGTTAGTGTTCTGATGTAAGTCCAGCAGTAGATAGGTTAAGCCTATTTTAACATACTGGAAACTGGTAATCTTCCAGTAGGTATTAATTTAGTTTTACTAAAGCCTGCTGGGACACAAGTAATGGGTTAGTGCATTTGTAAACAGGAATCGCTTGACAAGTGGCCCCCTTCATCCCCCCCTTCCTCGTCCTGATATGGCTCTGCGTAGTCGGCTGGACGTTAAGCAACAAATAAACAAACTGGACTATGGTCCTTGTTTGTCTTTCGCTGAGTCGGACTCTGTCTTTCTCTCTGGTGTTTCGTCCAAACTTAAGGTGCGCTTGAGTTGGCCTCGGAGATAACATACAGATTTTCCTGAGGGGGCATTGTCTTTGGCAATGTATGTTTGAGGAGTCATCCTTTGTGGCTTACCACCTCTCTCAGGTTTGGCTAGTCCTCTCCTTCGGGCAGAGGGTTAGCTAATGTTCCGGTTTCTTTGCTGTGGGCTCATAGCCCAGCATCGAATTTGGCAACCGAAACTTTCGTTTCGTTCTTTTACCTGCGTACTGTGGGTACTTCGGAACAATGGCTGTCCTACGGGCATCACGGCTCTCAGCCTTAACCTGTGCAATAGTCTCCTGTCTGTCGCTGTTTGTATATGGCCTTTTCTTCGGTTCCTGTGACTTCGGATTTCGACTCTTTCTTTCTTCACCCTCACCCTAGATGGGGTGAGTCAGGACGACTTCCGTTAGGTCGGGTTTCCTTTTACAGTCACCCTTCTACCACAGGCAACTTTGACTACGGCGTTTGCGCGTTTTTGGTTTTTCGCCCAAACTCAGGAAGGCTCTTGATTTGGCCGCGTAGGCTGAACTGCGGACACTGTGGCTTTTTGCCATTTTTGTTCATGGTCACTGGTCACACCAGGCTTTGACCACTGTGACTTCCGCACTTCCGGTTGCTTACGCACAATCGTAAGTCGCTGCTTCCTCGTACTATCTCTCTCTGTTTTCGCAGGGACTGGTAGAGGATAACTGGCGACCATCTCTTTTGAGGGCAGCTAGACTGCTGGTTACGGCACCCTTCTCAAGCATGCTTTATGGGTGACGATGTCAAAGATAGCAGTCAGTTTCTTTCTTTGGCGTTTTTTCTGTCACTACCCAGGAGTACTATGTTTCTTGTCTTGGTTAGACTTGGTCTCTAACGCAGGGAAGCAGAACAGCGTGCATTGGAGGGTGAGCGTTTCTTCACGTTCTTGGAATTTTAGGAACGTTTTTTGCTCTTTTTTGAGCTTTTCCCATCGAATTGGAATCTGGTATCTTGTACTCAGGCGTCTCTCTCGCTCATTGTGTGGAGATCGGTCACTCTTCTCTTGAGCTGACTTCTAAATCTCACAGGCCTTTTCGGTCTTCACTCCATCCCAAGGGTTGCATACTTTGGCATGATTGTCTTACGGTCACCTCGAGGGTTCGTCCTACTCAGCACTGAGTGGACAACGTTATGCACGGATCGTTCCAGGGCATTGGCATTTCCTTCCAATAGAAAGGGGGGGGGGGGGGGGGCAGTTTGTCTTTCCCCTCGACTCGGCTCGGGTTAATTAAATCCAGGGCTTGAGTCTCTTCCTGGACTGTTTTATGGTCCGGGAGATTGGACGAAGTGCTGGGCACGGCTTACTGGCTCTCTGAAGTTGTCTTTAGCAAGTTTTGCCTGAGAGACATCACGGTTGTCAATCAGGACGGTTCTCGGGTCCCTTCCTGCGGGCCAGTTTCTAGCAAGGATTTTTAGAGTGAGTTAGATTTTTCTTTCCCACCGCCTTGTTGAAGCTATCTGCTTTATGTGATTCGGAGTAAGAATATGTAATTTAATCGAAAATTTTAAAAATAAATTTTCATTTGATTAATATACTTACCCGAATCACATAGTTTATGCCCTCCCACCAACCCCGCTTATGGTTTTTTAGTTTCTTTAAAGCCGTATGATCTTGACCACGTGTTGAGGAGCGGTAGTGACGTAGTACACACCAATGGGAGGTAACTCCCCGGGTCTGTGGTCATTACCAAGGCTCCATTTACACTTTTTGTGGTGGGGTTGCTTCCCTTTAAAATTGTTTAAGACGGGTAGCCTTTTCAGACCTTAGCATCTCAGACTGCGTCAATGCTTTATGTGATTCGGGTAAGTATATTAATGAAATGAAAATTTATTTTTAAAATTTTCGAGTTCAGAATGTTCATTTACAGTAATAATGAGGCCCCTCTGATTGAAGGAAATCTCCCAAAGGACACTTCTGTGATCCCTTGGTCTATTATCTTGACCAAAACATACGTGTCATGCAATGCAACCTGCCTTGTAGGCCCCACAGATTTCCTTTCGCAGCAAATACGCAAAATAAACTTTTCCCACGCTCATTTTTCTAGCCTTGATTGAAGTGAAAAGAGTTGTCCCAAGAATTATCAAAAACAGAAAACTGTCCCCTTTCTAGAATTTCATTTACAAATGTTCAAATCAGTCCTTCCTGTTACGTGTACATGTATTAACTCCACATGACAGACTTGTATTAATGTGCCTGTGCTTTTTGCTTGTTTCAGGAAACGGATGGTTCCGATTCCAACGCAGAAAAGAAACCTAAGAGGATGAAGATTTCTTGGCCTTGAGTGTTGATATGTCTTTCTTTTAAAGTTACTGAACCTGTCACGTTCAGGTGCATAGAGCCTCTAGGGCTTTCAGTCATGCCGCAGGCAGATATCCGTTTGAAATAATACCAAGTTTCATTGACTTTCATGCAAGGAGTCAAAAACTGCAAATTTTTTATGAATTAATTTTGGTCTGCCTCCGGGCAGGGAAGAGTCGCCCTCAACCAGGCTCATATGAGGTCCCGCAGATAAACCTATCACGTCAAAAGTCTATTAGTCTCGTGGAGAAGGAGAATTATTTTTATTTTGGGTACTTTACGTCAAGATATTGTGTTTGATTTACGTACGAAAATTGTAAAAGATGGTATGTGGGTCCATTTTGACATACCGCACACAGCCTTCAGCCCAAGAACGTGATCACAGGAAATGTTAATTACTATTTAGCAGGAGATGCGAACTGACAAACCGCATAAAGTTTCATTTGGCTGGCAACACTAACACCGTAAAGGTATGTGTAGGCATCCGTGAGATAGTTGTGTGAAGCTTTTGGCCGTTTATATCGTAATCTGCGACAAAAGACTAATCTTTGCTCTCCATGCTGTGACTCATGCACTACAACTTTAATGTCAGTGTAAGTTAACTAGCAATGTGCTCTGGTGTTTCACTTTGAGGTTGGCAATGTCACATACTTTAACATGTATGTATGTTTGAGAGAGCGAGCATGTGTTTCATGATAGAAAGACAATTCATTCACAGTACACGGCGAAGAACATTTCTTGTTGAACAGTTAACAAACAAAAACAGAATAAGAACACACATGCTGAGATGCCTGACCTCTGTAATTAACATTGCATTAGATGACCTACCTATCAGTGCATACTGTTGCGCGTCTGAATTCATGTAGAATTCGCCATGGTATTGTTTGTTCAAAGTAATTTTCAACACGTTTCTGACCATGCATACATCCTATTGGAGATAAACCTGATAAGTTTCTTGGTTGCGCTTTTGGAAATCTGTGTATGTATAAAACTCGAGCCACTTGTCTGTAACTGCATGTCTTGGTAGGAAGTGCATTGTTTTCTCTTGCTACACAAAGAATGCAGTAGTTTGAAACTCTGAAGGCTACATATTGTATGCTGCTGCTTTATGGTTGAATTTGTTTAGGTCTTTGCAGAACATCATTCTTGTTGACATATAATGCAAAATGACTTACTTGCTCTGCTTGTTTGGCATAAGCATTAGTGTTACGGTATTAGTGTATTGTGAAAACGTCGATGGTGCATTATCATGCGGTGATGCCCACACAATGACTGAATGTATGCAAATTTAGAAGATATTCCTAGTCAACAGTTTGTTTGCTGATTTCATATTTAAAATTGAAATTGACTGTTTTCACATAATTATGTTCATACATGCAGCTGCTTACTCCAGTTAAGCATTTAGATTGTTCATTGCATTGAGTCCGATCTATTATGAATGATACCGTTGTCATTTTTGAAAGCATAATTGTCATGATATAGTAATTTTTTCTTTCTACACTTCCTTGTTCTCTTAAATGTTCTGTCCACACTGGTGTAAGGGGTGCTTTGTGTGGAGTAATGATTTTATTCAAGAATTATTCTGAAGCTCAAAAAAGGGTGATTGAGAAAAGAAAGGCACAGAGAAAGAAAGTGTGCAAAACCATCTTGTTTTTAGAGTTGTATTCTTTATTTCTTTATATTGCATAGTTATAGCTGTACATTTTTCTGATCCGTTCATTCAGATTCGCTTTCTTTCTCTCTCTCTCTCTCACACATACACACACACTATCTCTTTTTCCCTTTGTCTCACTTCTTTGAACACATTTTGAACGTTTCTGATATGTAAAACACAACCCCCCGCGGGTTAGGGGGAAGAATTTACCTGATGCTCCCCAGCATGTCGTAAGAGGCGACTAACGGATTCTGTTTCTCCTTTTACCCTTGTTAAGTGTTTCTTGTATGGAATATAGTCAATGTTTGTAAAGATTTTAGTCAAGCTGTATGTAAGAAATGTTGAGTCCTTTGTACTGGAAACTTGCATTCTCCCAGTAAGGTCATATATTGTACTACGTTGCAAGCCCCTGGAGCAATTTTTTGATTGGTGCTTTTGTGAACAAGAAACAATTAACAAGTGGCTCTATCCCATCCCCCCCCTTTCCCCGTCGCGATATAACCTTGAACGGTTGAAAACGACGTAAAACACCAAATAAAGAAAGAAATGTAAAACACAGATCTCGTGAGATTATTAAAAAAATATGAACACCTTCTACTGGTACAGTTCAGTATAAAAACAACAAGAAAATTGCCAACTATGATACACACTTGTTGGTACGCAATGTTATACACAAATAGACATAGCTAAACACATTTTTTTTGACAATAATCAGCTTTGGTAGACCACTTTTAACAGTTATGTGGAGGGTTGAACCTTCGCCTTTGGTAGGAAGAACAAGATAAACTGTAAGAAGCTGTGAGGAAATTTAAAAGCGCAACTGAAATCATTTCGCCTCAGATAACTCTGCAGCAATATTCTGAAGATGCTAGTGGTCAAGGTGAACAATGACTGTCGAGATCTGTGTAAAATGTCATATTTTGGTCAAAAATACAAATAACATTTATATATCGATCGATTCTGGTTAGAAATCCTTTTAGTTTTTACGATTGTAAACGGACATACGGTATTTTGTAGTCTCGACTGGCCGTCTAAATATGAAGTTTTGTCGGCCTCTGACGTCACATGGCTTAAAGAAGGGAAATCCAATGTTCAATCGATACATAACCCTTTATCATTTTTTGTCTTAACTAAATGGTTTATAAAAATAGATCTTTGTTTTTTTAAATTTATAATTTTCCTGCAGTACAGCTCTGCACTTTTGATCCAAGACAAACCGGATTTTGTAAAGTTTTAGGGATTAGGAACTTTTTGGTTTTACTAGTGGGGAATATATTGAAGTAAACATGGGATCCTTTTGATGAGGTAAGCGAGGAAATACGTAATCATGAATCACAGTCATTAGTTACCAAATTTACTAGCGCATGTTGCCTTGTTGCATACATGTCTTTCTCAACAGACAAAACAAAGCAAAGTTGCTTGCATATATATTGACGGGCTAAGTTAAACATATACACATCTTCTTCTTCTTCTGCGTTCGTGGGCTGAAACTCCCACGTACACTCGTGTGTTTTTTTGCACGAGTGGAATTTTACGTGTATGACCGTTTTTTACCCCGCCATTTAGGCAGCCATATGCCGTTTTCGGAGGAAGCATGCTGGGTATTTTCGTGTTTCTATAACCCACCGAACTCTGACATGGATTACAGGATCTTTTTCGTGCGCACTTGGTCTTGTGCTTGCGTGTACACATGGGGGTGTTCGGACACCGAGGAGAGTCTGCACACAAAGTTGACTCTGAGAAATAAATCTCTCGCCGAACGTGGGGACGAACTCACGCTGACAGCGGCCAACTGGATACAAATCCAGCGCACTACCGACTGAGCTACATCCCCGCCCTTATACACATCAAATAAAAGAGTTCAGATCTTTTCACAACCTGTGCACAAACATTGCATTCAATATTACACAAGTACATTAGTGAGTACAAATAAAGCTTTATTACAGCAGGAATGATTATGCGGTGATTTATGACATTACGGTAGGCTTTTTATAAATAAGCGTTGGGTTTGCATTCTCTGACGGGAAATCAGTGGGTGAATTCAAAAGTTTACTCTCTGCTCTGTCAGCTTCATGTATAATAAATGACAGAACTCTGATACATGTAGCATTTAAATGCTTGTTGATGATAACGTGAAGGTGTGGACAAAAATTAAATGGAAGTTTTGATTTAAATGACACATACTGTGAAGAACACGCAACTGTGCCAAGGACGTCAGCAGTCTAATATTGTCTGTCTTGTTTTAAATTTGTGCCTGAAATGATTTAATCCCGAAGCAGGGGGGAAAATATTTTTGCCACTTGCAACAAAGAAAGAATGCCCTGTTCCCTGTGAAACAGACCTGCGTTTGATAATGACAAGACCAATCGAGGCATGTGACTTTAAACAAGAAAAAAGATTTTAAAAAAAAAGCTGCACTTGTATGAAAAAAACAAGGACTATTTGCATATATGCACTTGACAACACAAGACCCCAAAAGAGTAAAGCAGTAAAAGATAATTTCAAATGCTTCAGAGCCGGGATTTTTATCACTGGAAGTGTAACTATTGCCAAAGCTTATTGTGTCTGTAGTTGTTGGAGTATGCAAACTTTCATCAATGTTCTCATACTCAAGGGATATACAATTTACATCTGAGGAAGCTCAACATTTACAAAAGCATTCATTAATTAAGAACAAATTCCTGGCAAGAAGAGACGCAATTAAGAAAAAAATAAAAGCTCTATAATCATAAGCTTTGGTTAAAACATTTGGGACTCAAGGTATACCACAGTTGATTCTCGACAACAAAACAAAGGTGATTCGCTTTCATCCGATGCAAAGATAGCAGAATGGCCACAGCTAAAGTGACAGCAAAGTAAAATACAAAAACATACAATGCATGGATATGGGCAACCTTGTGCGCCACGCAATCACTCGCAGAAAATTTCACACATTTTAAATGCTTTTTGCCAAAAGTCTTTGCATAGCAGGTCAGTAGAACAGCCATTTTAAGATTTCCCGTTCATAACCTCTATAAATGTACCTCCATTTTAAGATACTACTTTTAAACCTGGTTTTCTCACATTTTTGAAGGTCTTAAAAGGGGAGGGGGGGTGTCCACTGTATTACATTTCTTGGGACTTTCTTTTACTAAGGCTTTGGCACCTCCTTGCTGCGCGATTTATGAGCCATTTGCGGCGAGTAGACGACTGGGATACCAGTCACTTGCAGAATGGTCCCAGCAGAGAATTTCATGGGGATGTAGCCATCAACATTGGCTCCCAGCACCAGAGGCTCGCCATCTGAAAAGAAAGTGGATTTTCATTTTAGAATAAAGTTGAGAACACTTTCCGACTACATTTATCACATTTTGATATGCCCACCCGTGTTTCTGCAGAAATAAATGAACAATGGTTTTGCATCATGTCCCAGCATGTCCTCATTGCACCTCCCCTCCCACACACATGTATTTATATTAGTTTTCATGAGCAATTTCTGCATTAGGCCTCTTGCTTCTATTCTCAAAAACACTACAATGTGTTTCAGCTGGTTTTGTTTTTCTCCTTTAGCAGGCCACAATGCATAAAACTTCATAATTCCTCTCCCTCGATACACTAACAATGTCTTCCTTTTATAATCTTGCACGAACGTTACCACACCACTACACAGATGTTATTCTTTCTCTTTCGGGAGGAATTTCTCCTTTATAACTCCTCCTAGCATTCGCTTTTGGCGTGAAAACTCAAAAGTTGGACATGTGTCATTCGTTGTGAAGCAGTAAACAGCACTATATGGTCATGTCTGATTATTACACATCTTCCCTTCATTCAGAGATATAAATGCTAATCTTGCCATTTTTGACTCACATGCGAAGCAAAAGTGAGTCTATGTACTCACCCGAGTCGTCCGTCCGTCCGTCCGGACGTCCGTCCGTCCGTCCGTCCGGAAAACTTTAACGTTGGATATTTCTTGGACACTATTCAGTCTATCAGTACCAAATTTGGCAAGATGGTGTATGATGACAAGGCCCCAAAAAACATACATAGCATCTTGACCTTGCTTCAAGGTCAAGGTCGCAGGGGCCATAAATGTTGCCTAAAAAACAGCTATTTTTCACATTTTTCCCATTTTCTCTGAAGTTTTTGAGATTCAATACCTCACCTATATATGATATATAGGGCAAAGTAAGCCCCATCTTTTGATACCAGTTTGGTTTACCTTGCTTCAAGGTCAAGGTCACAGGAGCTCTTCAAAGTTGGATTGTATACATATTTTGAAGTGACCTTGACCCTGAACTATGGAAGATAACTGTTTCAAACTTAAAAATTATGTGGGGCACATGTTATGCTTTCATCATGAGACACATTTGGTCACATATGATCAAGGTCAAGGTCACTTTGACCCTTATGAAATGTGACCAAAATAAGGTAGTGAACCACTAAAAGTGACCATATCTCATGGTAGAAAGAGCCAATAAGCACCATTGTACTTCCTATGTCTTGAATTAACAGCTTTGTGTTGCATGACCTTGGATGACCTTGACCTTGGGTCAAGGTCACATGTATTTTGGTAGGAAAAATGTGTAAAGCAGTTCTTAGTGTATGATGTCATTGCTAGGTTTAGTTACCCTAAAGGTCGAGGTCAAGCATGTGAGTCGTATGGGCTTTGCCCTTCTTGGTTTTTTTATTCAGAAACTTGTAAACTCTTTTTCCCTTGAAATCGGCGTATCACTGCCTAAATGGCAGAGTGAAAACGTTCATACACATCGTGCAAATAAACACGAGTATATGTGGGAGTTTCAGCCCATGAATCATTGAATGCAAAAAAAGTAAACTCCTTTTTCTCTTTTTCTGCCATATTCCATTCTCATCTGTGACCGCTATAAAATATCATTAGAAATCACAGCAACCACTTTTATCATGTCACGTACCCAGGATGAGCTCCACAGTCAGAAGACCGAAAGCGTGCCTGACAGGGTCCAGCTGAAGTCGGCCGTTGTCCAGCAGAAACTTGCGACTGACCCGAGCACCTCCAACCACGCACTGTATGCTCACAGCCTCTGTAGATAACACAGAAAATGTATGAAGCACTCCGAAAGGGAAAGGATGTTTAAGTTCGAAAATCAAGAATCATAATACAGTAAAACCTGCCTTTGCAACCACCTCTCAATATCGACTACTTGCCCACAACGACCACTCTGAAGGATCTCAGATGAGTTTTTCATCTATGATATTTCAACTTTACATAGCAACCACCTGTCTGTAACAACCATTTTTGCATGGTCCCTTGGGTGGTCGGCGTGGGCAGGTTTGACTATTTCCTTTTTGGAACAAAAATTATGTTTTGGAATTATCGAATGTAAAAAAGATATTTTTGCATGTGAAGACTATGTCACACACCTGCCATATCAGCAATGTGTTTCAATGATGAAGTTTAGAACATTAAACAACAATTTGCCTGTACAGAAAGAACGGTTTAGTGCATTTGTAAACAGGAATCGCTTGACAAGTGGCCCCCTTCATCCCCCCCTTCCTCGTCCTGATATGGCTCTGTGTAGTCGGCTGGACGTTAAGCAACAAATAAACAAACAAACAAACAAAAAGAAAGAACGTTATCTTAACATCCCGAGGTCAGAAAGAACTTGCACCAAATGTGTATCACGAGATATAGGTGATGAATTCCATTATTTATTTGTCTGTGATTTTTTCAAAGAAGAAAGAGCTGAGTTGTTACCACCTTACAATTGGAAAAAACTTAATGCACTTACATTTAAAAAGTTGTTTGCTACCAAGAAAAAGAAATTGCTAAAGAATATCTTGGACTTTATTAATAGAATTTGTAACAGTTTTTCATAATGTTTTTATTTTTTTTCATTTACTATATTAGTATATATTATGATTGTATTGATTGTATTTATTGTTCAAAATGCCCCCAGGGGTTATGGACTAATAAAACTTGAACTTGAACTCGTCAATTAAATTTTCCATAAACTTATCTTTTTACATTTAGTCAAGTTTTGACTAAATGTTTTAACATAGAGGGGGAATCGAGACGAGGGTTGTGGTGTGTGTGTGTGTCTGTCTGTCTGTCTGTCTGTCTGTGCGTGTGTGTGTGTAGAGCGATTCAGAGTAAACTACTGGACCGATCTTTATGAAATTTGACATGAGAGTTCCTGGGAATGATATCCCCGGACGTTTTTTTCATTTTTTCCGATAAATGTCTTTGATGACGTCATATCCGGCTTTTTGTAAAAGTTGAGGCGGCACTGTCACACCCTCATTTTTCAATCAAATTGATTGAAATTTTGGCCAAGCAATCTTCGACAAAGGCCGGATTTCGGTATTGCATTTCAGCTTGGTGGCTTAAAAATTAATTGATGACTTTGGTCATTAAAAATCTGAAAATTGTAAAAAAAACAAAACAATTTATTAAACGATCCAAAATTACTTTTATTTTATTCTTCATCATGTTCTAATTCCAAAAACATATAAATATGTTATATTTGGATTAAAAACAAGCTCTGAAAATTAAAAATATAAAAATTATGATTAAAATTAAATTTCCAAAATCGTTTTAAAAACTATTTCATCTTATTCCTTGTCGGTTCCCGATTCCAAAAACATATAGATATGATATGTTTGGATTAAAAACACGCTCAGAAAGTTAAAACGAAGAGAGGTACAGTAAAGCGTGCTATGAAGCACAGCGCAACCGCTACCGCGCCATACAGGCTCGTCACTTTCACTGCCTTTTGCACTAGCGGCGGACTACGTTCAGTTTCATTCTGTGAGTTCCACAGCTTGACTAAATGTAGTAATTTCGCCTTACGCGACTTGTTTGTTTTTGATCAAATTCAAAGAAAACTTTGGAGGTCTTAGAAAAGAGGTTTCACTGTACTAAGGGTGTGCTAAAGGTGACACACTGTAGCTGTAACTCACCAGGCTCTGTCATCTTCTGATACTTGACCGGGAACACACAGGCAGTGTCCTCCACCATCCTGCAAGACGAGAAATAATACAATACAATGCAATACAATACAATGATACTTTTGTATCTCAAAAGAGACATTACATTGTGGCTGAATAAAAGTAAGTGAACACTTGCAACTACTCAAACTATACAATACAATGCAATACAATACAATAATACTTTTGTATCTCAAAAGAGACATTACATTGTGGCTGAATAAAAGTAAGTGAACACTTGCAACTACTCAAACTAATGCTCACATTTTGTTGTTGCTTTCACATGATATTTTGATCATGCTGACCAGCAAGAATATGAATACTGTTTCTTTGATTTCATAAACAAAAAATCTAGTACTTTAAGGCCATCCTTAACTGAGCCCAAAGTTGACTTCGCAAAGTCTTTTTACAACAAATTCAGTGCCAAAGCTTGGCGCAGCTAGCTTGAGAGGCTTTACTTACTCATTTCAATTTCATTTCAACCATCATATTTTGATCTGATTTTATGTATCTAGGCCTGTGGTTATCATACATGTACAAGAAACTTTGCCTTACCTTGCCTATTGAAAAAGTCAACCCAAACACACTTGCACACATACATCACAAAGACCACTTACACAGACAGATCCTCCAGCCTCCTCTGTAGTGCTTCAATCTGATCTCTCTGCAACAGAAGAAAAACCTTGTTTACTCTCATGTGTGAGCTTCAGTCCTATGTGACAGAGTGACAGATAGATGAAACTTCGCCTCATAATTATCTCAGGATTTGTTTGCTACATTGATATGTAGAAAAAAATTGCTCTTTTATGAATCCTAGATTCACAACTATACACATCTGCATCAATACAGGATTTTTGTTATGCCGAAGTGATAACTTGAACTTTTTATTTCTACATTCAAGATCAATAGAAAACCTTATCTTCTCAATCTGGTCTGACACAGCACCTTCCATATCACATTCATCTCAGCTACATTATTACTCAGACCCCCCCCCCCCCCACCCTACTCCCTTCCCCTAAAATCAAAGGAAGAACAGTTCCTCAGTGGGAAAAAGACCACAACAAACTAGTAAACTCAAACCAGATTCCGGGGAAAAAAACGGTCATACACGTAAAAGCCGTGGGAGTTTCAGCCCATGAACGAACAAACAAACAAACAAAAACCAGATTCCCACATGAAATAACACACCTTGTGAGTGTGTGTGTATGTATGTGTGTGTGTGTGTGTGTTGTTCCAAATGATTCTACAGCGCTTTGAGCAGGGTTTAACCCTGGATATATGCTCTTTAGAAATATGATGTATTACCTGTTGCTGTATTTGTTTCTCCAAGCCATCGTAGTTGCTGTCGTTGCTGTTGAAACTGCTACACACTGATACACCATCCTCCACGCTCTGCTTTCCATCCCTCTCCCTGGAAGATCTGGAGGGCTTAGGACTTAACGAATCTCTCGGACGAAGGGGGGTGTTGCCATCCTTAGCCCTGTGTGACGATGCTCGCTCTAAACTTACACTTTCACCTTTTTGTGTTGAGTCTCTCGCAGGTTTTTCTGCGTCTCTGCTGTGTCCGTTTGCTTGCTCGTGTGGCGTTCCTTTGGTTGTTTTTGCTGTAGAACTTGTTGTGGTACTTGATTTTGATGCTGCGGCTTTCACACTTCTGTCATTTTCACATCCATTCTGTGTTAAATCGTACTTCTTCGAAAGATCTGTGTTGTTGAACTGGGGCGACGTTTGAGAGAAGTCAACCTTCTCTATTTCCAAGTCCCTTGAGGGAGAGGACACACGTTTCAATGAACCATCCACTTCTTCCACCAAGCTGCGCGGACTGTCCGTGATTTCCTCGACAAGTTTTGAGTGAGTTTCCCCCACAGAGTCGACATGAGCCAGCGTCAGGCTTATCGTTGGTTCACCGCGTTCCGGTGACTTCAGTCGGTGATCTGGTCGTTCTCCTTTGTAGCTGGCCTGACGAGTGTGAAGGTGGGAGTCGCTGATGCTGCTCTTGTTTTTGGGTTCTCGAAGGCTTTCCGATTTCATTAGGGACGCAGAGGATGTGGATTTGACGCTGCCTGAGAGGCCGTTAGGAAGCTGTTTGGCATTTTCTGAAGAACAAAGAGGAAAAATGTTGTCACTTAGACTTCAGCAACACAAAGAAAACCTGGTGCTGTCTCCTTGTGAGAAAAAACCTTGTAAAATGAAAAGGAACAAGCAACCATCTTTTTCCTTTTGCTTGATTTACCATGTCATGTAAACCAAAACATTTTTTTAGACCTCCAAAAATGTCAGGAAATGAGGTCTTTAAATGAAGGTAAATGGACAAGGCATCATAACCCCCCGCGGGTTAGGGGGAAGAATTTACGCTGATGGGGTCTATGTCGACCAAAAGAGTGGGATTCCCTGTAGGTCGAGTTCCTGTAGGTGGATTCCCTGTATACCTAAGACTTTAAAATTGGCAATCTAGTATACAGGGAATCCCACAGGGTGCAGTTTTTCAATAAAACTTGCAAACCATACTCGAATTTCTAAGAAATATCAAAAAAAGATCGAAAAACATCAAATTCTAACGATGTCGCTAAGCATCACGTGACTTTCATTGATATTAGCAAAACGCTACAGGAACTACACCCTGTGGTATTCCCTGTATACAAGATTGCCAATTTTAAAGTCTTAGGTATACAGAGAATCCACCTACAGGAACTCGACCTACAGTGAATCCCATTCTTTTGGTCGACATAGACCCCAACAGCAGAATTTACCCGATGCTCCCCAGCGACTAACGGATTCTGTTTCTCCTTTTACCCTTGTTAAGTGTTTCTTGTATAGAATATAGTCAATTTTTGTAAAGATTTTAGTCAAGCAGTATGTAAGAAATGTTAAGTCCTTTGTACTGGAAACTTGCATTCTCCCAGTAAGGTCATACATTGTACTACGTTGCAAGCCCCTGGAGCACATTTTTGATTAGTGCTTTTGTGAACAAGAAACAATTGACAAGTGGCTCTATCCCATCCCCCCCCCCCCCCCCCCCTCTTCCCTTTCCCCGTCGCGATATAACCTTCGTGGTTGAAAACGACGTTAAACACCAAATTAAGAAAGGCAGGGCATCATAAAACTGGGGTTCCACGGTATAAGAGGTATGAAGAGAACTGACCTGGTCTAGTAGGGAAGAACCTAAGGGACAAAGTGAATGGCACAGTGTTGTTTGTTGACGGGAACGTCGGGTCAGTGGGCTCAGCCTTCCCAACAAGCACCAGTACTCCGTATGCACCGGTCATCTGGGATGCGTGCAGGCCGCAGATACCTTTGGGTCTTTGGTCTTTTTCTAGGATCTGCAAAACAGAGTTATTGTTTAGACATCGAAGTCACCATTTTGTCATATGATTCAATTTTATACTTTCGAGTTTTGACAGTGATTTCGTGAAGAATCGCAGAGTAGAGGTTAATCTAGACTGTAATTGAGGTACGTTGTTCATGTAAAATCAATAATTAATATTATGCCCAGAAGATATATCTCAGATGTCTTCTGTGCACATTTATGAATACATAGAGCTGTGATTTATTTTCTTGTTTACAAGGAGAAATGTGTAAGGCCCATCTGAAGCAAAAATCTGTGGATACTATCAGGTGAACATCTTTCTTTAGTAGCTAAACATTGGCAGTTGAAACAAAATCTTTAAAAAAAAAATTTAAAAAAATAAAAACATTGTGGCTAAAACAAAAGGGGCTTTTGACCAATTTCTGCTCAGTAAAGAAACATGCACTCACAACACTTTTACATTTAAGCAAATACAAAATATACACAAACAACTTTTAACAAATGTACTGACCACATGATCAACAGGTAAAAGATAGTTGTCCAACAGTGCAAAAATCTGGAGCATGTTCTGTGTGTTGCTTCCCACCGCTATGCACTGGCTTTCCACCTGTCACAAAAAGTATAATTTATGCTGTTTATTGTTTTATAAAAATAACAAAGTTTTCATAGGAGAGAGACAGAGAGCATCTTGCCATGTACATAAATGTTATGCTCAGGCTTTATATTCACAAATAGTCCTTTTGTTATATGTCAGAAAGAAAAGCCCAAATCAAGATCACACACACACACACACACACACACACACTGTGACAGTGACACACACTCCTTCTCTCTCACACACATAAACAAACACATGCAAAAGGTCTCAACCCCTCAACAATGACCACCAGTCAGTCAATAACTGAGCAAAACAAAACCAAAAAATCAACTGTTCAAAACTTTCTGTGTTTTTTAACCCCTTCACTGCCCACCCCGTATGTAATACGTGGTCATTTTTGGTTTGTCGTACGCCCATAACCGTATTTCATACGTGGGATTTGTGTCACCAACATTTCAGGACATTTCTGAAAACTAAATGGGAGGTAACCACTGTCCAAGTACTTGTAGGGGTTCTAAACACAGTTCTTTCCCATAGACCGTTCGGATAAGTTACTAAAGTTGCTACCACGTGTTGAAAACGTACTGTGTTAGCATTCTCGCCATTCACAATGGCGGCCGAAAGTCGGACCTCAACTCGTAGACCTGTTTTCAAGCAATACAGTGTTCTGGAAGCTCTACAAGAAGTGATTTATGGATTACCACACAGAAGAATACTTTTATGGGCTGTAATGTGAGTACCTGATGTTTGACACCAGTTTTAGCAGTGTTTTGTGTGGTTTTACGTGCTGCAATGTGTGTCACTGTGTGTGTGTAAGTCCGGAAACTGTAATTTTTGACGAAAATGGTCATTATATCAATTTTTACTATAACAATCACAAACAAAGTCCAATGATCATGTCATCCTATAATAGCCAAGGGTATAAGCAAAACACATGCCAAAGATCTAAGAGATATCTCAATAAATGATCGAGCAGTGAACAGATTAGTGAACCTACCGAAGAAAGCGAAATTTTGCCCTGGCACACAGCAATACCAAAATGCTGTTACACTGTGAAGTGAAGGGGTTAAAGTACTATACCTGAAAATGCAGAATATCAGGTGATAGAAGTCCGGGTACAACGCTACTAGCCAAAACCACTGGATCCTGCAATCCAGGCCGCAGCTGGATCAGGCTCAACATGGCCGCATCTTGAACCTGTGTCTGCAAAAGTTGTGAGGATGGTGTCATCATTACCACAGCAAATGATACTTATTTAAGGTACATGTACTACTTCATGTGTGGGGGCCTGGTAGCTCAGTTGGTAGAGCACTGGACTTGTGATCGAAAAGTCGCAGGTTCGAATTCGGGCCGGGCACGGGTCAACTTTATGTGAAGACCCAGAGACGGAAGCCATGTCCCACCCCCGTGTCACCACAATGGCATGTAAAAGACCTCCGTCATTCTGCCATAAGTGCAGATGGCTGATACCACCTAAACACCCATACACTTGTGTATCTCATCAAAAGCCTAGAGGGCATAAAACTCGAATTATCATATAACCCATATCTTGTCCTTAAGAGGCGAAATATTTAGCCTGTAGGACAGTAAGCATTCTCTCTTTCTTTTTCATGTGTGGACTATTTGACTAAATTACTTTATATGTAAAGCAGCTAAAAATAAAAAACAAACATTGGAAAACATAACCACGAGTAATACTAAAGAAAAGGTTTCTCACCTTCTAGTCTATAGTACATGCGCTGAAGGGACGCCCTTTGAGGTTATGTTGAACTTTAGTGTTATACATTGCCCCCTTGGGACTAACCAAGTGTCCCTACATTGCAGGTGTCTGCACATTAGAAGGTGTCCTTTCATAGGAGGTGGCCTCTCATTGGAGGCACCTCACAACACAGGTATTTAGGAAATCAAAAAACAATGATAGGATTCAAAATGCTGACCTTTGCTCAAGCATCAGCAGTAATGAGTTAAAATAAAATAAACTTTTTTTCACAGACTTGCTCAGTGTTTTAATTTTTTCAGTATTTTCAGCCTTCTTTGCAAAACTATGTTTTCTACACCATAAACAGCTTCACATAAAGGCTGTTACAACATCATTATGCACACACTTTTTAACTAACGACAGGACTGGGTGGCCGAGTGATAACGCACTTGCGCTCGGAAGCAAGAGGTTGCGAGTTCGACCCTGGGTCAGGGCGTTAGCAATTTTCTCCCCTCTTTCCTAACCTAGGTGGTGGGTTCAAGTGCTAGTCTTTCGGATGAGACGAAAAACTGAGGTCCCTTCGTGTACACTACATTGGGGTGTGCACGTTAAAGATCCCACGATTGACAAAAGGGTCTTTCCTGGCAAAATTGTATAGGCATAGATAAAAATGTCCACCAAAATACCTGTGTGACTTGGAATAATAGGCCGTGAAAAGTAGGATATGCGCCGAAATGGCTGCGATCTGCTGGCCGATGTGAATGCGTGATGTATTGTGTAAAACAATTATATCTCACACGGCATAAATAAATCCCTGCGCCTTGAATATGTGCGCAATATAAATTGCATAAAAAAAAACATAAAAAAATTAAAAAATAAATCCCTGCGCTTAGAACTGTACCCACGGAGTACGCGCGATATAAGCCTCATATTGATTGATTGATTGATTGAACTAAAACTTCATTATGTGTCCTTATTTTTAGTCATATAGATAACACACATTGACATGGAACCTGCAGTTCATTCTAACCTTGGGGTTTGCCTGTAAGTTGAGGAGACTGTCTTTGACGGATGTAGCACCATGAGATCCCAGGATGCCATCTGCAAAAGGCAAAAGGCAAATCAAAATTCCTTACAAGTTTGATTTTAGTACATGTACTTTGAGTGTCCCAGGAACAAAGGAAATATATCACAA
Organism: Littorina saxatilis; assembly: GCF_037325665.1. Taxonomy (NCBI): domain Eukaryota; kingdom Metazoa; phylum Mollusca; class Gastropoda; order Littorinimorpha; family Littorinidae; genus Littorina; species Littorina saxatilis. The sequence goes on from NC_090247.1 coordinate 51,022,703, forward strand.
TTTGCTTCACTGGTACAAAGGAAGATCTACTTCTTTTTCTTCTTCTTCTGCCTTTGTGGGCTGTAACTCCCACATTTTCTCGATGGCATGAGTGCCAGGGCTTTTACGTGCATGCCCACTACCCTCCTCCCCCCCCCCCCCCCCCCCCCCGACCTTCAAATTAGGCAGTCATACTCTGTTTCCAGGGGACTTCCTTTTCAATTCTTCATTTCCCCAGATTTACTGTTCATAAATACTGTAATGCATCTTCATCTCGTGAATCTTTCTTTCTTAAGACCTACTTTTCTCAGATTAAAGGGGGGAGGGGGGGGAGAGAGAGGGGGGGGGGGGGGGGGGGTGTTGTTGTCAAATGAATACTGAAAGACAAAGACTGTAGTCTGTAAACATATTCTATTTGAATAACTCAAGACACACACAGACTAAAGACTGACCCAGTCTAAACAAACACTGAGTAGAATACTGTGATTCTCTCACAGTGAACAAACGCATCTACATTTTTGTCTTACCAACAGACAGTAGTCAAAAGAGCACCTGTATGCAAATCAAGCAAACACTGAGTAAACTAGAGTGTTGCTGTTACTGTGGTTTGAATGATTAAGTATGACTGGGCACTTAGATGTATTGAGAGATGCATCTTAATGGATTTAAAGCCCCACAATGATGTGCATGGCAAAAAAACCCAAAAAAAAAACAACAACCCCACACACCAGTAGTTATACCTGGAGGAACAAAAACATCCAAGTTGTTGTTTTTACACAGTGCATCGAGAGGTAGGTCAGACGCACACACCAGGCTGTTGTTGGCAGCTGGAACAATGGCTGTCACACTGCCTGACACACTGTAATATTCAATAATACCAGGCAATATGATAAAACTGTGAAACAAGATATTGTACAAACATTCAACATTACCAGACAATATGACAAAACTGTGAAACAAGATATCAATATCAAACATTCAATATTACCAGACAATATGACAAAACTGTGAAACAAGATATCAATATTGTACATTCAACATTACCAGACAATACATGTATGAAAAAACTGTGAAACAAGATATTGTAGAAATTCATTTATACATCTGTGTAAACAAAGTTTTGAGCAGTAAAACAGATGAAGATGGCCCACATAGCTACATAAAACTGTTGGTAGCAGCTGTTGTTACGCTTATGCCTATTTGATCATTCAACATTCTGTAACATTTACACACACAACATAAAAACAAAATTAAAAATTGAATGAAAATTTTTTTTCCTAAAAGCCAGACTACCCAAAAAGAAGAGGAAGGAAGGAAGAAACAAAAAACATAACTGACATTGTGTATCCGAAGGGTGGGGGGGGGGGGGGGGGGGGGGTGTGTGTGTGTGTTTGGCAGCAGCAAAGAAATCAAAATTGATGATTCATCAGAATAGTCAACAACAACAAATCTGCAATGCCTCTTTTTCTCATCAAAAAGAAAAAAAAAGAAAAAAAAGAGAAAAGATAGAATTAAGTAAAGAAGAAAGGAAGACGTAGAAAGTTAAAAAAAAAAAGAAAAAAAAAAGGTAAGCTCACCTTTGTATTCTCCAAGCTGTGGTCACAAACTCACTGATGTTGGCTTCCAGGTCTGTCCAGGTGTAGATCTGCAACATTAGGAACAACGTATGTGATTGAAACAAATGCAAACTGCACACACACACACATGCACACTCACACTAACCCACATTGAGTAAAACTCAACAAGACTTGACACTTAATATGACCTAATACAATCTTCGTAAACAATTCCCCAAAATAAAATTTAAAAAAAAGTCATCTGGAGAGTGGAATGTAAAACAGCTGAGATGAGTCACAGTACTTTGATTTACATGTATACTATGACACACCTCCTGTTATTTATACTGCCTGCTACTTTTGTTTCTTTGAAGGCGATGGGCTGGAATGTTACCTGCTAAGTTACAACCTTTATCATCAGTGTTTCGCTGTAGCACATTGCTCTTTGATTTCAATCTTTCATGACCTTCTTCTCCCTCAATTGGACATAAATTCTTCACCCTTCTTTCTTTTTCTGTGTCCCCATCTGTTCGTACACATCTAATTGACTGAATCCATCAGTTTTCTAATTTAAACAATTTTTTTTTGCCTGTGTCGTTTGTACCCTTTTCTTGTCTTAACCATCATCCCTTTAATTTTTTTTCTACTTCCACCCACATCCCCTTACCCTTCAATTGCCACTATTTTAACTTTTTCTCCACTTTCTGTCTTCTGTCACTCTTTTTTACATTTAGTCAAGTTTTGACTAAATATTTTAACATAGAGGGGGAATCGAGACGAGGGTTGTGGTGTATGTATGTGTGTGTGTGTGTGTGTCTGTGTGTGTGTGTAGAGCAATTCAGAGTAAACTACCAGACCGATCTTTATGAAATTTTACATGAGAGTTCCTGGGTATGATATCCCCAGACATTTTTTTCATTTTTTGGATAAATGTCTTTGATGACGTCATATCCGGATTTTTCTAAAAGTTGAGGCGGCACTGTCACACCCTCATTTTTCAATAAAATTGATTGAAATTTTTGTAAAGCAATCTTCGACGAAGGCCGGACTTTGGTATTGCATTTCAGCTTGGTGGCTTAAAAATTAATTCATGACTTTGGTCATTAAAAATCTGAAAATTGTAATAACAATTTATTTTTTATATAAAACGATCCAAATTTATGTTCATCTTATTCTACATCATTTCCTGATTCCAAAAACATATAAATATGTTATATTTGGATTAAAAACAAGCTCTGAAAATTAAAAATATAAAAATTATGATCAAAATTAAATTTGAGAAATCGATTAAAAAACAATTTCATCTTATTCCTTGTCGGTTCCTGATTCCAAAAACATTTAGATATGATATGTTTGGATTAAAAACACGCTCAGAAAGTTCGAACTAAGAGAGGTACAGAAAAGCGTGCTATGCAGCACAGCGAAACCACAACCGCGCTAAACAGTCTCGTCAGTGTTCACTCCGTTTTGCACAAGCGGCGGACTTCGGTCATTGTGAAAAAATGCAGTGCGTTCAGTTTCATTCTGTGAGTTCCACAGCTTGACTAAAATGTAGTAATTTCGCCTTACGCGACTTGTTGTATTTTGTTTTAACTTTTTACACTAAACTCTATACAATCCAAGGGGAAAAACTTAAAATAATCTTTCTTCTCTCTTTTACTTACAACATTCTTATGTCAAGAAAATTCCTTTCTGTGTTACCCACTCTAATTGTCCCCTAATCTGAAAATAAACACCTATGGGGTGATGGTGTGCTGTTGCTGTTTACATTATCGGGTGGTCTCCTCTTAGTCTGTTTGCCAAATGGTAATGATATTTCTGTTTCGTTCCAAAACACTGAGCAATTACCTGATGCAAACACAATTGTGTTTCTTAAGTAGCTGTTGTGATTAATACAGATACTGCAACTACAGAACGCTGACACTTATTGTTCATGTGGATCCACAAATAATTTCTTATGTCATACTATCCAGCCCCTCCCCCTCTTTTTTTGCTTGAATTAATAAAAGTTAAAAAAAAAAAAGTCTGCAATGAAAATCCCCTCCCCTGACTTCTTTCACACACACATACACACGTTCACACACACACACGTTCACACACACACACACACACACATACACTCTCTCTCTTGCAATACTTGCTCTATTACTTTCTCTTCACACAATCCCCCTTTATCTTCTCTAGGAGAGGATAACAGAAGCTCAGACAAAAGATTAAGGTTACAATGGGAACAAAAGACCGATCAGAAGAATGTTCTTATCAGTGCAATGTATCTCTGACAGCTAACATCCTACATCACCCTCCTTTTAATTTTATCCTCCGATCGTCTTCCACTGACAAACAAGAAGAATTAGATGGTTTTCCATGTCAGTGTGACAAAACGCCTACCCCTTCCCTCCTCCTTTTCTACTCAGACCTGAGAAATGTTCATGTCAGTGCAATTGAAAACAGAACACCCCCTCCCCCCACACACACACACACACAAACACATTCTCCCCTTTAGGCAAATCTATCAAATCTCCCTGCCTAAAATATAAAAATAACCTCTCTAGCTTCCTCCCTTCTCAACCCCTCCCCCCCATTTCCAGAGACACAGCACACCCCCCCCCCCCCCCCATCCCAACCACCACACACATTCCCCACGCCCTTTGAATTCCCTGCTAATCTGTCTCAACTTCAGCATTACCCCCTCCCCCGCCCAGCCCCCCCCCCCCCTCCAGACTCACACCATGGACCAGAAGGTTTGCCAAGTATGACAAGCACCATAGCACAGCACTTTACAGTGCACCTCCCACACCCCCATCCAACCCCATACTCACATCCCTTCCTACCATCATCCCCAACAGTCAACTCTGTCTAAGTGTGTGTCTCAGCCCCGTCACCACGCCCTCCTCCCCCCCACCCCACCACCACCACCCCCTTTTCAAAAGATCTTCACAGCCTTGCAAAAAGGGTCCCATTCCTCATCTTCTGTGCCAGGCGGATTGGGGTGGGGGTGGGGGTTTGGGGGTAAGGGGGGGCTTAGAAAATCTGAGTGACACCCCCCACCTCTCCCAAAGAGGGACAGAGATACATTCCAGGGAGACAAGAGAATTCCAAGGAGACAAGAGACAGCAGCAAGGAAGGGGTGAGGTGGGGGGGGGGGGGGGGGGTAAGTACGTTTGCCAGGTGTGACAGGCAGGCTGTCCCAGCATTTTACCTGGTGTTCCCGAGACACTAATCAATCACAGGCAGCAGACCAGTTGTGAGGCAGCTCACACCATATTTTCACAGGACTGTGTGCAACCTCCCCAAGCAAAGCCCTTAGTCCTTGTTGACTGTCAGCACACTTTCCCCTCCTTAGCGCATAAACATCAAAAATGCTTATTCACGCTGCTGCCCCACCCTCCTCTCACACTACATTTTCAGTTTTTCTTGTTCTGTTTTTTTTCTCTTCTTCTATGACATGTACAGGTATTATTATTTTCTATTTTTAAGACTGGGAGGGGCAAGAAGGGGAGGAGAGGGGTGAGGGTGCAAAAGGAGGGGCACCTCTGATTGTCTTAATCCCTGGTAAAAACCGTTACAGTGGAACCCAGGGTTCCACAGCATTTGGATATTCATGGTGTGAGTCTGGAGGGGGGGGGGGGGGGGGGGGGGGGTGGGCGGGGGGGGGGGGGGGGGTAATGCTGAAGTTGAGACAGATTAGCACTGAAAATGGTGTGAGCTAGTGCCTCACAACTGGTCTGCTGCCTGTGATTGATTAGTGTCTCGGGAACACCAGGCTTTTTCACTCTGTGCGATATGCTGAATGTTGTTCAGTGTTCTTTTTTTTATCTTTGGTAAATTACGTTTTCGTTATCACGCCACTAATGTAACTGGCACAAAGAATGCCTTTCCACACCAAACAGTCTCACATTCCACCGTTTTTGTTTGTTTGTTTTGTTTTTTACACTTGATACCCATTAAAAAAAGAATACTCTTCTGCGTTCACATTTATTGACTGTCATTCCCACGAACTTGTTCATAAAATCAACTTGCATAAGCTTTCATAACTTTTTTATTATCCATTTTTCCTGCCTAGTGTTATTACAATATGTAACACTTCTGTATAAAACAAAAGTTCACATGTTATGCATGAGTCACAAAATGTTTTTCAGCTGACACCAGTGGTTTGGAGCCCTTGTGAGAATTGTCCTTAATAGCAGTAAAATGTAATGATACATTCCCCTACACAGTGAAAGTGCACACTATGCAACCTTTTTACATTGATGCTTCAATCAAGCTGTTACAAGTATTGGCAGAGCTTGATTTTTGAGTACCGGTAAACAGTCCTGAGTATAAAATCGCTCCATTAACACAGCTAAATAATTTTTAATCCCACCCCCTACCCCCCAATTTTTTTTTAAAGTGTCCAAAATATGTCACTTGTCAGCAAACATCTGAAGATTAAGCTCAAATATAAACATAAATTTACATTGTTTGTTCCAAACACCTGTTACCTCCCGCCTCTTGCACCAAAATGGAGTGAACCACCAATAAATTAGAGCAGCAGAATAAGTGCACTGGAGTGAATTAAAAGTGCTTGCATTGAGGAGATTTGCTGAGAGGGGAGTTTGGATTCAGTATGTGAAAAAGTAGAATATGCTGTGGGAATACAATCTGGAATAAGTTCAATCAGATGTGTGTGTGTGTGTGTGTGTGTGTGTGTGTGTGTGTGTGTGTGTGTGTGTCTGTGTGTGTGTGTGTGTGTCTGTGTGTGTGTGTGTATGTGTGTTTGAGTACATGCTTGCGCATGTGATACTTCAAATCGCATATAAAGATGAAAATACACGTCATAGCAACAAAACATGCCAGCCTCCACAGTAGCCAAACATTACAACCACTAAGAAACAATTCTGATCCAATTTGCTGTGAAACACTGAGCTACAAGGCTGGCAATTATTGAGCAAATAGAAAGAGGATCAGTGTGTTACCCAAGTAAAGAACGACACTCAATCCTCAGCAAACACACAGATCACTGAGGTATGAACAGATCGCCAAGTGAATCTGTTAAACTCCACATTCTCACTCTCTCTCAGTCTTACAAAGTTTCTCTCTGTATTTCACTCTCTTTCACTCACTCACACTCTCTCTCTCTCTCCCTTTCTGTTTCCCAGACCCCTATCTTGACCTTTTTTCACTGTGACAATATTTAAAAAACAAAACAAAAAACCCACATCGACAACAAAACCACCACCTGCTAAACAAAACGCAAAGCTTGGGCGGACAGAAATAGTGTGAAAAGGGAACACTTTCACACAAATACATCCACCCTACGCCCATCCCCTCCCCCCCCCCCACCCCCCCCCCCGATCTTTCTGTCTGAAATAAAGTGATAAACGAACACTTTCTAAACCATAGCACACTCTCAGGGTCAGAAAGGGCGGGGACGTAGCTCAGTCGGAAGTGCATTGGCTTTAGAGCCAGTTTGTCGCTATTAGTGTGGATTTGAATCCCAGGTTCGACAAGATATTTATTTCTCAGAGTCAACTATGTGCAGACTCCTTGAACATCCCCATGTGCACAAATGTGAACATGAAAGATCCCAAACTCACAGAGAAAGTATCAGGATAATACGTCATCTCTCATTATTATGATCGTTTCATGATACTTAGAACAGACAAGCCTTAATGCTGGCTTGTCGAAGAAGACAGCCACAAGTATGCTTGTTTGAGTAAAAATATCACACCATATCCTCAGCGTATTACCAATACCTGCCCCAATATATGCCAACTGGTCTAAGAAGACATTAAACTCAAATAGTTTGTCAGGGTCAAACAGGTGCCAAACAAATAGACAAACATGAATTTAAGTGGCCTCACCAATAAAGCTGTGCCAACACAGAGCACCAGTCTCTTCCCATCAGGTGACCAGCAACCGCAAGAGATCTTCTCACTGAAAAATAAAGTTAGAAATCATATGAGCAGGAGTCAATTATCAGTTCAATCTCATGAGAAATAAAAGACAGGTATAAGTCTGCATGATATGTACATGTACAGTCAAACCTGTCTATAATGTGTGTATATTCTCCTTAAAGGTGGTCGTCTACATTTTTGCTTTTTTTCAATAATCTTATGGTTAGATTTCGCTAAAAAGTTATGTCAGATGATGAATGAACCATGGGGAAAAAAATTGTAGAAAAAAAATATATGTAACAAAAGATTTTATTTTGGGGTAGCGTGACTCACGCTTCCAATATTTTGTTTTCTGTTTGCTGAGAACATGTGCTTTGCCTAAAAATACTGACCAATCAAATTCATGTCACTATGCTTATAGCCACGCCCAAACAAGTGCAGCAACAGTTTGACACTGGAGCGCTGTCCACGCTTTTTTTTAAACGCACGAAATGCACGGGATTTGAGAGGAGTTTTGCGCTTGGCATTTTCCAAATAAGGATATCCTACTATGAGTACTACGCTGGAATACTACAATCAATTTTCAAACGGCTACACTGGCTTCGTCTTTCCTGATCGAAAGGGGGTGTATTGTTGATAATTGTAGATAATAGACTCTGCATTTTAATGGTCAAATGGCGATTTCGGTATAAAAATGTAGACAAGGACCTTTAACAACACAAAAACAACTAACCACACTCTCAGTAAATCTCTGCTTATTGCTTTTGTGAAATCAAATTTGATTTGATTTGATTTGATTTGATTTGATTTGATTTGAATGACCACCCAAGGGACCAACCAAAAGTGGTCCTCAAAGATAGGTGGTCGTTAAAGGTACTGAACTTGTCAAATCCAGGTGCACGGAGCCCCTGGGGCTTTTAGTCATACCTCAGGCAGCTATCCGTTAGAAGAACTACCAAGTTTCATTGACTTGCACCCAAAGAGTCAAGAACTGTGATTTTTTTACGAATTAATTTCGTACTCGGACCCGGCTGGTCTTGACCTATTTTTGGATCTAAATTTAGATCAGGATGATCACCACATCATGCACAAAAAGACACGTCATTAGCAAACTATGTCAGACGTCATCATGAGTTTGTGTAAAACAAAATGGAGGCCGGAATCACTCAGTTGAATCGAACTCCGACCAAACACCACGTAATAACTAGGTTAATTTATGCACTCGCGTGAACAAGAAACTGTCGAGCTTCACAGATGTCGTCGTTGGGTAGTTTTGGGTTTGTTTTACTACCATAGGAGGATTTTTAAACTGTAAATGCACTCAGCTGCAACAAAAACGCAAAACGAAGGCTGTGAGCTGCACTGTGCCTTTAAAGAAAGGAGAATTATATGGAAAGTAATGGGCAGGGGGTCGTTTTCAAGAGGTGGTCGCCAGGGCAGGTTCAGCTGTACTAATAAGTCACACCAATGTAGGCTCATTTAATGCAGCAGCTACAGACTGAATTTAATCTACTAGTGTGGACATTTTTTTTTAAATATAAAAAAAAACTTGCTTCTTGCCGCTTACCTAAACGTAAACTGAAACATACAAGAAAGTATGTATGAAACAAAAACGTGAGACTGACACAGACAAGAGACTGCCCCATAGACATAATGCACACACCAAGCCTCCTACACATGTGCACTCACTCAAACATAGTCTTGTCACACACACTCACAGACACACACATAGACACAGACACACACATAGACACCCACACACACACTCTTTCTCCTCTCTCTCTCTCCTCTCTGAGTCTCTCTCTCCACACCACACACACACAAACTCTCTCTCTCCCTCCTTAACAACACAAAAACAACTAACCACACTCTCAGTAAATCTCTGCTTATTGCTTTTGTCAACAACTTTCCACTGACTTCCCAGCTATCAGACCAGTCTCAAATCACTGCAGCAGCTACCCAGTCAAGCGTGAAATCAGAACAAATATTTTGCAAATGGATGTACACCTACTCTCCACCCTTTTATGAAAATCCAATAGAAATAATAAAATGATCATGTGTGTGGAACGATGTTTTGACACAATCTGATACTTACTGCTCCAGCGAAGGAAAAGCAAAGCTGCCCCTGTTGTGAGTATGTCGAAAGTAGAAACTGCACTGTTGTCGACTCAATAAGCACAGAACGTCACACTTTGGGTTCCACAAGCAACCTGTAAGGGGCAAGACCTTTTTCATTACAGGTATTTCCTTTGCTCCATTTTCAACAACAACAACAACAGAAAAGGTAAACAAAAATGTACGCACACAGGCACACAGACATTCTTCAAGACTGTGCAGACCGATAGACAAACACATGCATCTGACAGCTCATGTAATTTTCATCATAGCATCACCACCATTACCACTCCAACCCCATCCCACCCCCCCACCCCAACATACACAAATGGTCAGACAGACTGAAACCAATTTCTTATATGTGAAGTGATATTTTTTCATCAGGAACATTTTATCACAACAACTGCCAACATTGAAAGACACTACAGGATCATTACAGTCTAAATGTGAACACCAAAAGTTCATGTAAAGAACTCTAATGTTTCAAACATTCAATGCCTGTTCCCCAACCCCTCCACGCACACCCCCTCTCCCCACCCCTTTCACAGAATTTCAATTCTATACCCCAAAACAAAAACAAGTCGCGTAAGGCGAAATTACTACATTTAATCAAGCTGTGGAATTTCCAGAATGAAACTGAACGCACTGCATTTTTTAACAATGACCGTAGTCCGCCGCTCGTGCAAAACGCAGTGAAACTGACGAGACTGTATAGCGCGGTAGTGGGATCGCTGTGCTGCGTGGCATGCTTTTCTGTACCTCTCTTCGTTTTAACTTTCTGAGCGTGTTTTTAATCCAAACATATCATATTTATATGTTTTTTGAATGAGGAACCGACAAGGAATAAGATGAAATTGTTTTTAAATCGATTTCGGAAATTTTATTTTGATCATAATTTTTATATTTTTAATTTTCAGAGCTTGTTTTTAATCCGAATATAACATATTTATATGTTTTTGGAGTCAGAAATTGATGAAGAATAAGATGAACGTAAATTTGGATCGTTTTATAAAAAAACATTTTTAATTACAATTTTCAGATTTTTAATGACCAAAGTCATTAATTAATTTTTAAGCCACGAAGCTGAAATGCAATACCGAAGTCCGGCCCTCGTCAAAGATTTCTTTACAAAACTGTCAATCCATTTGACTGAAAAATGAGGGTGTGACAGTGCCGCCTCAACTTTTACAAAAAGCCGGATATGACGTCATCAAAGACATTAATCGAAAAAATGAAAAAAAACGTCTGGGGATATCATACCCAGGAACTCTCATGTAAAATTTCATAAAGATCGGTCCGGTAGTTTACTCTGAATCGCTCTACACACACACACAGACACACACACACACATACACCACAACCCTCGTCTCGATTCCCCCTCTATGTTAAAACATTTAGTCAAAACTTGACTAAATGTAAAAACAACAAAACAATGTGTACTCTTACCAATACATGTACTCACACACAAAAAAACTAAGAATTGTAGGTTATTGGAATGTTTGTTTTTTTAAATTCTTAATTTTGGAACATTAGCAGTCTATATACATGTTTGAATTCCATTCTCATCCTGGAACGCCGAAGAAGAAGAAGAAGAATTCCATTCTCACACAAAACAACCTCACATTCCACAAGTCTCAATCTTACCCTGGGGTATAGGATGAACATTGATTTTGCGGACTTGCTTGAAGGCCAAGCGAGGCACTGCACCGCTGACACGCCACACAGTGACGTTCTGCTGATGCACTGCCGCCATGTAACACGCGTCATGGTCCACTGGGCAGCTCCAATGGACACTTTGGACATATCTGTAGATTAAAGAATCATCATAATAATAATGAACACTTGTGAATCGCCCCTTCTCGCCAGAGCTCACATCGATGTACATAAGCAAAAACACATGCACGTACACATGCAGACACACACACAATTTTAACAAAAATTAAAACCACAAAATGACATTCTTGTTGCAATCTGATATCCAGTATGCTGAATTATGGGGAATCGATACGAGGGTGTGGTGTGTGTGTGTGTGTGTGTGTGTGTGTGTGTGTGTGTGTGTGTGTGTGTGTGTGTGTGTGTGTTTAGGGCAATTCAGAGAAAAGTACTGGACCGATCTTCATGAAACTTGACATGAATGTTCCTAGGTATGATATCCCCAGAAGTTGTTTTCATTTTTCGATAAATGTCTATGATGACATCTTATCCGGGTTTTATTGAAAGTTGAGGTGGCCGATTTAACATTTGCAGCAAGTGACAACATGAAGTCAGCATGTGACAGATCTCAATTTATGATTTGACAGCTTTTAACACAATAGTATTTAATACAGTACAATGAACTCATGTGATGATTCTTAATCATAGCGTCAAGATGTTAAAATTCTCGGATTGTTGTCAAAGATGCTTCAAGTGAAATACATTAACCCTCCTTAAGATAAATTAAACAGGTTTCAGCCTACCCCACCATTGGCCTTTATCCTGATGTCAAATATTTACATCCCACCTTACATTAACAGTGCTGTATTTAGAAACATGTCCCTGTCTATTAATATTACATAATTTACACAACACTTCAGACACAGAGGTATGATCCTAGAAGACTACACAATGCTGGACAAGTCTTTAGGTGCACACATGCAAAATCCGCACAGATGGCCCACAACAAATTGGTATCAATCAGGGGCGGATCAGTTCGTTTTATGGGGGGGGTTTCCAAAAGTATATTGTGAAGATATGGGTGTGAAGGCGCGAAGCGCCGAGCTGACGGCGCAAAGCACCTAGCTTGCTAGGGGGGTCCGGGGGCATGCCCCCCCCGGAAAATGTTGAAAAAAATTAGGATGCAAAATGGTGCAATCTGGTGCATTCTGAGGAGGATCATCAGGCAGCAGATTTTGTCACTGATTAATACCCCAAAAATTGAAACTCAACCCAAAAAAACACACAAAAATATTTTTACTTTTTGGCTGGGGGGGGGTTTCCGGAAACCCCAGAAACCCCCCCTCGTCCGCCCCTGTCAATTAAAGTTGATTTTTTTCATGACCCCATTTTTGCCTCGCTGGAGACATGCCTGTCAGGACAACAGATGTGACCATGAATCAAATCAAATACCAAGCATGTGGTCTAGTGTGCCTCACTTACTTCAAATTGTGATGTGAATAGGTTTTGAGTATATCTACCAAACCACCACAGTGAATTTCATTTAAATTTCAGTTGCCCCAACTTCCCTAGACACTATCCTCCCATTTCCCCCATCCATCCCCTGCTCTGATCTTTATAGGGGCCCTAAACTTTATTTTTACCTATGTTGAATGATAGATTCAATGCAGAATGCAGAATGACATCTCCACCCATCTCCACCCTTCTCCGTTGGTCTTGTGATCCCATAACTCCCTTAAAGAGTGCCAATGCACAATGATACATTCAATACAAAATAATAGATTCAAGTTCAATGTATTTCATATTGCCAGCAGTTGTGTTTGAATTTTGTACCATCAAACACTTATCACTCATAGAAAATGGTTCATGCTAGGTTGCCTCAGAGATGTAACACCCTCTTGCTAAAAATCCCATATATCAGGTATAGCCTACATTTTTAAAAGAAGATAGTATTCACATCCTCTCAGTCTCATGCAGTCACTGTCAATATTTCAACACAAAACTTCCTAACCCATACACATCTTTTGTTATATCAAGTCATATATCGCGCGCGTATCTCCAGACTCGGACTCAAGGCGCAGGGATTTATTTATGCCGTATGAGATGGAATTTTTTACACAATACATCACGCATTCACATCAACCAGCAGATCGCAGCCATTTCCGCGCATATCCTACTTTTCACAGCCTATTATTCCAAGTCACACGGGTATTTTGTGGACATTTTTTATCTATGCCTATACAATTTTGCCAGGAAAGACCCTTTTGTCAATCGTGGGATCTTTAACGTGCACACCCCAATGTAGTGTACAACGAAGGGACCTCGGTTTTTCGTCTCATCCGAAAGACTAGCACTTGAACCCACCACCTAGGTTAGGAAAGGGGGGAGAAAATTGCTAACGCCCTGACCCAGGGTCGAACTCGCAACCTCTCGCTTCCGAGCGCAAGTGTGTTACCACTCGCCCAAAGTTTAGCCACCCATCAAAATAATGTTCTGTCCTACAAGGTGTATATTATTGTATACAATACTAACAGGATGATAGAATGGGTCATTTTCTGCCGTCTAGTGGTGTTCTCAAGGGGCGCAACAAGAAGGGAAGCACACTGTATGAAATTACCTCCCCTTTCAAGATAAGCAGACGACAAACACGAAGATGACACCTGACACAAAAGAAAAACACGAACTTGCGGGGGACTGAGGAGAAGTTCGGGGGTTACCCAGTGGTGAGAAACATAATAAGAGAGAGAGAGAGAGAGAGAGAGAGAGAGAGAGAGTTTCCCAGGCGAAGGTTACTTTCCCTCTCCTTCACTGCTGCAGGACGGTGAGGGGTGTTAACTTTTATCCACTGAAACTGAAATGAGAGAGACATAGGCTAATCTTCAGAAGAATAAAAAGAATGAAATGGGTAGAAACCTGCTGGAAATACACGAGTGGTTTGACACAGTGTAAATACAGTGCACGTCTAAATTGACCGCAGTGTGCCACATAACTTCCTCATTCACATTTTTTGGGATCTTGGGAACAAGTTCCGCCTTTTTATTGCGACTGTTGACGCCATGACCCCCACCCCGCCTCCCCTACCACACCGATCCCCCAGCTCCATGCCCAGCTCGCCCATAGCGCGGCCTCAGGTGTTTCTTTTTCCTTTTTTTTCAAGCGCAGTCTGTCACGTACGTACAGCCCCTCCCCTCCGCGGCAACCGCCCCCGTTTTATCTCCCTTTTTTTATGACCGTGGTTTTCAATGCATCAAAATGCAAGCGGTTGTTGTCAACAAGCATCAAATCTAATTCACGAAGAAGACACTGACAGTTCTCAGTGGCATTTTACAACATACGCTATTCACTAACAAACCCTTCTTTAACTGGAAAGGGGTGGGTGGGGGTGGAGGCGCAGAGAGAGAGAGAGAGAGGGGGGGGGTGCAGAGAGAGAGAGAGAGAGAGAGAGAGAGAGCTATTGGGGGCAAAGGTGGGGTTCGTGCGCGGTTTTGAGGGTACGGAATGATTCATAATAAGCAACCTTATGATACAGGTATGCATATATTGACAGCACATAATTTAGTCATGAAAAAGTCATAGGCGTAACATAATGCAATCATGCAGCTGTGTCAGTTGAGTTGGACCACCGGCTGAATCTGCTGTGACGAGAGAGAGAGAGAGAGAACGAACTCAGAACTTTATTACATAAGGAGAGAGAGAGAGAGAGAGAGAGAGAGAGGGAGAGACTGAGAGAGAGAGAGAGAGTGATGTAGGGAAGGCCGAGGGAGTGAGGGAGAGAGAGAGACTGAGGGAGAGAGAGAGACAGAAAGAGAGACAGACAGCAAGGGAGACAGACAGAAAGAGAGACATAGATAGAGAGAAGGTCGGGGATGTTGACCAGTTAAGTAAGAGCGACAGAAAGAGAGAGAGAGAGAGAGAGAGAGAGAGAGAAGGGGAAAGGGGGAGGCGGTAGATGACGCTCTACCAGAACTTCAAAGAATCTCGTTAAAGCAAGGTGTGCTGGGGTTAAAAAAAACATAGCAGAATATATTACCCACAACTTAAACTTATAATGACACCCACTTAACCCATACATTATGAACGTCTCCTCATTTTCATCCAATAAATATAGTGCCAAGAGAAGAATCCGGGATCACAACATATGCCTTTTCAAGCTGGAATGCAAACATTCATACCTGCACATTGTTGTACTGACGTGAGACAGATGACAATAAAATGATATGCTACGCTCAATAATGTGTCGCTAAGTGCCCATGTTTACAATGCATTTTAGAAGCGGCCCCGCATAATAATTACCCAGGCATGGTCTTGCTTACAACCGATTAGTTACTTAAAATGTTGTAAACAGACTCAGTAGTAAGATAAGTAGGAGGGGAACGACCGATGACATGATATTAGTGGAGGAAAACCCCTTCACTTCGTATGGTAGCACTGGTGTAAGCTTACTATTTATTATTTTTCCTACTATTTATTATCTCTCCCTCCCACCTTCTCTCTCTTTGTGCGCGTGCGTCTCAGGTTTGAATGTGTGTATGTGTGTGTGTGTGTGTGTGTGTGTGTGTGTGTGTAGTGTGTGTGTGTGTGTGTGGATGTGTGCGTGCATGCATGTGTGTGTGTTTCACTGTTTGTTGTTTGTGTGTTAGGGCATCCGTGCGTGCGGGCGTTTGTTTGTATATCACTATGTGCATGCACATGTCACACAGGTCTGCACCTAATTTGTATCAGTGCAACATGTGGCAATGTTCATGTGATACCCGAGGCATGCGGTATCAAATGATTTCATCGACTGCAAGCGAGTAACATCCTGCAATATTTCAAGCAATCATGTACAATGGTAGCGTATATATAATATATGTCACTGGACCCATAATGAACCCAGCAAAAGCTGGGTAGGAGGAGGACAGGATTCGCACATTTCTGTGTCTTTTTTGCTGCATGGGAATATGGTGTTTTAAACATTCTAGCGAACGACAAGAAGAAACATTTCCAACTCCGCAAATTTGCAACGCACAACACTTTTTAAATCCAGTACTATTATCTCAGGACTAGTACTTACAAGAGAACAAAGCACAACTTCAAACATCACTTGGGGACAACAATAAATAGTAAGTTTACACCAGAGATAGTAGCTGTCCTATGCTTCTTTGGTCATGACAAATCTGCACAACTCAGTTTCTCCCTCGCCGCACCTCTGTGATGTACGATACATTCACTGGGTACCAGGAAATGCGTGTCCTTACATCTCGTATACATGTACACCGTGGATACCGGTGTTTGAGTTTCGTCACACTCTTTCATCATCCAGTTCTTTTTCTTGTTTTTGTATATATATATATATATATATATATATATATATATATATATATAAAATGTACATTCTTGCACAATTTATTTAGGTGTGGTCTTGTTTTCTGTGCGAAAGAGTTATTGTAATTAGGTTCTCTAAGAGAGAGAGAGAGACTGAGAGAGTGAGAGACCGAGAGAGAGAGAGAGAGAGACAGAGACAGAGAGAGGAGAGAGAGAGAGAGAGACCGAGAGAGAGAGAGAGAGAGAGAGAGAGAGAGAAAGTGAGAGACCGAGAGAGAGAGAGAGAGAGACCGAGAGAGAGACCGAGAGAGAGAGAGAGAGAGACTGAGAGAGTGAGAGACCGAGAGAGAGAGAGAGAGAGAGAACACCTGCACACACACACACACACACACACACACACACACACACACACACACACTAACACAGAATATACAGGCAAAGGTTCCGTCCCGCCTTCACTGATTTATAATCCCAGTTAATTATGAACAACATCGAATGAAGACGAACTCCAAATTCGCACGGAAAACGGCTGCGTGATACACAAGGGACTACCCCAAGGCAAGGCCATGTTAGAAATTCAGAAAGACCATCACGAATGCTTCGGTCTATGCTGTTGTGTGAAGCCACCCGTAAATACCGGCTCAGTTTCAAACCTAGGGCAACAGCAGTCTTCAGGGTTGGGTGTGGTGTGGGGGTGGGGGCCTGAAAGGTTTTGGAGGCTTGTGACACAAAATGCACCACACACACACAGACACGCACGCACACAAACAGACACGCACATATCAATTCCACCCATCGTATTTTTGAATTGCATATCCTTTCAGGTACATACAGTTTTTCTAAAATTCAGAGATATAGTTGCCAATGGCCACAGCTGTCTGAAATAGTTACCCCCATTTTTTTTCCCTCAAAAGTGAAAAGTTGTGGTCCCATACTGAGTCAGGAAAATGTTCATAAAAGAGCAACGTGGGTCAACCCTTCTAACCTACAATTTTGGTAACTCGACCGCCAATTTTCCTCTTCCCAAATCTCCAGTTGCACCTCGGTAAATCTACTTTATTGCTTTATCCATTCCGCATACTTCGCGTTTCGTGTCTGTCATGAAACGGCAAACTCTACGGTTCACCGCACAGGACTTATTTCCTTAAGTTTTGCCAAGATTGCGTTATAAAACGGAGCAATAAACACACCTGTGTCTTCCTGTTGGAAAGTGGCATTGTTTTGTTCGCTGCGCACTGGTGTGTTAATGATTTAGCTGTTGGCAAGGGATCAACAAGTTCGCAGCTGTGGGACTGAACACACACAGACAAACAGAAAAAGATGCAGACACAGACGGACGGACGGACATACATGTAGAACATACATACAGGTAGACGACTTATTGACAATTAGGTACAAATTAATAAAGGAATGAATGTGAATGAATAAACGTGTCTATTGTTGAGGGTGAGTGGTTAATGAAAGTGAATGCCGACAGTTCAAACCCACGAGAAGTGTCATGACACGACAACAGCACTAAGCTACACGACAGAACTACAACCCTCAGATTCTCACACTGATCCAACATGGACAAATCCACAGACATAGAAAGAGTAGACACAGTCCGAAATCATATACATGATACATCATCACAGTCATATCAACATTGAGGACAGCTTAGCTTTGTGTCCAAGAACCCAACGTTGACAGCGTCATAATTTCCACTGGATTATTGTCATCAGGGAGAAAAGCTGACCAAGCTACGGAGCCAACATTATCTTATCAACAGGTCAGAATTCTGCCCACTCCTTTTGATGGAAACCCAGCCTAGACATGAATTGAAAGCGTTGGTGACAGAAAGAAAGGCCAGTGGTAGCTGTGCAACTGAATGAGATGAAAAAGACGTGCAAAGAGATCAAAGATGGGGACTGAAAAGATTAGAGAAATTAAAATTGAACTAAAAACAATCCACTTCTTTTGTCGGATGCATTGCCTAGCATAACACAATAGAAGGCACACACAAAAAGTAAAGACGGTAGCTGTGCAACAATCAGATGAAAACCGGACAAACGCGCAAAGAGAAAAAGAATGTGAGCGGAGAAATAAAAGAATAGAGAAATCAAAAATTAAATCTGTAAAAGAATCCACTTCTTTTGGCGGTAGGGCTTTCCTAGGCATAACACACTGAGAGGCAGATAGAAAGGTGGTGGTAGATTCGTTACCAGATCCGAATATAAATCGGACAGAAAAAGGGACGTGCAATCGAAGAGAGAATCGTGCAGGTGAGATAGATTCCGTTTGAGACTCAAAAGATCAGAGAAATTAAAAATGAAACCATGGACATCGCGTGACGTAAGCAAAAAAAAAGAATGTTAACCATATGTGATAAAAAGAAAGGAAAAGTAATACATGTGATAAAAAAAAAGCACGGCCAATACAGTCATGTTATACCTTCATATGCGGTGTTGTCATTCGCACACCCGGTCGCTATTTTAACTTGCCTACTGAAAAGAATAGGCGGTGCCTGTGCAACTGGCTCAGGTGAGATAGTTGACAGGAAGCGAAATCGGATAAAGGTGTGGGGTCCAGGTAGGAAACTGAAAAGGGATAGTAGCAGGGGGAGGTGGGGGGGGGGGTGGACGAGGCTGGTGTTGCGAGGCAGAAAGAAAAAATAATACTGTTTAACTCAGCAGGTCAGCTGGTAGGTATCATTAGTATATAAAAAAAACACAATCTTAATGTCTTGGCCCTTTCTCCCGCAACCCCAACGGACAGAACTGTAACTGTTTCATGCACTGCGAATTCGAGAACGTTTTGTTGAGAATTTGATTGCTATGGATGCATCCGTTTCCGTGTGAAATGTTACATGACTGTGCACATGAATGATTTCTGTCAAGTGTTCGAAACCTGCTTTGTTAAGTTAGATTTAGATAAGTCTGATTTCATATATTTTCCCAGCTGTAAGCTTAACAAAATGTTGTCACTGTGTATATATTCCCCCTTTCTAGGGGCCAGCATACGGAAATAAACCATCGTCTTGTCTTGTCTCTCTCCTTTCTCTGGCTACAAAAGGTAGCTGCATGCGTGCAACTGAGCGTTAAACAGAAATAATGACCCAGTTTCATTCGTAAAATGTTCTTTTCTTGATTCATAAAATGTTCTTTTCTTTTCATTCATAAAAAGTTTTTTCTCAAGTTTACTTTAAATGAAAAGAGAACATAAGAGTGAATGAAAGAATGCACCGACGCAATTGCATCGCTTCTGGCTTTTATAAGCGCCACGCCGTGAGGAAGAGGGGGGAGGGCTGGCTGCCTGAATAGAGAATGCATGAACCATTTCCGCACAGCAACATATTTTAACGCAAACTATTTTTACATTTAGTCAAGTTTTGACTAAATGTTTTAACGTAGAGGGGGGAATCGAGACGAGGGTCGTGGTGTATGTGCATGTGTGTGTGTGTGTCTGTCTGTGTGTGTGTGTGTGTGTAGAGCGATTCAGACTAAACTACTGGACCGATCTTTATGAAATTTGACATGAGAGTTCCTGGGTATGATATCCTCAGACGTTTTTTTCATTTTTTTTTGATAAATGTCTTTGATGACGTCATATCCGGCTTTTCGTGAAAGTTGAGGCGGCACTGTCACGCCCCCATTTTTCAACCAAACAGGTTGAAATTTTGGTCGGGTAATGTTCGACGAAGCCCGGACTTCGGTATTGCATTTCAGCGTGGTGGCTTAAAAATTAATTAATGACTTTGGTAATTAAAAATCTGAAAATTGTAAAAAAAAATTTTTTTTATAAAACGAGCCAAATTTACGTTTATCTTATTCTCCATCATTTGCTGATTCCAAAAACATATAAATATGTTATATTCGGATTAAAAACAAGCTCTGAAAATTAAATATATAAAAATTATTATCAAAACTAAAGTTTCCAAATCAATTTAAAAACACTTTCATCTTATTCCTTGTCGGTTCCTGATTCCAAAAACATATAGATATGATATGTTTGGATTAAAAACACGCTCAGAAAGTTAAAACGAAGAGAGGTACAGAAAAGCGTGCTATCCTTCCCAGCGCAACTACTACCCCGCTCTTCTTGTCAATTTCACTGCCTTTGCCGTGAGCGGTGGACTACGAGTATACGGTCTTGCTGCGTTGCATTGCGTTCAGTTTCATTCTGTGAGTTCGACAGCTACTTGACTAAATGTTGTATTTTCGCCTTACGCGACTTGTTCTTAATTAACAGTGTAGGTTTGTTTTATTTTGTTGGGTCGATCTATCCCCATCTGCCTCTGTCTGTCTGTCTTTCTTCCTCTGCGCACCCGTGTGCACATATGTGTATGCGCGGGGATAGAGTCCACATACTTTACTGATTCAGTACAGACCATAGGCCCTTAGGGATGGGGGAACACGTTAAAAAGAAATATGGCAACTGTAGTGAGATCGACTAACCATGCGTACACACACCTGTCAACACACCTACAGAGAGAGAGAGAGAGAGAGAGAGAGAGAGAGAGAGAGAGAGAGAGAGAGAGAGAGAGAGAGAGAGAGAGAGAGAGAGAGAGAGAGAGAGAGAGAGAGAGAGAGAGAGACTAGATCGGTAAACAGAGGGAGAGAGAGAGAGAGAGGGAGAAAGAGGGAGATAGAGACAGAATGACAGAGAGTAGATCAGTAAAACAAACAGATGCACCGCTCTATCTCTCTTCCTCTCACCAAACGTATCGAAAATCAAAACAATCTTGGTCTTCTACCCGAAGAGCAGCCGTACAACATCGCACAGTACAAATACAAACAGAAATACAGAAAAGTAAAAGCAAAGAATAGGACGATAGAGCAAGCAAGAATGTGGACGAACGGGTAAATGACTCACATCTCGCCCGCTGCTGCTGGGTGCATTTAGAGGAATCGACATTTTTAAACTATTGTGCGCGATTTCAACTAGGCAAGCCTCGCGCATTGCAAACTTAAAACCGAGCGATACACTGTGACAATTAAAGTTCTCCGGGAGGGCCATAGTAAGGCGACTTCATGTTTGGCTTCTTCGTCTTTTTTTTTTATATTTAGTCAAGTTTTGACTAAATATTTTAACATCGAGGGGGAATCGAAACGAGGGTGTGGTGTATGTGTGTGTGTCTGTGCGTGTGTGTGTGTGTGTGTGTGTGTGTGTGTGTATAGCGATTCAGACGAAACTACTGGACCGATCTTTATGAAATTTGACATGAGAGTTCCTGGGTATGAAATCCCCGAACGTTTTTTTCATTTTTTTTGATAAATGTCTTTGATGACGTCATATCCGGCTTTTCGTGAAAGTTGAGGCGGCACTGTCACGCCTTCATTTTTCAACCAAATTGGTTGAAATTTTGGTCAAGTAATCTTCGACGAAGCCCGGACTTCGGTATTGCATTTCAGCTTGGTGGCTTAAAAATTAATTAATGACTTTGGTCATTAAAAATCTGAAAATTGTAAAAAAAAATAAAAATTTATAAAACGATCCAAATTTACGTTTATCTTATTCTCCATCATTTGCTGATTCCAAAAACATATCAATATGTTATATTCGGATTAAAAACAAGCTCTGAAAATTAAATATATAAAAATTATTATCAAAATTAAATTGTCCAAATCAATTTAAAAACACTTTCATCTTATTCCTTGTCGGTTCCTGATTCCAAAAACATATACATATGATATGTTTAGATTTAAAACACGCTCAGAAAGTTAAAACAAAGAGAGGTACAGAAAAGCGTGCTTAGCGCAACTACTACCCCGCTCTTCTTGTCAATTTCACTGCCTTTGCCATGAGCGGTGGACTGACGATGCTACGAGTATACGGTCTTGCTGAAAAATGGCATTGCGTTCAGTTTCATTCTGTGAGTTCGACAGCTACTTGACTAAATATTGTATTTTCGCCTTACGCGACTTGTTAAATTCTTTGTTTTTTACCCGCTGCCGCTTTCCATTGGAATAGGTAATTTGTTGAAGCACCTGATTTGTTTAAGTAAAATTTCAACAATTCAAAATTCGAGGCAGACCTATTAACAATTACAAAAACAACCTTTCAAATCCGCATTCGTTAAAAAAACCAAAAACCTTGTTCACAGCAAAAATTGTCACTTTCAATCTTTAACACTTAATATAAATAAACGAGCACAAAAGCTCGAGTCGAAATCTTTCAAGTTAACGAAAATTCGTTCCAGTTAAAAAATAAATTATACAGCCCAGTGACATGAGCTGCGGGAATGGAAGCAGGCACAACACAGGAAAAACACCAGAGCTGGGTTCGTGCAGATAGTTGTTTTTTAAAGAGACTTTGATTACAGGGTCGACGTTTCTTCTTGTGTAAGCGCGCGCGACCAGGTATGACAAATCCATGCACTTGTCAACGCACTGACACACCAGAGCAAGTAGCTTACAAGACTTACAGATAAATTCATTCTCGTGTACAGCAGAACCCCACCGTTTAAGACCTCAAAAAATCTGAGAAAATCAGGTGTAAACAAGTCGCGTAAGGCGAAATTACTACATTTAGTCAAGCTGTCGAACTCACGGAATGAAACTGAACGCACTGTATTTTTTTCACCAAGACAGTACAGCTTCGTCAATCCCCGCGAGAATGAAATCGCTCACCTCCCAACGATATGCACACGCCAGAATAGCGCGGTAGCGTATTGTGCTAAGCAGGAAAGCGCGCTTTTCTGTATTCGTGTTAACTTTCCCGACCCAACACCTTTCCATCATCCCACACAACTTTGTTTCATCGTTTCATCATCACATATATATACACCAGCAGAGCCCTTGTCAGGTCGATTACAGGCCAGCGCGGTCCATATTTCACACATCAAAGAGCAAAAGTGTCCACTCACTCAAATTCACCGAGGCGTAGCGATCCCGCCTTTTCCACCTGGTCGCGGTACAGGTGTACAGGGGCCAGGTAGATCCCTTTGCCGTCCGTCCATATCAAGCCATGGTCAGGGTGCAACGCTGGACAACACAGACAAAAACAATGGAGAAATAATATGTATATTGTATATATATATATATATAAGAAGGAGTATGTGTGTGTTGGGGTAGGGGGGGGGGGGGGGGCGGGGGGCGAGGAGAGGAAAAAGGAGGAACAGGTGGGAGGAAAGATCGAACAGGTTTACGTAATACACACACAAAATGTTTTCTTTATTCCTCAAACACGTTCTGTGTTTCAAGAACGAGATCGTAAACAAATGAATTAATATATAATGCATGAACGAAAGTGGGACTCCTCAGTGCACGAAAGTGAGAAAGAGAGAGAGCACAGTTCCGTTTCAACGCGCATTCGTTTTGCATGGGCAATATCCCCAGTAAGTAATAATACAGTACACCCTGTGGTCATTCTCACCAGGCAATCGAACCGGCACTAATTGACTCGTACTGTTGAATTACATGGTTTAGAACATTTTCTCCTCAGAGTCCCGTGTGAAAGTCCTCGCAATGACTTTTTCAGGTGCAATAATTATAGGAACAGACGGACAGAAGCCACCAGAACAGACAGCCCGACAGCAGGGATGGACATGCAGTTACCATTACCGCTTTTCCCTATGGTTGGTACTCCTCTCCCCAATCATAATTTCCAATGTATGCAATTGCCGATCATGGAGTCCAGCAGCGTTAGACTTGACCATAATGCAAATGTTCTAGAATTCAAGAGGTAAAGTCGGGATCATTTGCCATTCTTCTTCTTCAGCGTTCCAGAAATTCTGGTGACGTGCGAGCTCGTTTGCCCATTTGGGTTCCCCAAACTATACTCTGAGAGCATAGTCAGCTTCACTCCGCTTTCGTTGGGTAGGCATGCTGGGTATTTTCGTGTTTCCATAACCCACCGAACTTCGACATGGATTACAGGATCTTTTCCGTGCGCACTTGGTCTTGTGCGTGTACACACGAAGGGGGTTAAGTCACATAAGTTGACCTGGGAGATCGGAATAATCTCCACTCTTAACCCACCAGGCGGCAGTGACCGGGATTCGAACTCCCGACCTCCCGATGAGGAGGCCGACGTCTTACCACTGCGCCACTTCGCCCGTCATTTGCCATTAATAGTATATTAAAATAAATACCATACACACGAGTCTAAACTTTCCCGTTGCGAAACTTGACTCAACTTTAGGGAATGCTGTTGTACTGGTATGCAAACACTTTGCTGCTACATGTATTACAACCGCGACTTTCCATGGCTATTAACCATTGCCAGTCTGAAGTGCACTAACATACCAAGGATTAACTCAGTCGTAATTATACAGTAACTTGGTAAAACCTAATGGGAATTTATTCCTATTTTACACAACCGTTCACAGAAATTAACATATGCAAATGAACTGACTGACTCATATAATATGGAGAAACTTTTAATTTCAATTCTGATGAATTTCACTTCTAACAGCTCATTTGCATTGACCCACACCAGTCTGGTGGTTGGGAAGAAAGGCGGTCTTGCAAAACTTTACGTCCTGTTTTTTATCCCAGCGAAGCTGGAGGTATCCCGTGAACGCTATACTGTAATCGATTTGAGAAATGTGCACACCGAATAATACATGATAAAGAAGGATTCGTTGTGCCCGGCTACGTGCTACAGTTGGAGATGGAAGTTCACCAAAAATGGGGACCATACTAACAAAAATACGGTGGGTAAAATAGGCGCCCCCATTTTTTCAGCAAACGCCACCCCAGGCCGCTTTGGACGGGTAGAAATTCCGTAGTTTCCAAGTCTATGGATAAAGCTCGCGTAAGAAGAATACGTCACGGTCGAAAGTCTTTGACGTCAATTAAAGCATCATGACGTCATACCTCCCTGTAGTCGTTCTCTCTCGCGCGGTGTGTGTGATTGTGTTCATTTTGTGCACATGTGTTAGTGTTACTGTTTGTGTGTGTGTGTGTGTGTATTTGTGTGTGTGTGTGCGCACGCGTGCATGAGTCTGTACTCGTGTGTGTGTGAGTGTGTGTGTGGTGTGTGTGTGTGTGTGTATTTGTGTGTGTGTGTGTGTGCGCACGCGTGCATGAGTCTGTACTCGTGTGTGTGTGTGTGTGTGTGTGTGCGCACGCGTGCATGAGTCTGTACTCGTGTGTGTGTGTGTGTGTGTATGTGTGTGTGTGTGTGTGTGTATTTGTGTGTGTGTGTGTGTGTGTGTGTGTGTGCGCACGCGTGCATGAGTCTGTACTCGTGTGTGTGTGTGTGTGTGTGCGTGCGTGTGTGTGTGTGTGTGTATTTGTGTGTGTGTGCGCACGCGTGCATGAGTCTGTACTCGTGTGTGTGGGGTGTGTGTGTGTGTGTATTTTTGTGTGTGTGTGTGCGCGCACGCGTGCATGAGTCTGTACTCGTGTGTGTGGTGTGTGTGTGTGTGTGCATAAGTGTATGTGTGTGCGTGTATGTGTGTTTGTTTGTAAAGGTGTGTATGTCCGTCTGTCCATATGTGCGTATGGGTGTGTGTTTTGTGTATGAAGTTTTTGCGAGAGAGTGAGTGAGTGCGTTTGAGTGAGTGTGTGTATGTGTGCGTGTGACTTGGGGTGTGCGTGTGTGTGTGTGTGTGTGTGTGTGTGTGTGTGTGTGTGTGTGTGTGTGTGTGTGTGTGTTTGAGAGAGAGAGAGAGAGTGAGAGAGAGAGAGAGAGAGAGAGAGAGAGAGAGAGAGAGAGAGAGAGAGAGAGAGAGAGAGAGAGAGAGAGAGAGAGAGAGAGAGAGAGAGAGAGAGAGAGAGAGAGAGGTTTGTCTTTCGCTGGGGTATGCAGTGCCTTGGCGTTGCACATCTACTTAATTTATTTTTATTTTTTATTTTTTTTTAGCTCTGAGCAACTGTTGCGTAACTTAGCAGACATACCACGATACCGAGTTCAGTTGGTTATAAACACACAAAATCACCCAATATGCTTCCCCCGAAGGCGGCGTATGGCTGCCTAAATGGCGGGTTAAAAACGGTCATACACGTAAAAATCACGAGTGTACTTTGTAGTTTCAGCCCGTGAACTCAGAAGAAGAAGAAATACCACGATACTGCAGTGTATGTATGTAAACATGATGCCTTGGCAAATCACGCGAGGTGCATCAGTTTCACATGCTCTCTCATGTCCCTCATAATCATATATATATATATACTTACTCTTTCCAACCTGCAAGTGTAAGTCAGTCTGTTTTGTCCGTGTATCTTTGTTTCGGGCAGGGCCGGACTAGGCGAAGAGGAGGGGGGGGGTTGCCAGTGGTGGCCCAGGGGGATGTCCCCCCTGGCGGCAGGGGCGGATCAGTTCATCTTATGACTGGTTTTTTCAAAAGTATATTGTGAAGATATGGGTGTGAAGGCGCGAAGCCCCGAGCCGACGGCGCAAAGCGCCTAGCTTGCTAGGGGGGTCCGGGGGCATGCCCCCCCGGAAAATTTTGAAAAAAAAGGATGCAAAATGGTGCAATCTGGTGCATTCTGAGGATGATCAGTTTCAGGCAGCAGATTTTGTCACTGATTAATACCCCAAAAATTGAAACGCAATGTAAAATAAAGAAATGCATACCTCATTCAATATTTTTATTTTTGGCTGGGGGGGAGGGGGGGGTCCGGAAACCCTAGAACCCACCACCCCCCGCCCTTGTTGTGGGGGTCAGGGGCAAAGCCCCCTGAAGCTGACGGGTAGGTCATATTCTGAGATAGGAAAATGGTCGCTCCTTGCATGAAACGGCATAAAATAAGCAATAATAAAAAAAAAATTAAATAAGTAAGGTACATGTTTAGGCTAGGGGGGGGGGGGGTTGCGCAACCCCCATAACCCCCCGGTAGTCCGGCCCTGCCGGGGATGAGTGGATGGGTGGACCAACAAGAATGTCTATATTTCTTTCTGCACGACATTCCTAACAGTAACACATTCTTCCTCGTTTTCTGAGGACGACCTCTTCGTCCAAGTAGAAGAGAGAGAGAGAGAGAGAGAGAGAGAGAGAGAGAGAGAGAGAGAGAGAGAGAGAGAGGGGGGAGGGATATTTGTTCTCTAAAAAAATATAAGCATCCCGGGCCAGTAAAGGAATCGGGGGGGGGGGGGGGGGGGGGGCGGGCAACGGCGGACAGACAACTTTCTCTCTCCAAAAACACAAACGTCATAGGCCAACCCTTGTCCTCAGTCCCTGACCGGTGTCATCCTTGTTGGCGTGTCCATGTCAGTGTGGATTTCACTCAGCCCTTTCTTGTAAAACTCCCCTGTCTCTCTGCCTCTGTGTCCCTGTCTCCAAAGCCGTCGCTGGAAAGCCTCTGCCCTATTGTTAGGTGGACACCCGTAGGATGCTTGCGTCGTGATGCGGACACAGACTGTAGTGTACATTGTACTGATGCTGAGTGCTATAGCCACTTGTTTGTAAAGTTGATACCTCCAAGACGCTTTCACCGGTGATGAAGCAACGACTTCGGCTAATACGTTGAATCTCAAAACGTAGGAATTATGTGAAAAGAAGAGGTAGAGTCCAACAAGCATTTCTACTTCGTGACGTTGAGTACTCTTGTCACTTCTTCGTGAATATGGTAGCCTACCCCGAGAAGCTTTCCCCAGTGATGAAGAACTTGAACAAGTTCGGTTAAATGCGTGGTGGTTGTAAGACTAAGGTTCTACATGTATATTTGAAAAGGAGGAATATAAATGTACAGAGGCCTTCTTCAATGATGAAGGCACAACTTCGGTTAATCCGTGGCACTTTTAAGATTTACTTTCAAAAAGGAACAGTTCTCGGTCTCTGTCAATTGATACTGGAAAAGCAACCGGTTGGTCAACGACCTGCGGCTCTTTAAAGAAGATTTAAAGATTTAGGTTTTATTTGACACACACGCAAAACTAAATCAACGTTCCCAGACTTTACACAAACAGCTATGTGGACGCCCCAAGAAACTCAAGCGTTCTGAAGATAGACCGAACAAAAAAAGAAAGATGGTAAAAACCAACCAAAAGACAAACACTGATCACAGCTTATAGGGTTCCTGTATCATACTCGCCCGAGAGAGAGAGAGAGAGAGAGAGAGAGAGAGAGAGAGAGAGAGAGAGAGAGAGAGACTTGTGACTCTGCCTCCTGTCCAGAACTTCTTAAGTCATATTTTTTACCAACTCAGAAAACAGAACATCAGAACACTGTAAACATAATAATAGCCATTGTAAACCGTCTGCGCCAATATCATCCAACTCCTATTGACAGCTGTAATTGCCTTTGCCGAGAGAAACGCCCAGAGTACCAAAGGAGGCCAAGGCAATCATCTATCTCACTCTCACTCAGAAGTTCGCCTGTCTTCGTGCTAAGGTATGGGATCAGGTCGAGGGTTGAGAGAGACCGAAAGGACTAACACGTACGCAAAGGAAAGAGAGGGGGGAGGGGGGGGGGCCTTAGACATTCATCCCACTCAAAGTCTTAATACCGCGCAACAGTCATCCCCCCTCAGGACTGCAACAGCAATGGTGAAAATCGATGAAGGCGCAATACAATCAGGTGT
Organism: Littorina saxatilis; assembly: GCF_037325665.1. Taxonomy (NCBI): domain Eukaryota; kingdom Metazoa; phylum Mollusca; class Gastropoda; order Littorinimorpha; family Littorinidae; genus Littorina; species Littorina saxatilis. Next base: position 51,051,635 of record NC_090247.1, read on the forward strand.
TGACCGTCCAACGCCTCACGTCGGACTTCTTTGCACCCCACGATCCAGACTTTGTTCTTTCCCCTCCACAGGTTATAAGGGCAGACTCCTAAAGGGCCCAAAGCGCAGTGGGTCACTTTGCTGTTGACCGTTTTAAGCTTGGTCCCACAGCTAAGGTCATCCCAGGGCAAACTCGTAGTATTTGAATGAAATGGAAAGAAAGAAAAACAACGTTGCCCTTTTCTTTCCCTCCCTTTCTTCTTTTAGCGTATCATCAACTCATGTCCTTAAAAGAAAAATTTCCTGTGAGGACGTTAAGGACCCCTTTTATCAGAAAAACATAAACACAGGCAAGGGAACTCAACTGATGGGAAAATAAATGGGGAAATCAGAGCTTTACAGAACAAAGTGCAAGGTCTTGCAGCAGGATCAACACAGAAGCCTATGTTGCTGACAGTAACTTGAAAATGATTCCCGAAGCGACTGATACCTGAGCTTGAGACTAACAACAGTCATCTGATACAGTGGTCCTTTGCTAATGGCCTTCCAACATTTGACACACACACAGAAACAGGTGTGAAAGGCAAGCTGTCCTCAAATGTGTGTAAAAATCACTTGCTTTAGTGTTTAGGGTTAGAAGTTGGGGAGGGGGGGGGTGGTGGTGTCTGCAAAGATAAGATCCTTGAAGTAGAATTACTTTCACTGCACAGTAGAACACCGACTGCTCTTTCAATCCCCTACCTCCTGCTAAAACCTCTCCTGTGTGATTGGGGATCAGAAGTGGTTGTGGACAAAGTAAGAGGGGTGTGCATGGGTGGAGATTAAGAGGGATGGTGAGGACTATAAGTAGGTAACATTGTTAGTGCTGCCATCCTCAGCTTTCCAGAAAGTTTACCTTAGACAGCAATCAGCTCTCATGTAACTTTGTAAGCACAAGATTACTAAAGCCCGAGAAAAGGTATGTATACAATGTGGATACAAACAGGCACTGTTGTGGAACTCCCAAAACATTGATTGAATCTTTCGGTTCTGCAGAATCATTCAAAAGAAATACATGACACCAACATTTAACACATGTACATGTATACATGTACTTTGAAAGTGCAGCGGTACCTGCGATGTGTGGACCTGATACGAAGACACCTCCCTTAAAAGGACACTTAATTTCTGTTGTCCCTTTTTCTATTATCTCTACCAAAGTATACCTGTCATGATAGGCCACCTGGGTGGCCGAGTGGTAACGCACTTGCGCTCGGAAGTGAGAGGTTGCGAGTTCGACCCTGGGTCAGGGCGTTAGCAATTTTCTCCCCCCTTTCCTAACCTAGGTGGTGGGTTCAAGTGCTAGTCTTTCGGATGAGACAAAAAAACGAGGTCCCTTCGGGTACACTACATTGGGGTGTGCACGTTAAAGATCCCACGATTGACGAAAGGGTCTTTCCTGGCAAAATTGTATAGGCATAGATAAAAATGTCCACCAAAATACCCGTGTGACTTGGAATAATAGGCTGTGAAAAGTAGGATATGCGCCGAAATGGCTGCGATCTGCTGGCCGATGTGAATGCGTGATGTATTGTGTATTGTGTAAAAAAAATTCCATCGCACACGGCATAAATAAATCCCTGCACCTTGAATATGTGCCCGATATAAATTGCATTAAAAAATAAAATAAAAAAATCCCTGCGCTTAGAACTGTACCCACGGAATACACGCGATATAAGCCTCATATTCATTGATAATGTAGGGACACTTTTGGCTATAAGTCCCATGGGTGTCGTGCCATTGCAGGTACCATTGTAAGTGTTCAATCAATCAATCAATATGAGGCTTATATCGCGCGTATTCTGTGGGTACAGTTCTAAGCGCAGGGATTTTTTGTTTAAATTTTTATGTAATTTTTTTTTGTAAAAAAAATTTTATGCAATTTATATTGCGCACATATTCAAGGCGCAGGGATTTATTTATGCCGTGTGAGATGGAATTTTTTTTTACACAATAAATCACGTTATAAGTTAAAGTATGGTGCTCCCAGATTCAAAGAGGGATTATTTCCCACAGTAGACCATCCCAGCTCATTCTCACTGACAACGTTCTACAGCTGTTGAAGACATTATTTTCATTACAGTTGACATTACTCTTAACAAATTCAAGTTCCTAAGTGGGTGCAGCAAACAGAAATCAAACAGTAGTTGCCCTCTGTTTGAATTGTTCCAAACGTTGAGAGTAAAGATCGAATATTGAAAATGCATGAAGAGTACTACACAGTACTACATGGAACAATGTATGGGAGTCAATGTTTGGTTTGTAAAGAATCAATTCATTATACTATAGCGGTAAGTTTTTCATACTTTTGCAGTTCCAATGCACAGTGATTAATCATGGTGACCACTTGTCAACCAATATATTATTACTTGACACAACTTCAGCAGCGCAATGACAATAAAAGAGATAAGTATACTTAACACGGTTTTAGTGCATATTATTGTGGTTCACTGACACTGCTGTACGGCTCAAAATGCTGGAGGATGACTGAAAGCGATTTGACTAAACTGGAAGCCTTCCACACCAAGAACCTCCAGAGAATCCTGTGAATCTTCTGGCCCAACACCATCTCCAACCAACAGCTACTTACCCAGTGCAATCAAGAGAGCATGGTGACCATCGTCAGGAGAAGGCGGTGGAAATGGATTGGCTATGTCATGCGAAGAGAGCAGGATAGCATCACCAGGACTGCAGCTCTTCACTGGACACCAGAGGGGAAGCGAAAAAGTGGCGCGTGTTTTTACGTGCGCGCTTGTTTTTGTATATATCTGTGTATGTGTGTGAGTGTGTGCTAGTGTGTGTGTTCGTATACATGTGCGTGATAGCAACCTATTATTGCCAATATTTGCAAATAGTAAGAACACACACACACACGTGTACACATCTTCATAGTATCGACGTAGTTTGGAATGTTGGTGTATTTGAAAGAATATTTCTCATGGAGAATGAATAACTTAATCTAAATCACAAAAACATCAAAATCGCCAAGAATCGAGTCACGACAGAATTCCATGACGACGACGACATCGATATGAAGTTTTTCGGCCAGTAGGGTTTTGGTCAGTAGGGTTTCGGCCAGTAGGGTTCGGTAGGTAGGGTTATGGCCAGTAGGCATGTAACCTTTTGAACAGCTGCAAGTACAGCATTAGGACTGGGTGGCCGAGTGGTAACGCACTTGCGCTCGGAAGCGAGAGGTTGCGAGTTCGACCCTGGGTCAGGGCGTTAGCAATTTTCTCCCCCCTTTCCTAACCTAGGTGGTGGGTTCAAGTGCTAGTCTTTCGGATGAGACGAAAAACCGAGGTCCCTTCGTGTACACTACATTGGGGTGTGCACGTTAAAGATCCCACGATTGACAAAAGGGTCTTTCCTGGTAAAATTGTATAGGCATAGATAAAAATGTCCACCAAAATACCCGTGTGACTTGGAATAATAGGCCGTGAAAAGTAGGATATGCGCCGAAATGGCTGCGATCTGCTGGCCGATGTGAATGCGTGATGTATTGTGTAAAAAAATTCCATCTCACACGGCATAAATAAATCCCTGCGCCTTGAATATGTGCGCGATATAAATTGCATAATTGTTTGTTTGTTTTTAAATAAAAAAATCCCTGCGCTTAGAACTGTACCCACGGAATACGCGCGATATAAGCCTCATATTGATTGATTGATTAATAAGGATGCTCAAGGTATGTCTGACGTCGATTCCTTCACATTTCTCAACAATTCCTACCTGTGTGTGTATGTGTGTTTGAAAGAGAGAGAGAGAGAGAGAGAGAGAGAGAGAGAGAGAGAGAGAGAGAGAGAGAGAGAGAGAGAGAGAGAGAGAGAGAGAGAGAGAGAGAGAGAGAGAGATTCATGCATACAGATACGCACACACACGGTCGTGTGTGAGGTGTGTGTACAGTGTGAGTGTATGTGTGTCTGGCAGAGACAGAGAGAGAGAGAGAGAGAGAGAGAGAGAGAGAGAGAGAGAGAGAGAGAGAGAGAGAGAGAGAGAGAGAGAGAGAGAGAGAGAGAGATCGAGAGAGAGATCGAGAGAGAGAGAGAGACACACACACAGACACACACACACACTAACACAGTGACACACACACACACACACACACACATGGACATCAGAGTAAAAATTAAGCGAAGGTATTTCAACCATATCAACAGTCTCTCACATTTCATTCTTCAGTGGCTCACTAGCTGTACTACACCTACCGTTCAGTAAATTGTTAATTCCATTGCGTCTTAGCTTAGATTTCCCAAGCTCCATGGCACACACTGTCACACAGTCATCACAGGAAAAGATCCACAGAGAAATCACACACTAACACACTCCATCAAGCATCACAGACAACAGCAGCGAAGGTAAGCCGTCTCTCAAGACTCTTCTTTCTGTTTCCCTTCCACACAACGTGCGCGCGTACAGCCCACAACTTTCTAAACGTACCGACCGCGCTGTGCTACACACAACTGGCTCAAATGGCTCGATCAACCAGATACCATCCTGACTAATTACTGCGCGATCATGCGCGACTTGGCGAGACCACGCGCAACTTCAAACTAAAGCATTTACATGTAACAGTTTTGTTGTTCTAGTATCTTCAGAGTATTTTTCTCACATTTTTACAAGTTTTAAGCCATAGAAATGAAAAATAAGGGAGTTGTGATGCGTTTTCGAAGAGCTGGCGATCGAAAGTGAGAGCACCGGATTCCTGTCACGTCCGACTATGTCCGATTTGTTTTTAAAACACGCGCGACCTCAAACTAAAGCATTTACATGCACTATTTTTGTTGATCTAGTATATTCACATTGTTTTCTCGCGTTGTACCAAGTTTTAAGCCATAAAAAAGGAACATAATGGGAGTTATGATGCATTTTCGAAGAGCGAGCGAGCGAACTGAAAGTCTCGGAAAGCACCGGAGTTTCTGTCACAACCTATCTTTTTTTTTTAGAACATGCGCAACTTCTAACTCAAGCATTGACATATCATATTATTGTTGTTCTTGTATGTTTGCAGTTTTTTCTCACGTTGTACCAAGTTTTAAGTCATGGACAAAAAAGGAATTACTGATACATTTTCAAAGAGCTAGAGAGCCGCGAAAGTAAGTAAAAACACCGGATTTCTGTCACAACCGATCATGTCAGACTTGTTTTTAGAACATGCATGCGGGACCTCAAACTAAAGCATTCATAAGTTGTTAGGTTGGCTTCTAAGAGACCAGTCCAAGACCTATCCAACAAATTAGACTGCGTACCGAACTGTGTGGCCCAGCTTCCCCATTTTTAGTGTCACTGTTGCGACAGCGCACGATATTCAGTGTTGAAGGCCCGTGAGATATTAATTAAATCTCCACATTGTTATGAGACAGGAAGTCCGACGGGCGCTGTGGCGTGGTGGTAAGACGTCGGCCTCTTAATCGGAAGGTCGAGGGTTCGAATTCCGGTCGCTGCCGCCTGGTGGGTTAAGTGTTGAGATTTTTCCGATCTCCCAGGTCAACTTATGTGCAGACCTGCTAGTGACTTATCCCCCTTCGTGTGTACACGCAAGCACAAGACCAAGTGCGCACGGAAAAGATCCTGTAATCCATGTCAGAGTTCGGTGGGTTATAGAAACACGAAAATACCCAGCATGCTTCCTCCGAAAGCGGCGTATGGCTGCCTTAATGGCGGGGTAAAAAACGGCCATACACGTAAAATTCCACTCGTGCAAAAACACGAGTGTACGTGGGAGTTTCAGTCCACGAACGCAGAAGAAGAAGAAGAAGACAGGAAGTCCCTGCACTTATCAACTAACTTGATTTAAATCGGCTAAAGTGACTCCCTCCCCCCCCCCCCCCCCCCCCCCCCCCCACAAAAAAAAAAAAAAAAGAGAGAGAGAGAGAGAGAGAGAGAGAGAGAGAGAGAGAGAGAGAGAGAGAGAGAGAGAGAGAGAGAGAGAGACGCACACAAACCTGGCCGTACATACATTGTTTTCTGCACTCTACTTTTTTAACAAACACTGAATCGTATCATATTTGAACATATAATAGCAAAATCTCAAAGTATGTGTGTGTCCCCTAATATGGACTACCTTCAACAAATAGAAGAAACTCAGTAAAAGCTAAACGAGGCTCGTTTCGTTAATTCACCAAGAAGCTTGCTGATAATGACCTATGAACTAGCCCTCGAGCTTTCAACAAAATATAAAAATAGTCTTACTTTCGTGGAAGTTGATAATTTCATTTATTTTCTCTCTGTTTTTGATATGTTTCTTTATTTTCCTGGTGTGCTTCAAATAGTGTTGTCATCAACCCGAAACAGATACATCTAAAGCATATCTCAATTAGTCTGACTTGCCCACTATAAGTTGTATCCTGATATTTTGAAGTATAGGGGGCCTTTTACGGTGAAGCGTGAAGGCCTCTTCACTGTTCCATATTAGGCGCCAAAGCTCCTAATAATTATGGACCATTCGTGCATTTTTCTGTATTTAATTTTTGCTGAATGTCTATCAGAGGTTATTCGCTCTTATTAGGCTCAACTGTTAACTAAAGAGATAACGACTATCAATGAAATTTCTTCGCAAAAACTGAACAAGTTAGTTATCAGCAAGAAAGAAAAAGTGGTCCATTTTAGGCAACCTTCCCCTACATTTTTGGAGAAAAAAACCCACCATCGGCATAGCGAACCATGATAACAACGTTTAACTAAAAAAAAAAAGACACGTTTAAAAGAAGAACACATGCGTACATTTTACGACCCCCCACCCCCCCCCTCCCCGAAAAATCAACATCTTAAAAAAAGGGGATTGGGGGGCAGGGGGAGGGGTCCACTGCACTTTTCATGAGTTTGAACTTTCTGTCTATCTAACTACATTAGTCGACTGTCTCTGTCTGTCTCTGTCTGTATGTCTGTCTGTCTATCTGTCTGTCTGTCTGTCTGTCTCTCTATCTCTGTCTCTCTCTGTCTCTCTCTGTCTCGGCTGTCTCTCTGTCTCTGTCTCTCAGTCTCTCTCTCTCTTTCTCTCTCTCTCTCTCTCTCAAGTCTTATAGTTACTGTCATTAATTGACAGGTACTGAATTGGTAGTTATAGTTTTCTTTAAAGTTTCCACTGTTGGTTTTCGTTGATTCCAATTTCTCTCTCTCTCTCTCTCTCTCTCTCTCTCTCTCTCTCTCTCTCTCTCTCTCTCTCTCTCTCTCTCTCTCTCTCTCTCTCTCTCTCTCTCTCTCTCTCTAACTCTCTCTGCCGCTCTCTGTTTTCTTTAAAGTTTCCACTGTTGGTTTTCGTTGATTCCAATTTCTCTCTCTCTCTCTCTCTCTCTCTCTCTCTCTCTCTCTCTCTCTCTCTCTCTCTCTCTCTCTCTCTCTCTCTCTCTCTCTTTCCGCTCTTCTGTAAACATGCACTGAGTACCACGCTTTTGATGCTGAGTGACTTGATTTATTCTGTGCAATGACTTGTTACTACATTTAAACAAAATTGAGTGCCTGTTTATTCCATGGAAACTGAAAACTGACAACTGTAGTATAAATTCATAACATGCAGACAAAATAAACAAAAAGTGAAACATGCAAGATCCTTGCTCTTTGTTTTCCTACTGTCTCTTAGTGTCAGTGTGTGTTTATGTGTGTGTGTGTGTGTGTGTGTGTGTGTGTGTGTGTCAGTGTGTGTGTGTGTGTGTGTGTCAGTGTGTGTGTGTTTGTGTGTTCTCTCTGTCTCTGTTTCTGTCTCTCTCTCTTAGAGAACATAATAACAATAACTTTTGCACAGAAAACGAGACCACACAGACCACACCTAAATAAATCAAGTCAGTTGTGCATGCACGCGCATGTTTTGTGTGGATGCGTATCATGTGTATGTGTGCGTCAGTGTTTGTGCGTGTGCATGTGCGTGTGTGTGTTATGGACATGGACATAAGTTATTTATGGGGCACTGTCCGAGGAGTGTCAATGGCATATAGTGAGATTTGACACAAACCCTCGTTTAATCAGTCTGTTGACTGAAATTGGTTGGGCCTTTTTGAAGCAAATTTTAAAAACGGTGAAAATACCAGCTCAAAATAACTGGTTGTCTGCTGCAGAATTGTCTAATGACTAATGTCAACTGGCATACGTGTAACCCGGTTCCAGAAACGAAAAGGAAACAAAATCGACTCGATTACTGATGAGCTAATTGTTCCAACTGAACAAAAAGATGGAAATTTAATTATCATTTAAAGGATAATTTGATGTTATGATGACTTATGAGATGTGTTAGGGCTGGACTCACTGGACTGTCATTTGCGGACATGATACAACGTGAGAAAATACTGGCTGAGAATTAAGACTGACACTAAAACAACAAATATAATTATGTCATGTTTGAGGTCGCGCCTGTTCTTAACAAAAAAAAAATCGGATGTGACAGAAATTCGGGGCTTTTCACTTTCGCTGGCTAGCTCTTTGAAAATGCATCATAAATCCCATGTTTTTATTTCTATGAGTTAAAAACAACTTCTAAAATCAACTTGTGTCGGACATGCCGGGCGGATGTGACAGAAATGCGGTGCTTTCACCGCCTTTCGCTCGCTAGCTAGCTCTTCGAAAATGCATCACAACTCTCATATTGTTCATTTCTATGGATTAAAACATGATACAACGTGACAAATACTGTGAAGATACTAGAACAACAACAATATTACATGTAAATGATTTAGTTTGAGGTTGCGCGGCGCGGCGGGGTCGCGCGTGGTCACGCAGTAATTAGTCATACCCTTTTAGACTCCTTTGCTGAAGAACGAAGCACAAAGCTTAGCAGACTGTTTAATTCAAAACAACGCTGTAAATACTGCAGCCATTGATGAAACCCTAGATCGGTGGTGGTGCAAATTCTGCAAATCTGGAGGCTTAAATGCCTCTGAAATATGAGCTATGAATTTAACACACTAAAGTTCAAGATTACCCATTTCGATTTCGTAAAAACTGTAAGTAAAAAGCTATTCTTAAAAAGCGTTTATTCTTAAATGTGGAACACATTTTTACTTTGCTTGCTTTAGCGTCAAGTCTGTGTGGAATTCCAACAAATCGGAGTAGAAGCGAGAAGTGTCCACGAGAAGAAATTATAAACGTATTTTACAATTGACGAAAAGACGATCGGTTAAAGTGTAAAGGGTAAGTAGGCTTATAATCGAGCGTGTTGATAATAAGAGAGCCAAGGCTGTAAGCAGTTTGAAGTCGTTCAACTTTGGTAACCACTGTAAACAATCTTTCCTTCAACTTAGTTCAAGTATTTCACCCTTCCTATTGTCTCCTATTCAACATGTTTTCATCTTCTTGTTCACAACAAAAACACAGTTATTTTTGGCGTTGTGGGTTGTTTTTGATTGTTTGCCAAACAGGGTCAACATAGTCAAGTTTTACCATACATAGTTATGTTTGAATGGTATTTTCTCTCTCTTGCAGGTGACAAAGGAGTGTGAAACATCATGGCTGGTCTTTCACGTCCTCAGATGATGGAGCAAGTTTATCTTGCAGGGGAAGAAGAGGATCTGTACTCAGGCTATGATTATTACAACCCAGCTCTGGACACTGAGGTAAATAACATGTACACTCTTCTCATGCGAGGCTAGCTTGCCTGAAAGTGAAAGTGAAAATGTGAAGTAAAATGTCCATTGAATGATTACATGCATGCAAACATTCTGACTATGAGATCTAGAACTTGGTCTTTAACCACTTATATTACAGGCACAGGGTGCTCTTGCTGCAAGCAGGCAAAATTGAGAGGCAAGAGATAAGATTGAAAAGATGCTGAACTGCTAAGTTTTGTTAAACACACAATTTAATGTACATATATTTTATACAAACAAACAAACAAATAAAAATGGCATGAATCTGGCCTTCAACTGGTTGCTCACAGGAATATATATACTCTCTCTTTGCAGCTTCTGTCATCTAAAGTTTTGTAAGTGGCAGGATTTTCATGCAAGTTTATGTTCAATAACAATTTCTACTTTTTTGTTAGGGCCTTGCTGATGATCTTCAGTTTCAACAAGCTGTGGTCAAGACGAGTCATGGACGTCGGCCCTCTTTGGTTTGTATTTTATTCATATTTGTGTCGCTTGGATGCTGTTGGTAATCTAATAATATGTCCATGATTATTTGCAGGAACTAACAGGATACAGATTAGTGTGGGCTAGCAGTAGCAGTAACACATTCACTCTGATGATATTCAAGAAATGGTGTGTGTCTGTGTGTGTGTGCACGTGTTTGTGTGAGTGTGTGTCTGTGTGCTTGTGTTTGCAGTATCCTCACATGTTTGTACCATGATGAGAAGTTTATGCGTGCTTCGTATGACTCAAAACCTCAATGAAAGTGTTGAGGAAACTAAAAGTACATGGAATATCAATTTTGTTTTTAATAAACAATTAGTTATACCAACATTTTTGTGTATCAGGATCCGTATTACTGTTTACAGCAAACTGCAGCTCGTGGCACCATTGGAATGGGAGTGGGAACAGCAACAAATGCTCGACTTGGCACAGCAGCTCGCATGAGTACAGCTGCTCGAGGGCGTATGGGTACTGGCATGATTGCTGGTGATGATGGGCCACGCCCAATGACAGCTATAAAATCTGCTGGCTTTCGTCCCAGAGGTAATGCAATACACTGGAACCCTCTTTTAAGACCCCCCTACCCCCACCCCCCCCCCCCAATCTCAATCTAAGACTACCTCTCTTTTTTTAAGAACCTGTTTTCTCAGATTTCCTCTTCAAAAGCTCTGTAATCTTACCCCCATTTTAAGACAGCCACCTGATTTTAGAGGTCTTATAAAGGAAGTTTAACTGTAATGTAATATAGGTTGAAAATGGACTGAATTAATTCTTTTCACTGCATAAGATTCATTTCTGTACTGCTTGTGCATTGCAGCTATTATTCCTGATAAATGACACGTTTGTATGCCATTGGCTTGAAAATAAAAAGAAGTTGTTGATTTAATGCAAGAAAGCATTAAAGCAACCTGATTTTAGTCTCAGACTCAGAAGTAAAAGCGATATTGATAGGAAATGTTCAATGGCAAGATGATTGTCTCTGTGAGTAGAACTAGCCTCAGAGTGGTTGTAAGCAATGTACTTGATAATCTATGTGTTGAATCCTTCCATTAACTTGTGAATAAAAAGAAAAGAAAAAATGTAATGTTTTAGTTGTTTTTAGGAGTATAGTCTTTACAATTTTTTTCTTTTAGTCTCTGTTTTGTAACAACATTCAGCAACTGATTTTCAGATAATGGTGTTGTGGTCATACTTTCAGCATATAGAGGGATTAGAAGTACCATTTTCTTTGGTTTTTCTTTTTTCCTTTTTCTGAACTTACATACATGACTGTGCGTATTTGCTTATATGTTTGCAGAAGTCTTTGATCACTTGCACAAGCAGGGATCTCCCTTGGAGGCCAAGCCAGAGACGTAAATGTTTTATTTTTCTGCTGTTCTTCTTGTTTTGATTTAATTTCTCAAAGCAGATCATTAAGTGCATTTAACAAGACTACAGTAAAACCTGAGTCTAGCGGACCCTTGTTGTAACGGCCACCTGCTACATACGGACAGTTTATCATGGAACGAACACGATTTCAACAATAACTAACCTTTAACGGACGGACACCTGCCACTTACGGACGCGGACACGATTTTTCGGACCGTAGGAAGTGTAAACACTGTCACAAACGGACACTACGTACATGAAAACGCAACTTCGAAAAGACGAAAACAATACATGGCGGCTCTTGCTCCTCAAACTATCGCGAGACGAAAAAAAAATTAAATCTCGCGCACGATAGAATCCGCGGCGACTTCCTTAGGAGTCGGGAAGACACAAATCCTGTGTATCGTCAAGGATAATGACCCAAAACGCGACTTACGACCGAGCTTTTTGGGATGATTTACGACTTTTGCGCATATTTCGAGCAGACGAAAACACAACATGGCGGCTCTCGCTCCTCCAACTATCGCAAGAAGAAATAAAAATGAAATCTCGCGCGCGCAAGATCCTGATACATCCGGGTTTTTTCTGCACGCTATCATGTCACGACGACTGTCTAGTTGACAAACGAAGATTCGCGAAAGAAAAGCGCCGACTCTTGAGTAGAGAGCTAATAAAGTAATCGCTAATCGAGCGAAGTGGCAATCCGCGGCGACTTCCTTGGGAGTAGGGAATACGAAAATCCTGTGTGTCGTCAAGGATAATGACTCGGTGTTATCTAGATGGTGAGAAGGATAGCGAAGCGAAAGTACGAAAAGAGAGGAGCCTGTACGAAGACCTCAACGATCGTGGTCAAGTTTAGCGATGCAAGGCGACGAATCATTCATATGAGCGGAAAGATGATTCGGGAGAAAAGTCGTTATGCTTTCTATCGAGTTAGGACATTCGGATTTTACTGGTTGCGCCACAATGTCAAATTAATGTGCTTCACTCAGCGGGGAGCGAGCATTACGCCATGAGTAAATTTTCTTTGAAATTTGAGTTCAAGTTGTTCTGCTGTAATCTGTTTGTGTGTGTGTGTGTGTGTGTGTGTGTGTTTTGATATGACAGTAAACTGCAACTGTGTGTTTGTGTGTAAACATGACAGTAGATACACGGCAACCAAATTCATGACCGCCCGGGCCAAAAACTCAAACCCCCCTTTTAAGACCCCCCCTTTTTACGACCTAATTTTCAAGGTTTTTCCAAAGTCGTAAACAGGGGGTTCAACTGTATGTATTCAATAGCTCAATTTTTTCTCTCTCTCTCTCTCTCTCTCTCTCTCTCTCTCTCTCTCTCTCTCTCTCTCTCTCTCTCTCTCTCTCTCTCTCTCTCTCTCTCTCTCTCTCTCTCTATTTTCAGTGCTCTTTGTAAAATATTGCCCCGGCCCCTCCACCTGTGAAGAAAGGACACCTGTCTAATAGGGACACCATTACCATACCCCAAGGGTGTCCTTTAGAGACAGGTTTTACTGTATTGCAGAAAATGCTTGAGCAGAATTTAATGTTTTAACACTATTGTGACTAGCACTGCCACGGCGTTAACGTCCTGCCTGCCCAAGCTTGCCACCAAGAAACTTCCCAAAAATCAGTATCTGTAAAGAAATCTGTCTAGCAAGCTTGAATTAAGTCCAATCACCACCAAATTTTGTGTACTAATTCAACAATGGATGCCCAGTTCAGTCGTGCTATTTATAAGTTTGTCACGCGATTTGTTTTAGCAAAGGGGGGTGAAAGGGGGGTGAAAGGGGGATAATTTGTGTTTTTTAACGTTTTTTGTGTGTGTTTTATTTTCCACTGCTTTTTTTAAAAGTTATTTTTTAACAGAAAGTATTATAAATAATGTTATAACCAAACAAGGTGTAAAACCTATGAATTAGCTGAAATATTGTTAACATTGTACACAGAAATAAGGAGACAGTACAAAGAAAAAAAACAAGCAAATCACGCATTCACTCACAGCATCCTGACTCAAATGAAACAAAACTGTAACACTCACCAAATGATGTCTAGGTAATCCATATTGAATATAAGTCACATTTTCACAACAAAGTACCAACTGTACACCTATGAACAATTCCAAAAGGATTTGAAGGCTCCAGCCATCCATTGTTATCAGTGCTGCCACGCCCCCATAGCTCCTGCACGATTCCGAGATACATGTTCGTCTAGCAGTATCACCCCCTACCACGTGTAGTTTGCCGACTCGTACTAGCAACAACGGGACTGTTTCTTCCTCAATATCACTGCTATTATCGCTTTCTTGAGGCTAAAACGACACGATGTATCATGATCTACAGGATCCTCAAGATCCAACATCCGGAGAATCTCCTCCCGTGACAAGGCTCGCCTTCGATTCATTTTTTTTGTTCGAAAACACCACGCAAATCTGCACTAATTTGATCAAGCCGGAAGAGAAAACCACGTGTATCAAGGGAAACAACTCAATTTATTGCAATCTTCAAAAACCGGGAAGCAATCACGAGTCTTGTACCTTGTATGACTGGTACTGAAAAATGCGCGTCCCGTCCATGGGCGTTTCAGTGCTGTTACTGATTTATCAGCGTCCCGTCGCGAAAGTGTTAAACTGTGAGTAAAAGTGAAGACGAGCAATTTTGAATTTTGTCATCAGTTGAAGATGCAGGCAGATATAAGCACAAGTTTCATTCTACAGTGGAACCCCCTTTTTTAAGACCAATTTAAGATTCCCTCCTTTTTAAGACCTTGTTTTCTCAGACTTTCTGTTCATAACCTCTGTAAAATTACCCCCATTTTTACATTTAGTCAAGTTTTGACTAAATGTTTTAACATCGAGGGGGAATCGAAACGAGGGTCGTGGTGTGTGTGCGTGTGTGCGTGTGTGCGTGCGTGTAGAGCGATTCAGACCAAACTACTGGACCGATCTTTATGAAATTTGACATGAGAGTTCCTGGGTATGATATCCCCGAACGTTTTTTTCCTTTTTTTGATAAATGTATTTGATGACGTCATATCCGGCTTTTCGTGAAAGTTGAGGCGGCACTGTCACGCTCTCATTTTTCAACCAAATTGGTTGAAATTTTGATCAAGTAGTCTTCGACGAAGCCCGGACTTCGGTATTGCATTTCAGCTTGGTGGCTTAAAAATTAATTAATGACTTTGGTCATTAAAAATCTGAAAATTGTAAAAAAAATTATTTTTTTCTAAAACGATCCAAATTTACGTTCATCTTATTCTCCATCATTTGCTGATTCCAAAAACATATAAATATGTTATATTCGGATTAAAAACAAGCTCTGAAAATTAAAAATATAAAAATTATTATCAAAATTAAATTTTTGAAATCAATTTAAAAACACTTTCATCTTATTCTTTGTCGGTTCCTGATTCCAAAAACATATAGATATGATATGTTTGGATTAAAAACACGCTCAGAAAGTTAAAACAAAGAGAGGTACAGAAAAGCGTGCTATCCTTCTCAGCGCAAGTACTACCCCGCTCTTCCTGTCAATTTCACTGCCTTTGCCGTGCGCGGTGGACTGACGATGCTACGAGTATACGGTCTTGCTGCGCGCGTTGCATTGCGCTCAGTTTCATTCTGTGAGTTCGACAGCTACTTCACTAAATGTTGTATTTTCGCCTTACGCGACTTGTTTAAGACTCCCTCCATTTTAACACTTTCGCGACGGGACACTGATAAATCAGTACCAGCGCTGACACGCCCATGGACGGGACGCGCATTTTTCAGTACCAGCCATAGAGGGTACACGACTCGTGATTGCTTCCCGGTTTTTGAAGCTTGCAAATAAATTGAGTTGTTTCCCTTGATACACTTGGCGTCCCCTTCTGCCATTTGCAAATTCGCCTGATTTGTGTGCGTTTTTGAGAAAAAAAAATGAATCAAAGGCGAGCCTTGTCTCGGGAGGAGATTCTCCGGATGTTGGACCTAGAGGATTCCGTAGAGCATGATTCGGGCGAATCGTTTTCGCCTCACGAAAGCAATACAAGCAGTGAAAGTGAGGAAGAAACAGTCCCGTTGTTGCTAGTACGAGTCGGCAAACTAAACGTGGTAGGCGGTGATACTGCTAGACGAACATGTAGATCTATCTATCTCGGAATCGTGCAAGAGCTATGGGGGCGTGGCAGCACTGATAACAATGGATGGCTGGAGCCTTCAAATCCTTTTGGAATTGTTCATAGGTGTACAGTTGGTACTTTGTTGTGAAAATGTGACTTATATTCAATATGGATTACCTAGACATCATTTGGTGAGTGTTACAGTTTTGTTTCATTTGAGTCAGGATGCTGTGAGTGAATGCGTGATTTGCTTGTTTTTTTCTTTGTACTGTCTCCTTATTTCTGTGTACAATGTTAACAATATTTCAGCTAATTCATAGGTTTTACACCTTGTTTGGTTATAACATTATTTATAATACTTTCTGTTAAAAAATAACTTTTAAAAAAAGCAGTAGAAAATAAAACACACAAAAAACGTTAAAAAACACAAATTATCACCCTTTCACCCCCCTTTCACCCCCCTTTCACCCCCCGTTGCTAAAACAAATCGCGTGACAAACTTATGAATAGCACGACTGAACTGGGCATCCATTTTTGAATTAGTACACAAAATTTGGTGGTGATTGGACTTA
Organism: Littorina saxatilis; assembly: GCF_037325665.1. NCBI lineage: Eukaryota > Metazoa > Mollusca > Gastropoda > Littorinimorpha > Littorinidae > Littorina > Littorina saxatilis. The sequence continues at coordinate 51,067,739 of NC_090247.1, forward strand.
ATTCAAGCTTGCTAGACAGATTTCTTTACAATTACTGATTTTTGGGAAGTTTCTTGGTGGCAAGCTTGGGCAGGCAGGACGTAAACGCCGTGGCAGTGCTAGTCACAATAGTGTTAAGACCCAAATTTCTCAGATTTTTGGAGGTCTTAAAAGGGGGGTTTCACTGTACTGTAGTTTCTCAGAGTAGCTGTCTCCAATGGTTTATGGTTTTAAATTTTATTTTTGTACTTATTTAATTATCTGGCAATTTATTAAGCTATTTGTTTATTTTAGCCCTGAGGACCAAATGCGTCTGTTGGAGAGGAAGGTCCATGAGCTGATAGATGAAAGTTGTCTGGCCAACAGCAGAGGAGAACTTGCACTTGTAAGTAACTTGCTAGTTTGAGAATAAGTGTTGTAGTCTCGATCTCCATCCATCTATCAGCTTTATGTTGTAGTTGCTGCTGCGTGCATAAGTTGTTGAAGTGTGTAATCATTTAATGTAGTGTGAATCCATACTCTGCTGTAAAGAGGCGGTAAACATGCTAATATCTATTCGGTTGACGTGGGTTGTATATATATGACCCATACCTTTACGTTGAGTTCTTCTTTTTACATTTAGTCAAGTTTTTACTAAATGTTTTAACGTAGAGGGGGGAATCGAGTCGAGGGTGGTGGTGTATGTGTGTCTGTCTGTCTGTCTGTCTGTCTGTCTGTGTGTGTGTGTAGAGCGATTCAGACTAAACTACTGGACCGATCTTTATGAAATTTGACATGAGAGTTCCTGGGTATGATATCCTCAGACGTTTTTTTCATTTTTTTGATAAATGTCTTTGATGACGTCATATCCGGCTTTTCGTGAAAGTTGAGGCGGCACTGTCACGCTCTCATTTTTCAACCAAATTGGTTGAAATTTTGGTCAAGTAATCTCCGACGAAGCCCGGACTTCGGTATTGCATTTCAGCTTGGTGGCTTAAAAATTAATTAATGACTTTGGTCATTAAAAATCTGAAAATTGTAAAAAAAAAAATTTTTTATAAAACGATCCAAATTTACGTTCATCTTATTCTCCATCATTTTCTGATTCCAAAAACATATAAATATGTTATATTTGGATTAAAAACAAGCTCTGAAAATTAAAAATATAAAAATTATTATCAAAATTAAATTTTCGAAATCAATTTAAAAACACTTTCATCTTATTCCTTGTCGGTTCCTGATTCCAAAAACATATAGATATGATATGTTTGGATTAAAAACACGCTCAGAAAGTTAAAACGAAGAGAGGTACAGAAAAGCGTGCTATCCTTCTCAGCGCAACTACTACCCCGCTCTTCTTGTCAATTTCACTGCCTTTGCCATGAGCGGTGGACTGACGATGCTACGAGTATACGGTCTTGCTGCGTTGCATTGCATTCAGTTTCATTCTGTGAGTTCGACAGCTACTTGACTAAATGTTGTATTTTCGCCTTACGCGACTTGTTTTTTCTTCTTTTAGAAGTTATGGGTCATACACAACCCACAGCATCTGGACTGTATAGCCCAAAGCATGATCCGTTGAAGGTTAAGGACATGCACATGGGTTACACCTACACGACTTCATGCTTGTTAGCTTATCAGCAATTTTTCTCCACTAGTGCAAGTGACATTGTAACTGGTATGGTTTTAAACAAGATTTAATGTATCGATTGGAGATTGGATTTCCCTTCTTTGAGTCATGTGACGTCAGAGGCCGACAAAACTTTATAATTTGGCGTTTCAGGTTGACCGAAACTTTAAAGGAACTACAAAACACACGTACGTCATGTGTTTGATTGCATGTGTGTGTGCTGTTCAATGTCAAAACAACAACAAAGTCAGTACATGACGTGTGTTTTGTAGTTCCTTGGAAGTTTCGGTCAACATGAAACACCCAAATATGAAGCAAATGTGTTTGATTGCATGTCAGTGTGTGTGTGCTCGTTCAATCGTCAAAACAACAACAAATTCATAGTACCTGAAAGGAATTCGATCGATACATAAATGTTATTTGCGTGTTTGACCAAAATATGACATTTTACACAGATCTCGACAGTCATTGTTCACCTCGACCGCTAGCGCGGTCTCGGAGAACAATGACTGTCTCGATCTGTGTAAAATGTCATATTTTGGTCAAACACGCAAATAACGTATAGAATCACTTCTAATGGCTAACATTATATACAATTGCTTCATTTTCAAACGCAGGCGCTGGAGAAAGCAAAGGAAGCTGGACGCAAGGAGAGAATTCTTGTCAGACAACGTGAGCAGCAGAGCCAGACGGACCAAGCTAACCTGGACCTTACTTATGCTGTGAGTTGTTTTATTGTTATATTTGTCATGCCTGTGTTTACTTTCCAAAGATCTGCATGCTTACCTGTGATAGCAGGTAATCTGCTTGTTCGGTGGGTGGTTTTTTTCTGAATTAGTAACATGTTTGCAGATACAGGAATGAATATATAGACGTGATCGAATACCATGAAAATGGGTTCATGTTTTTTCTACTCTAGCAGAGATATATATTTACAGGCACTTACATATATGCGAATTCACATCCATGCAGTCACAGCCATAGACACAGATGCAGAAACACTTTCAGAAAGATGGACGGTTACCGAGACACACGCACACATACACTCACACACAGACACACCATTCTCTCTCTCTCTTTTAAAGGCACGCACAGATAGCAAGAAGAAACAACACAACTCTAGTGTGAATTTTCATTTTGTAGGTACTGTTCAACCTTGCCAGCCAGTATGCTGCCAATGAGATGTTTGCTGAAGCTATCAACACCTACAATGTCATCGTCAAGAACAGAATGTTCAGCAATGCAGGTTTGTTGCCCGTTTAAAGCATACCTTAATTTCTCCAATCGGGGAGAAACAGTCAAACCTCTTTATAACCACCATGCAAGGGACCTGCCAAAGTGGCCTTAATAGACAGGTGGTCACTATGGAAAGGTGCATTATGTAGAAGAAAAAGTCATCTGCAATTCTTCGGAGGGGTCGTTGAGGGCAAGTGGTCGCTTCTAAAGGGTGGTCATAAGAGAAGGTTTGACTAGATTTCATTATCTATCCCACCCCTTGCTCTGTTTTTATTTTACCTGTAACACAGAGGCAGTTTAAAAAACCCCATATTTTAGTCTGTTATGCCATCGGATGACTTTGGCAGACGTGAAGGAAATTTCCATTTTCTTATTGATGGTAGACTGCGTGTACATTGTGCCTGTAAACTGTTATTGCTGTGAAAATGAAAAGGTTTGTCTGTGTAATGTCTGAAGCAAGCCATTGTGCTGCTGCAGTCGGTGAATGAGACTACGTCGTTCATTCCAGTTGGTAGGAGTGTTATTAAACTTGTTGATGTCTTTTAAAAAGCGAAACTAAATTCAGAAACATGAGACACGTACATCTACATGTACAATGAACATTTTGCAAAGTGTACAGAATATACCTTTCTTGAGATCTGACAAAGATCCATGTACCTAGTCTCTCTGCTCTCACCTCAAAACGAAGCTGTGAACATGAAGAAGACAATGTATACTTGCAGGACGTCTGAGGGTGAACATGGGCAACATCTACTTCCGACAGAAGAACTACCCCAAGGCCATCAAGTTCTACCGCATGGCGCTTGACCAGGTGCCCAATGCACACAAAGAGATGAGGTTAGTCTGACAAGTGTTCTTTCTGAGAAGTTCTGGCGCTGTGACTTTTTTTTGCAGCTGATCAATGCATTCATACACATCCGTGCACACAGTATGCCAAATTCATTTTTTCTCTCACATAATTATATGAATACACACTGTATTTCTGACCCCTCCATTTGCCCCCCCCCCTCTCCCCCTCCCTTCCCCTCTTAAATTGTTAAATATAGACAGAAGTGGTTTTGTCCTTGTTGAATGAACCTGTGGCATGTTTGTTGATTAGGTGAAAGTTTAGATGCATTTCTCTTGTTAAGTGTAACTTGAACTTTAAAGGTGGTCGTCTACATTTTTGCTTTTTTTCAATAATCTTATGGTTAGATTTCGCTAAAAAGTTATGTCAGATGATGAATGAACCATGGGGAAAAAAGTTATAGAAAAAAAAATATGTAAAAAAAGATTTTATTTTTGGGTAGCGTGACTCACGAACATGTGCTTTGCCTAAAAATACTGACCATGTCATGTCACTATGCTTATAGCCACGCCCAAACAAGTGCAGCAACAGTTTGACACTGGAGCGCTGTCCACGCTTTTTTTTAAACGCACGAAATGCACGGGATTTGAGAGGAGTTTTGCGCTTGGCATTTTCCAAATAAGGATATCCTACTATGAGTACTACGCTGGAATACTACAATGAATTTTCAAACGGCTACACTGGCTTCGTCTTTCCTGATCGAAAGGGGGTGTATTGTTGATAATTGTAGATAATAGACTCTGCATTTTAATGGTCAAATGGCGATTTCGGTATAAAAATGTAGACAAGGACCTTTAACACAAATGAGTTTGGATTGTAATACAATGGAACCCCCCTTTTACAACCTTCATAAATCTGAGAAAGTCAGGTCTTAAAATGGAGGGAGTCTAAAAATGGAGGGAGTCTTCTTCTTCTTCTTCTGCGTTCGTGGGCTGAAACTCCCACGTACACTCGTGTGTTTTTTTTGCACGAGTGGAATTTTTACGTGTATGACCGTTTTTTCCCCCGCCATTTAGGCAGCCATACGCCGTTTTCGGAGGAAGCTTGCTGGGTATTTTTCGTGTTTCTATAACCCACCGAACTCTGACATGGATTACAGGATCTTTTTCGTGCGCACTTGGTCTTGTGCTTGCGTGTACACATGGGGGTGTTCGGACACCGAGGAGAGTCTGCACACAAAGTTGACTCTGAGAAATAAATCTCTCGCCGAACGTGGGGACGAACTCACGCCGACAGCGGCCAACTGGATACAAATCCAGCGCGCTACCGACTGAGCTACATCCCCGCCCCAATTGAGGGAGTCTAAAAACGGAGGTAAATTTACAGAGGCTATGATGAACAGAACATCGGAGAAAAGAGGGTTTTAAAAAGGAGGAAGTCTTGAATTGAGGGTCTTAGAAGAGGGGGAAATTCAACTGTATATGCCATACTTTTTTGTGTGATAGCACAATTGTGACCCTCCACCACGAAATGAGTCGCATGTCGCCTCGCGCGGTTCTGCGCTAGGCTTAATATAAGTCCGGGGAGTGTCTGGTAACAGTGTGAGGGTCACCTTAGTCACAGGCTTGTAACTCAAACAGTTTTCGCTCTTTTCTAAAACGGGTTTCACCACTGGATAGAGCACAAAACACTCTTTAGGAAAATGTAAAAACATGAAAATCATGCAAAGTTGACATATTGCGACTCATTCCGTGGTGGAGGGTCACAATTTAGTTTTGTCCTAGACCTATAATCCTGATGGTCATCTGATTGCGTCATCTTCTTACAGGACAAAGATCATGCAGAACATCGGCATAGTCTTCGTGAAGATGGGCCAGTACACCGATGCCATCACCTCGTTCGAGCACATCATGTCAGAGGGGCCAAACTTCAAGACAGGGTTCAACCTCATCCTGTGTTACTATGCACTGGGGGATCAATCCAAGATGCGTGCAGGCTTCCAGAAACTTCTGACAGTGGACCTCAAGATTGAGGATGAAGAAAAGTACATTGCACAAGCTGTAAGTTGGTGAATTAATTATGATCACATGAGAGTCTTCAGACTTTTGGCAGAAATTTGACTTTTTCTCTGAGCTCCAGGGGTACAATTTCCAGCAGTTTTGTGATTTGCTTGTGCCCCGACTTTCTGTATTATATTGGAGTCATAGTTCCCTTTCAACACATCACAGATCCCATGTCTGACTTTGTTGAATCCCTGCTTTCAATTAGATTTGGTTGTTTTTGTTTTGGGCTGTTTTTAAGGTGAAAGTGAGTCTCGGACATTCTTAAAAAAAAATGTTGTGTGTGAAAGAACATTTTTGAGAAGGGAATTATATGATCTGAAGTTTTTAAGTGGTGTGCCTGATTCTTTGAATATGTTTTAGAGCTGATTCAAACTTTCTGTCACGAAGTCAATAGTTGAATACCAATGTGAAATAAGCATGTTTTATTCAGAGCCAGTAGAATAACGACAGTAGCCATGCACTCACAATCGTAGACCTAAATCCAGTCGAAAATTCCTGCCATGCACAGCTAGGTTTATTGTAGGTTTAGCAGGCTTCAATAATTGGAAACTTTTGATGCTTGATTGGTTTGTTTATTTAAGTATCTTTGATAAATGAACAGGTTTTTTTCCTTTTTCAGGATGACAAACAAGCCATGCTTTTGCTGGAGGTTATCAAAAATGACTCCTTGCGCCAGATTGAACGAGAAAGGTAAAAGCATTATTTCATTTTATATTCATTTAGTTATTCTTCAGTGTAGAACTCCTAATCACATAAATATCAATAAGAAATTTTGTTACTTATACAGTGCTGATGTGAAATGCTTGCAATCTTTTGTTTTACGTTTTCTCTCAGGAAATATGAGGCTGAGAGATGCATCAAGTATGCAGCCAAAATTATCTCCCCTGCTATTGAGAGCTCCTTTTCTGACGGATATGACTGGTAAGTAAAACTCATTACAATCTGATTTGTAATTATCTTCATCATTCATGTAGATGATAAAAGGGTAGAAAAAAGCATTTCTCATGTTTTGAGTGTATAAGGTGCAAAACGTACCCATATGACATATTCTGTAGCTCCCATTGCTCAGTTTTGTAGCAAGATTGCAGTCGGGCTGCCACTGTTTAACACACACCTGTTGGAAACAGAAAGTGTGTGTCATAGGTATAAATCTGCTTTTCAATGTACAGGTGTATAGAGCAGGTGAAGAACTCTCAACACCTGGATCTGGCCAACGACCTGGAGATTGACAAAGCCATCATGTTCCTCAAGCTCAAAGACTTCCAACAGGTATTAATTTAATAAAAAAAAATAAAAAAAGGTATGTAAAACAAAGAAGAAAACCTCAGCAAGACTGGTAGAACTGTACCACTGATTAATTCAAGATATATACCTTCCCTGGTTCTCCAAACTGTGCGTCCCTGTGTCCTATACGCACTTCTTCTTCTTCTCTCCGTTGGGACCGGGTTTATTTGATAAACGTGAGTGGTCCCGCGTTGATGTCACTTGTCGATTCCGGATGCGGTGTGTGCCTCTTGGAAGCGGGATGACAATTTAAAAAAACCAGCACTGAGAAAGGGCAGGAACTGGATAGGTTGGGAGGCGTTTAAAACTATGTACAGGGGTTGAGGGATTAGGGGTTGCCCACTGGCGGCTGCAGGGGACTGCTACCGCGGAGACGTGAGCGGAACGACTCAAGGCTTGGGGCTGATGTCGTCGTCGTGGGAAGATGGTTCCAGTTGGAGATAGTCCGTGGGAAAAAGGTGTTGCATATGGCTTTATGGAAGTCCTGTTGCTGCCTCAGCCCATCTCCTCTTGTTCTTGCGTCGGAGCTATGGAGATAGTTCTTTTCGTCTATGCCGACCATCTTGTGCTTGATTTTGTACAGCATCATGAGGCGATTGTTTTGACAAAGCAACACAAGCCAGAAAAAACATACTTGAAATCATGGAGGGGGTCCCACAACCCACTAAGCCTGAAAAGAGTAACGGTAACAGGACACACTACATGTACATATCTGTTGTATCTATATGCGTACTGTGGGTACTGTTTTTAGAAACTTTCTGAAGGGGGTATACCAACGCAAATTTAAAGAGCTAATTAATCTAACCAATATGACCTTTTTTTTTGTGAAAGTCTCAGAGAACTTTTAAAAGTCCGCATTACATCGACATGAGCGCTTTATGGATCATGAATCTGCGAGAAATGTGCCTTCCGAAAGAAAAAAATATGAACTTCCTGGTCTTCGGACTCTAAAATTCCACTGAGGACCCTCTAAGGGGAGACCTACCTTTTGGACAAGCCAATTGAGTCTGAATATGGCAGGTGTCCTTTTATGACAGTTCCTTTCCAACCAAGATGATGGATAATGGGATAACAAAACATGTTTTTTTGGAAAGATGTCCTGTTGATAAGAAGAGCTTGACAGTGCAGTTAACCCTCTACCAGTAATTTAATTTCAGTAAGAGGACACCTCCTAAGTGAGAACACGTACTTTCTGTTTTCCACTTTACTGAAACACACCTGCCATGGAAGAACATCTTGCTATTTAGGAATACCGGTGTGTTTGTGTGTGTGTGCCATGTGTGTGGGTGTGTCTACATGTCTTTCTGTATGTTAGACCATGCCACTGTGTCTTTGTGCATGTGCATTAGTATTTGTATGATTTCTTTATAATTCTGTGCCAAGGATATCTTGATTTTAGCTCCATGTCTAAGATATTTGAATTTGTTTTTTCCAGGCCATTGAGACTTTGAAGTCATTTGAGAAGAAGGAATCCAAGGTTGCTAGCACTGCAGCAACAAATCTGTCTTTCCTCTACTATCTTGTAAGTCGCGGTTTGTGTGCCATGCGTTCTTTTTATGTGTGCTTTTCTGTTTTGCTTAGAACTATTTTTCCAGATAGACTCTCTATGTTAGACTATAGTTTATTTTAAAGAATTTACCATACATCTGTGGTAATTTCCCACTCTTTGTGGAATTCGAATTGTCTGCCTTTTCTTCTTACATTTTTGTGCTTCATAAAATACTGAATTAGGAACTTCAAAAATGTGTCAGGATTATATGTTTACTTTGTATAGTTTGCTTGCTTTTAAAAAAAATAGCAGATCTGATAAAGAACAGTTGCGCTTTTTTCATAAAGGCTTTTTCTTGCTTAAGCTGTTTTACATTTTGAGTTTGATATTCATGCATACTCTGTACATACTCAAACTTGCAGACTGCAGTCATAATATGAAGAAGTGCTCTTCAAAATTGTAGGGTGCATTTGGAATAGTTTAGAACTATTAGTCATCATTTATTTATCAAACTTTTACAGCAGACAGATTAGTTTTACTTGGTTAACAATCAATTGTCATAGAGCTAGCTTGCACCACAACATCTTTGCAATGAATTGTATGTGCAGCTATACAATGCAAAGCACTTCTTAATTTTTCTTGCTTTTCCTTTTTGCTTTTGAATACCTAATAGGTATTCATCTCATAAGCATTCATCTAAGATGAGAGAGAGCGAGGAAGATCTTAAACCTTTTGAGCCTACTCCTCAGAGCCTGATTTATCCTTCAGGTTTGTGGCGATCTTGCTGTATGTTATTTTGTGATGTCTATGTTGTCAATGTTGCACAGTGGAACCCGCCTTTTAAGACCTATTGGGCGGGGATGTAGCTCAGTCGGTAGCGCGCTGGATTTGTATCCAGTTGGCCGCTGTCAGCGTGAGTTCGTCCCCACGTTCGGCGAGAGATTTATTTCTCAGAGTCAACTTTGTGTGCAGACTCTCCTCGGTGTCCGAACACCCCCCCCCCGTGTGTACATGCGCAAGCACAAGACCAAGTGCGCACGAAAAAGATCCTGTAATCCATGTCAGAGTTCGGTGGGTTATTGAAACACGAAAATACCCAGCATGCTTCCTCCGAAAACGGCGTATGGCTGCCTAAATGGCGGGGTAAAAAACTGTCATACACGTAAAATTTCACTCGTGCAAAAAAACCACACGAGTGTACATGGGAGTTTCAGCCCACGAACACAGAAGAAGAAGAAGAAGAAGACCTTACAAAATCTGAGAAAATCAGGTCTTAAAAAGGAGGGGGTCTTAAGAATGGGGGTACAGTTACAGAGGTTATGAACAGAAAATCTGAAAAAGCAAGGTCTTAAAATGGAGGGGGTTCCTCTGTATATTTATCAAAGGTGAAAGTGTTTGTACTTTCTATATACACAGGGAATTCAAGTTCCAGCCTGCCATTTGTGTTGCAAAAATTAAGGAGTCTGAATTTTATTTGTGTTTGAAAAATTAAGCAGAATTTCATTTGCTTTTTCCAGTATCTTATGTGTAGCAAGTTTTTTTGTTTTGTTTTATTTACATCCTGAAGTCAGTAGAATAGGAAAACAATATATCTAAACTGTAGATGAGAAGAGAATGTTTTTTCATGTGTATCAAACTTAATGTTTTTAAGTAGTGTTACTTCAGGTCTTCTTTTGGAATATTATGAACAGAATCCTCCTTGGAAGCAAAAGGTATGGTATAGTAGAAACTCTTCCAGTAATTCTCTCGATCTGTGTTCATGTTACATTTGTAAGCATATCGGTGTGTTGACTGTATGCTTGTTTGGGAGTGGGTGGACCTGGGCTCTTTTTGCTGGATGTTCATTTGTTTTTGTTTGTTTACACATAGTTATTTGGACTATAACAATTATTTTGTGTTGCTTTTGGACAAGAGAGTGTAGATAATGTTGTAAAATATATATATTTGCTCATGATATTCTCTTGGGTAATGAACTCATGTTTGTCAGATGGCAAGACATGCAGTACAGTGGGTAATGAACTCATGTTTGTCAGATGGCAAGACATGCAGTACAGTGGGTAATGAACTCATGTTTGTCAGATGGCAAGACATGCAGTACAGTGGGTAATGAACTCATGTTTGTCAGATGGCAAGACATGCAGTACAGTGGGTAATGAACTCATGTTTGTCAGATGGCAAGACATGCAGTACAGTGTGTAATGAACTCATGTTTGTCAGATGGCAAGACATGCAGTACAGTGGGTAATGAACTCATGTTAAATGTCAGATGGCAAGACATGCAGTACAGCGGGCAATGAACTCATGTTAAATGTCAGATGGCAAGACATGCAGTACAGTGGGTAATGAACTCATGTTTGTCAGATGGCAAGACATGCAGTACAGTGGGTAATGAACTCATGTTTGTCAGATGGCAAGACATGCAGTACAGTGGGTAATGAACTCATGTTTGTCAGATGGCAAGACATGCAGTACAGCGGGCAATGAACTCATGTTAAATGTCAGATGGCAAGACATGCGGTACAGTGGGTAATGAACTCATGTTTGTCAGATGGCAAGACATGCAGTACAGTGGGTAATGAACTCATGTTTGTCAGATGGCAAGACATGCAGTACAGTGGGTAATGAACTCATGTTTGTCAGATGGCAAGACATGCAGTACAGTGGGTAATGAACTCATGTTTGTCAGATGGCAAGACATGCAGTACAGTGGGTAATGAACTCATGTTTGTCAGATAGCAAGACATGCAGTACAGTGGGTAATGAACTCATGTTTGTCAGATGGCAAGACATGCAGTACAGTGGGTAATGAACTCATGTTTGTCAGATGGCAAGACATGCAGTACAGTGGGTAATGAACTCATGTTTGTCAGATGGCAAGACATGCAGTACAGTGGGTAATGAACTCATGTTTGTCAGATGGCAAGACATGCAGTACAGTGGGTAATGAACTCATGTTTGTCAGATGGCAAGACATGCAGTACAGTGGATAATGAACTCATGTTTGTCAGATGGCAAGACATGCAGTACAGTGGGTAATGAACTCATATGTTTGTCAGATGGCAAGACATGCAGTACAGTGGGTAATGAACTCATGTTTGTCAGATGGCAAGACATGCAGTACAGTGGGTAATGAACTCATGTTTGTCAGATGGCAAGACATGCAGTACAGTGGGTAATGAAGTCATGTTTGTCAGATGGCAAGACATGCAGTACAGTGTGTAATGAACTCATGTTTGTCAGATGGCAAGACATGCAGTACAGTGGGTAATGAACTCATGTTTGTCAGATGGCAAGACATGCAGTACAGTGGGTAATGAACTCATGTTTGTCAGATGGCAAGACATGCAGTACAGTGGGTAATGAACTCATGTTTGTCAGATGGCAAGACATGCAGTACAGTGGGTAATGAACTCATGATTGTCAGATAGCAAGACATGCAGTACAGTGGGTAATGAACTCATGTTTGTCAGATGGCAAGACACGCAGTACAGTGGGTAATGAACTCATGTTTGTCAGATGGCAAGACATGCAGTATAGTAGGTAATGAACTCATGTTTGTCAGATGGCAAGACATGCAGTACAGTGGGTAATGAACTCATGTTTGTCAGATGGCAAGACATGCAGTACAGTGGGTAATGAACTCATGTTTGTCAGATGGCAAGACATGCAGTACAGTGGGTAATGAACTCATGTTTGTCAGATGGCAAGACATGCAGTACAGTGGGTAATGAACTCATGTTTGTCAGATGGCAAGACATGCAGTACAGTGGAACCTCGAGATCTCTATTAGGCCCCCCCCAAAAAAAGGTGTGGTTACGGTAACATAGCCAAAAAAAATAGGGTAGGTAGGTAGGCAATCACTTTTTTTTTTTTAAACTTTTTTTTCTAATGTGTACAAATTAAACCTACTTGACAGGGAAATAAGTGTGCGACACGGGTGCTTTCGCTTTCATTGCGTTTTTTGCACTCGTTTTTTGTTTTTTTTGTTTTTTGTTTTTTTTGTTTTTTGTTTTTGACAAATGTAATAAAAAGTTATAGGATCGGCCCCTAAAAATAGGGTAGGTCGGGTTACCGTAACCACACCTATTTTTTTTTAGGCCTTAAGACCCTCAATTTTAAGACACCCCCCCCCCCCCCTCTCCTATAATTAAAGATCTCATTTTCTCAGACGTTTTCTTCATAGCGTCACAGAATTTATACCTCCATTGTAAGTCTAAAACTCCCTCTTTATTAAGAACTATGTTTCTCTGATTTGAGGAGGTCAGAGGTACATGTACCACTGTACTTTGCAGATTTCAGAACATATAAGGTGATGATTAGGCCTTCACATTTCAGGGCAATTTTTTTTAAATCCCCTTTTTTTGTGATGTAGTCCTTCTTGAGGTTTATCTTGGATTGACAATGGAAGAAAAGAGAATTTATTCAACATTCCTTTGTCTTAGTAGTCTAGCGTAATCTTTTATCATGATATTGTTCAGTTTTTTTATTGACCCAATTTGGTAGTACATGTACTGTATTTTCTTTGATCTGTTAAACAAAGGGACATAAGCGCACAAAATGCACATGACATGTGCAATAAAAGTAGGGGGGAGTTATGCAGAACCAATCTCCTGGCACCTGAGAGAATAACACAAGCACTTAAATGAACGAGCGACTTATATTCTCTTTTTGCACATGGCATATGCATTTAAAGTGCTAACCGCAACACGGTGGCCTAGTGGTAAGGCGTCCGCCCAGTGAGCGGGAGGTCGTGGGTTCGAACCCCGGCCGGGTCATACCTAAGACTTTAAAATTGGCAATCTAGTGGCTGCTCCGCCTGGCGTCTGGCATTATGGGGTTAGTGCTAGGACTGCTTGGTCCGGTGTCAGAATAATGTGACTGGGTGAGACATGAAGCCTGTGCTGCGACTTCTGTCTTGTGTGTGGTGCACGTTATATGTCAAAGCAGCACCGCCCTGATATGGCCCTTCGTGGTCGGCTGGGCGTTAAGCAAACAAACAAACAAAAATGTAAAGTGCTTATGTCCCTTTGTTTCTCAGATGTGAGAATAGCGTTGCCTCATTTGTTGAACATTCTCTGGATCTTCTTTGATTAATGTGTATGTTCATTGACCAGGAGGCTGATTATGCACAAGCAGACAAATATGCTGAGGTTGCCATGACAGCGGACAGATACAACCCTTCAGGTTGGTGAATGTGGATATTGGTGAATTTCATGAAAGCGTGCATGTGTTTTTGACTGAATCAGATTATGATTGTGGGATTGTTTTGATCTGACTAAAGGTAATGTGTCATTTGATTTGAGTAAGTTTAGAGTGTAGTTGAGTTTGCAGTGAAGTTAAATCAGATACACTGATCTTCAACTTACTGAGACTCGCCGGTGCTTTTTTCATCTCACCGGAGTGTAAATTAGTGTGTCAAGAAAGATCCAGACAGGATGTGCACAAGCAAACTGGACTGGCTTAAAAGTAGGGTGCTAACTTATTATTATCAATTATTTATTTACCTCCTTACTTTTTCCCCATCTTTAGCTCTTGTGAACAAAGGCAACGTTCTGTTTGCTTACGAGGACTATGAAAAGGCGCGAGAGTTCTTCAAGGAAGCGCTGTCCAATGATTCTTCGTGCGTTGAAGCTCTGTACAACTTGGGTGAGCACTTTTTGTTGTTGTTTTATGTTTTTGTTTTGTTAACCCCTTCACTGCCACAGTATAACAGCATTATCCGAACGGTCTATGGGAAAGAACTGTGTTTAGAACCCCTACAAGTACTTGGACAGTGGTTACCTCCCATTTAGTTTTCAGAAATGTCCTGAAATGTTGTTGACACAAATCCCACGTATGAGATACGGTTATGGGCGTAGGACAAACCGAAAATGACCACGTATTACATACGGGGTGGGCAGTGAAGGGGTTAAACATGAGCGTTTGCAGTTCACAATAACCAGTTTTAATTCCTTTGAGGGCTTGATATGAAAGATTCTTCTTGTTGTAGAACGTAGAAAAGGTAATACATAGCATTTTGCATTTTGTGCCATTGCCACAAGAGGCAGAAAAGAAACCCTGGTTCTTGGGTCGAATCTAACAATACAAGCAAATACAGTACTACAATTATTAATGTTGAACAGGTGTATTCAACACTTCAAGTTCATTGAGTCAACTGACGGTGATGATGCTGACAATACATTTCATCTTATCTTATTCAATTTATACTGACTGCTTTTTTGTGTACAATTGGTTACTACAGCAGTCCCTGCAATGTACGGTCCCGGCGTGAGCGGACATACATGTACGGACACATTTGCTCGGCACGGAGTGTTTTCCTTCTATATTTGCCCCCCCTTAAACGGACACCTGCAAAACGTGGACGCGGACACTCATTTTCGGTCCCAACAGCAGGTCATACCTCCAATGTACGGACAGACCATCGTCAAATTTTCACCACAACAAAATCGATAACAGAGCAGTCCGGCTCTTGGTACAAAGATCACAGCCGCAATGGCGTGACGACAGTCACTGGTAACTTGAGTGCACCTGTACCCATCAGGAGGGGGGGGGGGGGGGGGTAGTTTTGGTCAGGAGTGGAGTACATGCGAAGATGCCAACATGAAACTGCACTGTGCTCTTTATTCATGTCTGTTGGACGTAAACAACAGAAACCACAGTCGATGAAGGTCCTGAGCGAAAGAGAGTGAAAAACCGGCCACAGTTCTCAGCATCGTGTGTCTGTGTGTAACCTCTTTCATTGACAAGATACTCCTGTTTCCCCTCAGCCTCGACCAGTGAGTCGGTTGCCTAATCTGTGAACCCTTCAGTTGTCTTGCTTTGTCAAAAGTTAGGACACAGTCAACTGGTTTTGCTCTGAGTGAACAGTTGGAGCTGACCTACCTCTCTGGCCACAGCCCCAAACAGTACATGGCTGGAGGGAGTGAGAGAGAGAGGGAGGGAGGGGGGGGGGGTGGAGGGGTAGCTGGCTAAACTCGGTGGGGTGTCCGGTGTCACTGCATGTCAGCAGGAAGAGCATTGGAGAGAAATAGAGAGGTGTACTCTTCCACACAATTTCCAAGCATCAGTTGTCACGGCTTGGGGTAGGCATTTAGTGAGGGAGAGTGAGAGCTGTGTTATGTACAGTGTATTTCCGACTGAAGAGTGAAAAGTCACTGCCATGCCACATGATCGGCATGCAGTCAATAAAGCCAGACAAGATGAAAATAAATTACATGATTATGACATGCAGCTCTATCTGCTGCTATTTATTCAAACTGGTCTTCAAGCTTATTCTTGCAAAGCATCTGCACACGCTCCTCTGTGCTGTGTTTGTGTGGCTGCGTTCGTATGTCAGTGCATGGTGAGTGTGTTCACTGCCTTGAGAATTTATTTTATCTCTTCTTTTCAACACTTTTCATACAAATCATTTTTACAGAACGTTTAAAGAAGTATTAGGAGTTTATTGTTTAGCAGCCACAAGAAATGATTAGCATAGACTCAATGCTGTTGTTTGTGTGTCTCTGTGTGTGTATGGGGGAGGGGGTGGTGTGGTCACCCCTCCCGTGACCGGACACCTGCAATGTACGGACAGTTTTGCTATGGCCCAAGGGTGTCCGTTCATGAGAGGGACTGCTGTAATGTGTCATACAGGTCTGACGAACAAGAGACTCAAAAGGCTGGAAGATGCTCTGGATGCGTTCTACAAACTGCACGCCATTCTGCGCAACAGTCCTCAAGTCATGTACCAAGTTGCAGATATGTATCCTTCAAAAAATGTATTTTAAATTCTTGCAGTGCCTTTGTGAGTTTTAAAATCTTTGTTTTTTTAATTATTCGTGGGAAGATAATTGTTATGAGTTTACTTGTGAATTTTTCATTGAAATTTGATCCTCGTTTTTTAGAATGTGTGTGTGCGTGTGTGTGTGTGTGTGTGTGTGTGTGTGTGTGTGTGTGTGTGTTTATCTGTGTGTGTGTCTCACAGTCTTTGTGTGTGTGAGTGTTTTTCTGTATGTATGGTCATGTGTCTGTGTGTCTATGTATTGAAAAATAAATTTGAAGAAAAGCATTGGTAGTTGAAAGACAATGATGCTATGTGTATCTGACTAAGGCATAAGGATATAGGAATGCATGCTTTTCCAAAGGAATATAGGTTGATATTAGTAGGTGGACTGTACAGTTGTGTTTTAAGGATTTCTTCCTTCATTTTTGAATCAGTCATGATCAGCTTGGTGAAACAGCTCAAGCCAGTGAATGGTAAGTACTGAGAGAAAAGGGGGAAGTCTTAAATTGGGGGGTCTTACGAGGGGGATTCCAAATTGCCTTAGCTTTTTAGGAGAGGGAGAGCTGTATCCTTTATTTTACAACAGGTTCAAACTATGTTACATGTGTTTCAGGTTCATGCAGGTGATTGGAGTCATGCCGTCAGACCCCAGTGTGCTGGCCAGACTGGGAGAGCTGTATGACAATGAGGGCGACAAGTCACAGGCTTTCCAGTACTACTACGATGTTAGTAGACAAATGCAGTTTTGATCGCTGCTTCTTAGATTTTCTACTGGGCGGTTGTGTGTGTGTGTGTGTGTGTGTGTGTGTGTGTGTTTGTCTGTGTGTTTGTCTGTGTGTGTGTGTCTGCATCTGTGTGTGAAGTTCATGGCAACAGTTGATGAGGAGTTAATATGCCTGACATTTTTAAATGTGTCCAATGTTGAATGTTAATGTTCAATGCATTATGTTTAGTGCCATGATGTTACTGCTTGGGGGTGAAAACTGCTATAGAATAACATTTTATAATAATTATTAGTTTTTCCAAGAGATAGTTTTTGAAAGGTTACTTCATCAAAGTCAAGCTTTTTTGTTTAACTCATTGTCTCCCAGGTACGGATATATCCGTACCCACTCATATGGCTCTATATGACCAGGTACGATCAATATCCGCTCAGACTGTTAGCTTCAGTCGCTTCCTGTAACGTCCATCTAACGCCTGCATTCCAGCTTGTTGATACACAGTTCTACACAGTTACTACAATTCTGAGTGACCTGCTGCTGCACAGCTGTTCTCAGCTAAAAAAAACTTGGTCAACATAGGTGGGATAGAAAGTGTTAAGAGGGCTCCTCTTTTTGGTTGCATTGTGGAGTGGAGTCTCCCTGAAATTCAAAAGTCTTGACTTTTAAAAACTGCTTTATTTTTGTGCAATGCTGTGCATAAATACACTGTTTTGTGGTGCCCCACTGCTTCTAATGTTGTCAATACAAATGTTAGTGTATTTGCCCCGAAACACTGTTTTATGTTACTAAATTTGTACTGTTGCCTTTCTGTTAAAAGTTGTGTATTTACATACTGTTTTATCTGGTTTCAGTCCAATAGATACTTGCCATCCAACATCCCTGTCCTGGAGTGGCTTGGAGCTTACTACGTTGACTCTCAGTTTTGTGAGAAAGCCATCCCCTTTTTTGAGCAAGGAGCTTTAGTACAGTGAGTGTCTTTGTTGATTTCAGCCACAAGTGATTGTTCATCAGAGCCTTTTTTAACTGAGCCCGAAATTGGCTTCGCGAAGATTTTTTTTCATGAAAATTCAGTGCCAAGACTTCAATGCCGCAAGATTAGTAAAGTTAAGACTTCGCAAAGTCAACTTCGCTTAAGTAATATCAGGCTTTAGCCTTCTTACTATTTATTTGTACTTTAAAAAAAACAAAAACATTTTGATATTTTGTCAATGCACAGAAAAAGGCATACCTTTCCATATTATGTTTTTTCAAATATTTTATAATCTCTTGAAAATGTGAATACACTTATAGCCACAGCTATGAATGCACCACAACAAAAGGTAAAAAGTGGAGGTGAGAAAGCAGGAGCAAATGAACAAACACAACTGCATGTTATATTGTTAACATCCCGACCCCTGAAAGAAATAACACCTGAAGGACTTGTTAAAGTAGATACTCTTACGGTAATTATAGCAGACTTCTCCATTATGTGTCTTTTGGATCATAAGAATATTTCTGTTATTTTGCCGTTCCAGACCAACCCAGGTGAAGTGGCACCTGATGATGGCGAGTTGTTACCGACGCAGTGGCAACTACCACAAGGCTCTGGACACCTACAGAGACATCCACAGAAAGTTCCCTGAAAATGTGGAATGTGAGCGTTTTGCTGTCTGTTCTTCTGTGGTTTTTGTTATCATGGTTTTTTGGGGGGCGTTTTTGTATGTTTCTTCATTCCTTATTAATTAGATAGGTAGAGAGAGAGAGAGATGAGAGATGAGAGAGGGACAGAGAAAGATAGAGACGACTAAGATAACATAAATCTGTATTTAATCAGTGTGATAGAATAAACAGTCTTTATACATTTTTGAATCCAGCTTTCGCCCTTAAGAGGAGAGAGTGAGAGAGACAGACAGACAGAGAGACAGACAGAGCGAGAGATTATGTTGCTGGAATGTCCTGGTCAGTGTTTTTGTTGTGGACTGTGATGGTTGTGTTTTGTGTTAAAAACTGATGCTATGTTTGGAGATCAAGCTAAGATTTAGATTATTATGAAGTCTTATATCGCGCGCGTATCTCCAGACTCGGACTCAAGGCGCAGGGATCTATTTATGCCGTGTGAGATGGATTTTTTTACACAATACATCACGCATTCACATCGACCAGCAGATCGCAGCCATTTCGGCGCATATCCTACTTTTCACGGCCTATTATTCCAAGTCACACGGGTATTTTGGTGGACATTTTTTATCTATGCCTATACAATTAGATGATTTTTGATGCAGGCCTGAAGTTCCTGGTGCGCCTCAGCACAGATCTGGGTCTGAAGGATGCACAGGACTATGCAAACAAGCTGAAGAAAGCAGAGAAAAACAAAGAACTGCGGGAACAGCAGGTATATATATGTGGCCATTTCTGCGAAAAGGGACCTTGTTGACAAATTTATCGATTTTGAGTTTTGGATTTTATTTGACAGACTGTTATATTTAGAACGTGATGTGAGAATTTCAGACCTTAAAATTTATTTTTCACGGAGTTATGACCCTTTTTTGGAGATACCCCCAAAATGACTTAAAATGGCCAAACTTTTAAAAACAAACTTTTGCCGGGAAATAGTAAGTTCAAGCATCTGCCGTTATTACTTGTATGGTTTTAGGTCAAAATAATGTTTCATTCCAGAGTTATTGCCCTTTTTGTAACGTTACCCTAATTTTTACTTTTTCGTGTTTTTCTATCATTCTCTCCTCCCATGCAGAAGAAACAAGTCGCGTAAGGCGAAATTACTACATTTAGTCAAGCTGTGGAACTCACAGAATGAAACTGAACGCACTGCATTTTTTTCACAATCACCGTAGTCCGCCGCTAGTGCAAAAGGCAGTGAAAGTGACGAGCCTGTTCAGCGCGGTAGCGGTTGCGCTGTGCTGCATAGCACACTTTACTGTACCTCTCTTCGTTTTAACTTTCTGAGCGTGTTTTTAATCCAAACATATCATATCTATATGTTTTTGGAATCAGGAACCAACAAGGAATAAGATGAAATTGTTTTTAAAACGATTTCGTAAATTTAATTTTAATCATAATTTTTATATTTTTAATTTTCAGAGCTTGATTTTAATCCGAATATAACATATTTATATGTTTTTGGAATCAGAACATGATGAAGAATAACAAAAAAGTAATTTTGAATCGTTTTATAAAAAAATATTTTTAATTACAATTTTCAGATTTTTAATGACCAAAGTCATAAATTAATTTTTAAGCCTCCATGCTGAAATGCAATACTGAAGTCCGGCCTTCGTCGAAGATTGCTTGGCCAAAATTTCAATCAATTTGATTGAAAAATGAAGGTGTGACAGTGCCGCCTCAACTTTTACAAAAAGCCGGATATGACGTCATAAAAGACATTTATCGAAATAAAAAATAAAAAATCTGGGGATTTTATACCCAGGAACTCTCATGTAAAATTTCATAAAGATCGGTCCAGTAGTTTAGTCTGAATCGCTCTACACACACACACGCACAGACACACACACACACATACACCACGACCCTCGTCTCGATTCCCCCTCTATGTTAAAACATTTAATCAAAACTTGACTAAATGTAAAAACAATCAGCCATATGATTTTTTTCTCGAATATTTCTTCTTCTTTCATACTACCTCTCCCCCCTCCATGTTCTATTCTTTCTTCACCGACACACATACAAACACAAACTATTTGAGGCTGTCTGCTGAAAACAATACACACACAAGTTGTGGTACTTCTAAATTTCATAACAAGGATTAATTGTTCAGTTTCCTTGGTAAATACAGCTTCCAGTTGTAGAAAGTAACACATGGTGCTGTGTGTCCTTGCACACGTGGGTCTGTCAGTCTGTCCATCACTTCACTGAATTGAAAATGTCATCCGTGCACTCTGCTATCGAACGTCTCCCTTTACTTTCAACAAACTGAAATGCCAATCAGGGTCGAACTTGATGTGGCCGACGATCAAGACATTTTCAAAATGGATTTGTGCTGTTCATTCACACACAAAACTGCATGCCTAAGTATTGATGCACCATGCCGAAGACTGAAGTTGCTACCCTCCTCTGTACCCCTGCCTCATTCGCAAGGTAGACGATTTGCTTCTCTGAAACAAAGGCAACCACAGAGTTGATCAACATATTATTTACTAACCACTATTTGCACAGCTCAAGTCTGGTTTTGGGTACCTGTCCACTTGCCATTTCTAAGCTGGTATGGTATGGTGACATTATCGAAAATGTAGTGTGTGCGTGTGTGTGTGTGTGTGTGCGTGTGTGTGTGCGTGTGCGTGTGTGTGTGTGTGTGTATGTGTGTGTGTCTGTGTCTGTGTGTGTGTGTGTCTGTGTGTGTGCTTCTTTGTTGGAGAAAACAGCACATAAACACAAATATAACTGTATTGCTCCCCCCCCCCTTTTTTTTTTAAAGGACTGACAAATTGTTAAGTATTAATATGTCTTTACCTACTGAGCAAAGTCCCAAGGGTAAACCATGCTGATTTCCTTGGAACTGGAACCGGCTGGACATTGCTGTTGCCCCATTCTGTCGAACACCTGCTTTGTGGCCAGGCACTTCTGTCTTTTGTTGTTGCACTGTCCGGTGAATTGCTGGACTTGTTTGCTGTTCCACGCCTGCAAACTGAGAGAAAGAGAGTAACATTGGTTGAATAAAAAAAAGAGGAATTTAAAAACATACTACACGTACACACATACCACCACCACCATTATCATCATCATCATCATCATCATCATCAAAATCATCATTGTCATTATCATCTCTCTCCCTCTATCTACCCCTCTTTCTCTCTCTCTCTCTCTCTCTCTCTCTCTCTCACACACACACACACACACACACACACACACACACACACACACACACACACACATACAAAAACCCTCACACAACACACACACACACACAAGCTGCGCGCGCGCACACACACACACACACAAAACACACACTGCAGTCTATATGGTAACTTACCTGAAATTGTAGCCTGTCATAGATCTAAGTGGAGACAGCAAACGGTAAGAGCAACAGGTTCTCATTTACGATGTCCGGGCATTCAAACGATCAGGAAGAGGAAGACCTTGCTTCGCAATAGGCCTATGCTCTTGGAGAACTCTTTAACCGATTAGTAGTGTGCGTTGTCATCATGAACGTTTACAACACCATCGTGATCAAAGTAGATCTGCTTCGACTTCGGAGTCACAAAATAATGTCCGGGCGAAGTGCAACAAAATAATTCTGAATTAACAGCATTGACCTCGTCAACAAAATCGTTGTCTTATCCCAAAGCGACTTCTGTCAGCAGAACATTCCGTGTTCAACTGAGAAGACTGACTTGCCCTTCCACTATCAGAATTCACAGCTGCAAAGAACAGAATGCCCCAGTCAGTAACCACTGATCTAAATATCAGTAACTTTAGCAAGGGAAGCAACTAAAGATGTAAACGGGGAGTAACTGTTCTTCATCGGGCAACTGCGTTTGTCGTCTGCTTTTTCGTACAGTGCTACGGTCGCGTGAAAGTCAGATCTACCTGAACTATGCGTATAGATCCGTCTAGTGAAATGTAGCTGTGTGATGATTTGGCTACATCACTTTGCTGAATGTGCTTCCAGATGAAAGTTTATATTAAGCTTACTGTCAAACATTAAAAAAAAAGTAGGTAAGTTGTTTTAACTTGACCAAAACTAGCGACGAAAAAATGTTTTTCGAAGCACAACAAAACACTCTGTCGCCATTTTCGGCATCATCGCAGTCAACTTGTCATCGGTTCGATGTGTTTTTCCTGAGGAGGAATGAACATAAACATTTTTAGAAGTTTGTAATGTTGATCCCAAGACTATTTTCCATTACTTTAAATTGCTGTTGATTGTACTATCGCTGATAATTCATTGAACATTTTAGAAATTCAACTTGAAGTGGACATCAGTCAGCACAGCAAAGTTTGTTTACATTTTGCTCTAACTTTGACCCCGCGTTTCTCCAATCAGAGGCTTAGATCAACAGGGTCCCTTTTCGCAGAAATGGCCACATATAAGCATTTGTCTCTCCATTTCTTTATTTCTTTTTTGGTATAGTCAGTCGGTATGTGTATATAATGCACATATAAAATGTTATTGGGACTGTTGTCATGGCAAAAATTTAAAAGGAAAAGGTCAAGGACATTTGATTGAATATCTGAACCCGGAATGTTCCAGGGTACCAAAACATAGATGAATTTGCTGAGAAGAACAAAGATTATAATTAAGACGCTGTGTTGTAGAACACTGCCTGACACAAAAAGGCATGCACACGTGCATACTGAGAGTGAGGAAGCGGTCTCAGTCATTTTCATGCCCTTTAGTACCTTGACTTCCTGACTCTCAACCAAATGCCCTGGACCATGCAGTACTTGAAATTATGGGTCAGGGTGTACTTTCATCGACTTCAAGACACAGAGAATGAATACTAACTGTCATGCTAATTGATTATTTCAGAGGGCCAGCAGTGCGGGTCGCAGGAACAGTCTGCGAGCACGTCGAACTAGTAGCGCTGGCAGTGGTGAGCTTTTTATTTTCTGTTTGTTTTATTTACAATACCTGTGTCAATGTAAGGGCAAGTGGATTACTGTTTTGATCTGCTCTGTTGCTTTGTCATGAACACCACAGTAAACAGACCAGTAATATGAGAACAACAGACAACAAGAGTCGCACTACCCAGGTGTGTGTGGGTTTAGGTGAAATGAGTATTCTGCACTTTTAACTGCAACAAAAACAACAACAGAGAAATGTGAACTGTGAAGAAAAGTTGAGTCAAGTCAATTGAGCTTTGTTTTCTGGACCATGGTCGAGAAATTTCAGTTGTGAGTTGTGTAAAACATTAACTAAAGCATGACAAGAAGTGACATAACAACACTAAAAAACTATAATGTAGACAATATCTCAAGCACACATGCATCTTTTAAATAATAGACTAGTGTGTTCAGAAATAACTCATGTGCTGTGGAACTGTTAATTGTGCTCCTTGAAAATGAGGCAAATATTTTGATTGATGAGTATGTTGTCTGTTGAGTCAGAGGATTGTGAGCATGACAGTGAAAAGTGAGGTCCAAAGTGCGTTTTATACAGTGCATGCTTGATACAAAGCCTTTTCTTATTTGCCTCATTTTCAAGGGGAGCAACTCTCCCATTGCCCATGGAAAAAATGGACAGAGTGATTAAAAAAAACCCATCTAGCAACATTTCTTTAATTGGTTGTAATTTTCCAGATCGTGAAGGCAGCGCAGGAAAGGTGCGAAAGGGAGCAGACAGGGATGAACGCAAGAAATCCATCTTGGATGAAAAAGATGGAAAACCGTTCCAAGCGAGCCACAAAGATAACGTGGGTAAGTATGTGTGGAAACCACTGAAACTGATGCATGGAAACTTCTAAGTCAATGGTAATTTTTGAACACATTGTGAGTAAGCTTTGAGTGCTTGGCTTGACTACTGTTTTGGTTGTTCACAGTTTTTTTTTAAGGAACCTGATAAATTATAGAAAATATAAATAATAAAAAAATAAAAAAATCTGGCACTTAAAAAATAGTACGAAAAAAAGACAGACATGCAGACAGACAGGCAGGCCAACATACAAGCAGGCAGGCAGACATGATCACTAAAATCAATTCATGTGTATGTTAACGGTTGACCATGCTTTACTGCATTCTTCAAAAAAGAAGTCAATAAGATTTGTTATGGTCAGGGCATTAATTGTTCTGACTGCATACACACATTTTTCAGACACCACATTAGAACCTTTTACAGAAGCTATTTGATGTCGGTTCTCAAAATGTTATGCAGAAACCTCACAGATGTAAATAACTTTTTGATTGCACATGCTGTACCATGCCTCACAATTACCTAAAACCGGAGCCGATCTTTGGTTACACACCGAAGATTTAGGCATCTGTTAGGCATGGTAAGTATACTTATAAGATTTAGGAAAACATCTCAATTTCTTTTTGGGGGGTTTGTATTCCAGATGCATCATACAGTGACCCACTGGGTCCTCAGAGGGAGCGTCCCAAAACAGCATCACGTCGCAAAGATCCCCACGAGGATGAGTTCGGAGATGAGGAGTTGGGAGAGGATTTGCTGCCTGAGTAAAATTACTACTGTGATGGATGACAATAGACGATGTTCAGAAATAACTCTGTCGGGATTGTATTAGTGGGACAAATAAATTAAGCCACATGAGCTCCTTGTCCACGTGTTTCCAACACACCCCTCGCTTGTGATTGGCTCGTGAGATGATTGTCCACGTAATAGCAAGGGCATTCACTCTTTCACAACTCATACAAACCCGACAGAGTTATTTTTGGAATTCATCTATTGTTTCTACTTAGATAACATGGCAAAGTTGCTACAAAGACATTTTTTGTGAATATATCACCGGAATAGAATTGTCACTGTGCTGCATGAACATAGCTTTCAAGATCACACAGAAGAATGACTACAAAATTCTGTGTTCTGAATATTAGATTTTTTTTACTGTGCAACTTGTAGTTACTTGCTTCCAATGATCTCATGAGAAAATTGTGACAAACTTCTTCTTCTTCTTCTTCAGCTTTCCAGAATTTTCTGGTTACGTGTGAGCTCGTTTGCCCATTTGGGTTCCTCACACTATACTCTGAGAGCATAGTCAGCTCACTCCGCTTTCGTTGAGTAGGCATGCTGGGTATTTTCGTGTTTCCATAACCCACCGAACTCCGACATGGATAACAGGATCTTTTCCGTGCGCACTTGGTCTTGTGCTTGCGTGTACACACGAAGGGGGTTAAGTCACAAGCAGGTCTGCACATAAGTTGACCTGGGAGATCGGAAAAATCTCCACTCTTAACCCACCAGGCGGCAGCGACCGGGATTCGAACTCATGACCTCCCGATTAGGAGGCCGACGTCTTACCACCAGGCCACTGCGCCCGTCTGACAAACATAGTTGTGAACATAGATTTTACTGTAACTACCTGACAGTTTCTTTTCTTCTTCTGCGTTCATGGGCTGAAACTCCCACTTACACTCGTGTTTTTTGCTCGAGTGGGTTTTTACGTGTATGACCGTTTATACCCCGGCATTTAGGCAGCCATACGCAGAGCAGTTTCTATTGAATTATCTCTCTTTTTTGTGTGTGTGTTTTTTTATGTATAAAATTTTGTTTGTGCATAATATTATTGTGCCAAAGACCTTGTTGTAAAAGTGTATATTTTGTTCTCTTTGTTTTGAGGTTAGCTACCCTCTACTTTCGTTTGAATTTTTGATAGCATGTTGAAGTGCCAAACATAGTTTAATTGTGAAAATCTGTACTGCTTATTGCAGTGGTGTTTTTTTTAAATTTTGTTTTTAGATACATTTTATATAGGTGTCCATGTTGAAGGGGTCTATGTTGATGAGTTAGTTTTTGTAGTGCATTTTTGTTTTCTTAAAAGAGGTTCTATACAGTTATACATTTATACAAAAATGCTATTGTTTTAGTTACTTCCATGTACACAATTAACAGTTAAACTGTTCTTTGCACGGGAACTTCTTCTTCTTCTTCTGCGTTCGTGGGCTGAAACTCCCACGTACACTCGTGTTTTTTGCACGAGTGGAATTTTACGTGTATGACCGTTTTTTACCCCGCCATTTAGGCAGCCATACGCCGTTTTCGGAGGAAGCATGCTGGGTATTTTCGTGTTTCTATAACCCACTGAACTCTGACATGGATTACAGGATCTTTTTCGTGCGCACTTGGTCTTGTGCTTGCGTGTACACACGGGGGTGTTCGGACACCGAGGAGAGTCTGCACACAAAGTTGACTCTGACAAATAAATCTCTCGCCGAACGTGGGGACGAACTCACGCTGACAGCGGCCAACTGGATACAAATCCAGCGCGCTACCGACTGAGCTACATCCCCGCCCACTGCACGGGAACAAGAAACAAGCACATGCCGTTCGAGGAAACTCTAAGCTTTAGTTTTCATTAATCTTATCATTTTACCCAGTGATTCAGAGTCAGACCCATGTCAATTTGAAGTGTGTAAAGCACTTGTTAGGTGATAAAACATTATGATTTGTATGTTCTAGCCTAGCTGTTGAGAATCTAAATTGATATTAGCGTGCCTTACACATTCTATTACGATGTTAGAATACATGGGTGAGATTCTTCTGGTATATGCCAGAAATCCGGATTCGTAATGTCTGTGGCGACGTATTTTTGGTTGTTAATTATACAAATCCTTCAGCGTCTGGGAGCCCCAAGACCCCCCCTTAAAATTCTTCAGGATTCATGACATTTTCAGTCCCACCCATGAGAATACCTTTACTTACTAATTCATATAGCAGTTTGTCTTTTTACTTGTTTTTGTTTTTAATCATATGTTGATATTTGATATATTTTGCCTTTCTTTAATTTAATTACTGTAGCTCTTTAACTCGAGACCGGGGATGTCAAGCTCAACAAACCAGCTCTTCCAGCTGTTCCATGTGTGCTTTACTTGCCAGAATTTGTATCAGATAGAAGATGATAAATGTAATACGCTTATCTATACCAGCATTTTAAATGAGCCAAGTGACAGATTTATGAACCAGAATTTTTTGGGTTTTTTTTTGGTTTATCATGTTTTAAATGTGTTTTAATAGTTCTTTTTAGTAAATCAATCAGCATTCCTGGATGATGAGTTAATTTCTTTGGGTTGTATTGTGGTATGCTGACGCTTCTTCAATATCACATGAGCTTTCATACCTGGGCTTGTGTGTGTGTGTGTGTGTGTGTGTGTGTGTGTGTGTGTGTGTGTGTATCTTGCTAACTTCCAAACAATAACAGAACAACAACATTAAGTCTATGAACGCACATATATAGTTACAGTACACAAACAAACAGTCAGAGAGAAAAACAGACAGACAGAAACACACATCTTGAGCTAGAGGGGGTGGTGAAGTAGCTCAGTCGGTAGTGCACTGGCTTTTTAGCTTTTTCTTTTCTTTCTTTATTTGGTGTTTAACGTCGTTTTCAACCATTCAAGGTTATATCGCGACGCCGAGGGAAGGGGGGAGATGGGATAGAGCCACTTGTCAATTGTTTCTTGTTCACAAAAGCACTAATCAAAAATTTGCTCCAGGGGCTTGCAACGAAGTACAATATATTACCTTACTGGGAGAATGCAAGTTTCCAGTACAAAGGACTTAACATTTCTTACATACTGCTTGACTAAAATCTTTACAAACATTGACTATATTCTATACAAGAAACACTTATAACAAGGGTAAAAGGAAAAACAGAATCCGTTAGTCGCCTCTTACGACATGCTGGGGAGCATCGGGTAAATTCTTTCACGTCCCCTAACCCGCGGGGGGCGCTTTTTAGCCAGTTCATTGCTATCAGTGTGGGTTTGAAACCCAGGTTCGGCGAGAATTTTATTTCACAGGATCAACTTTGTGCAGACTCTCTTCGGTGTCGAACACCCTCGTGTGCACACATGCACATAATAAAGATCCCAAGCTTTCAGCGAAAATCTCAGGGCTTCAAAAACACAAACGCAATACTGTACTTGACAAGACCAGTACAAGCCTTACTTAATATAAGCATGTCGAAGAAGACAGTCGTCGTGGGCTTGCTCGAGTCAAAACTGATATTACCAGGGATCGCGTTTACGCACGATTTTTGCGTATTTGACGCATTTTAAAAGTCGCTGACGCGTTTTTTTCGCCGCGCCGCGTAAGCCATACGCAAAAATATTGTAACTTTTTCTTGTCTTCACGCAGCGCTTTTGCTCTGACTTAATAATCACCCGATCCTGAAACTGACTATAGGGCTCGAGAAGTGACGACACACATGAAATCTGCGCGTCAAAACTAAAGTCCGTTTCTTTTTGCATCGAAGTATCGCAAACGAACGTAACGAGGGTATTACCAGATAATGTCTTGTCGGATAATGAAACAGACATTAGCTGCTCTCCCATCTCGCGCTTCCAAAAGGCGGAAAGTGTGTCTAGTCGTATTAGAGCGGGAAACAAACTCGCAAGGCCCGAAGGTTGGAGACAGCAGGGGTGTTATTCGACAGGCGTGCGCGGAGTTCGACAGGAAAACTCGCCGTATTTAGGTAAGGAGTGTCTTTAAGTCTTTCGTGCGTGTTTTGTTTGTGTCTGTACGTGTTTTCGTAGTACGCAAAAATATTGGTCCGTGACGCGTTTTTGACTCACATGCGAAGCAAAAGTGAGTCTATGTACTCACCCGAGTCGTCCGTCCGTCCGTCCGTCCGGACGTCCGTCCGTCCGGACGTCCGTCCGGAAAACTTTAACGTTGGATATTTCTTGGACACTATTCAGTCTATCAGTACCAAATTTGGCAAGATGGTGTATGATGACAAGGCCCCAAAAAACATTCATAGCATCTTGACCTTGCTTCAAGGTCAAGGTCGCAGGGGCCATAAATGTTGCCTAAAAAACAGCTATTTTTCACATTTTTCACATTTTCTCTGAAGTTTTTGAGATTCAATACCTCACCTATATATAATATATAGGGCAAAGTAAGCCCCATCTTTTGATACCAGTTTGGTTTACCTTGCTTCAAGGTCAAGGTCACAGGAGCTCTTCAAAGTTGGATTGTATACATATTTTGAAGTGACCTTGACCCTGAACTATGGAAGATAACTGTTTCAAACTTAAAAATTATGTGGGGCACATGTTATGCTTTCATCATGAGACACATTTGATCACATATGATCAAGGTCAAGGTCACTTTGACCCTTATGAAATGTGACCAAAATAAGGTAGTGAACCACTAAAAGTGACCATATCTCATGGTAGAAAGAGCCAATAAGCACCATTGTACTTCCTATGTCTTGAATTAACAGCTTTGTGTTGCATGACCTTGGATGACCTTGACCTTGGGTCAAGGTCACATGTATTTTGGTAGGAAAAATGTGTAAAGCATGTGAGTCGTATGGGCTTTGCCCTTCTTGTTTTCGTTTCGTTGCGTATGACTTACGCGTTTTTTAAAAAGCTAGCGCGATCCCTGTATTACGCTATCTATTCTCAGTGAATAACAAACTAGATGAATACCCGCTTCGCCGGGTACGGCTTCGCCGGGAAGAAGTCAAGCCGAATATCCGGCTGCGCCGGGGACCCGGCTTTGCCGGGTGTACGCCGGCTTTGCCGGCGCACCGCACGAAGGAAGGGAGATAAACGCGCAAAACACTGGAGAAGAGTAATACCCGGCTTTGCCGGGACAGTGACCTTGTAAAAATAGTATAACGGGAATATGGATTGAGCGTTGTCGACAGTGACCTTCTAAAAATAGTAACGGGAATATGGATTGACGCCACACAAAGGAAGGGAGATAAATGCTGAAAACACTGGAGAAGATAAGGAAGAGTTACTGGAAATGGATCCAGAGAAAAACCAAAATCGGTTCAGCGACGCGCGCTGAGAGCACGTGTTGAAATATCTCATTGACCAGGTTGTGTCCAGGGTGCATGTACCTGAATATGGTGACCAAATTTGAAACAGATCTATCAAGAACCTTGGGCGTGCATCGCGGACACACACACACACACACACACAGACACAAGCCGTATATATATATATATATAGATACCTTTCTCAACCGAGGCCAATTTGCCTGGGAGAACGTTAAACTCCAATAGTCAGTCAAGTCAACACACAGACGGACAGTACACAGACAGGCACACACTGACACTAAACACAGACACACACACACACAAACACACACACACACACACACACACACACACACACACACACATTCCATGTTATCGGTAACTGATATTACTAATCAAAACGCACATGAAAGAACTCTCTTACTCTTGGTTTCGGTAGATAGATAATTATTTTCAAAAAGAATAATTCTCAAATGGATGATTCTTAAACTGTGCATTTATTTTTCTTGAAACGCAAAGGACGACGGGACTGAATTCCATTGTGGAAGTTGGGCAGCTTTCAGGAGACGTACCTCTGCACATAGGCAAAGTATCGCCTTATTTAACAATCTGGTGTAAGTACAATGAAAGTTCTATCCATTTTAAAATTCAATTGTACATCTGGTGTACTCTGCGTATGTGTGAATTAGAGATTTGCGCCTCATTCTGTTGAAAACGTCGGTAACCACAGTAAACAAACTACCCAACGCATCTGTGATTTTTCGCAGGATGACATTCTTAGCCTTCGTGTCTTCTTTGGTATTTGCCGGATATCACTTTACAGTGTTTTCTTTTTTTGGTCTATTTACTTAAGGAAATGTATTCATCTGACTTGGGTTCTATACTCGTTAAGCTTACTTTGATTTTCTGGTTGAACGTAAAACCATGCGCAAATTAGACGTTTTATGTCGCAGGCATTTCTCTTGTGTTGGCTGATAGAAAGGAAGTTCTCAAGTTGAAGAAAATTCCAAATAATTGTCATGTGAAAACTGTGCAATGAAAAGATATAATCATAAGATTACCCAGTGAGAGGCTATTTTCTTCATGACTTTTTTCTTCTGGTCAGGGTTTTGACATTTTATGGCTGGAGTATCACGCCTGCAAATGATGGAGCAGGTTCATCTGGCAGGAGAAGAAGAGGAAGATATCTACTCTGGCTTCAACGACTACAATGCAGCCCTTGATACTGAGGTACTCTTGATAAATTTATTAAAAAGGCTGCATCAAGAATGATCTGTGGTGCATATATGAATTATATTCTTGCTTGAACTTCTCACTAGCTTAAAGAGAGATCAAACTCGAAGGTTTAACTTATGAAACTACAAAGGTATCTTTTCTGACCCATTAAAATTTATAGAAGAGAGGGAGAGAACTATCGGGTTATAGAATTTTTGAGTAATCCCTGTACCTTTTTGCATCTTGCCCTTGAGAGAGACGGAGAGAGAGAGACAGAAAAGAAGCTCTCAGTTTTTTTTAAATGAAACATGTAAGAGGCTGAAACTGTATGTTTGAGCGGTACCTTTAGTTTCACTACATCCGTGTTTGTATGATGTGGAATTTTAAATCAATGTATTTTGTTCTTTTGTTTGATTTTTGTGTGCACGTGGTTATTAAATGTTGACAAGAACTGAAGAAGAGATTGTTTTCAGGATTTGGCTGGAGATGAGCAGTTTCAAAAGGCTGTACTGAAAACCAGCTATGGACGCAGACCTCCCCAGGTCCGTATGCACCTTATGTTTTCTAAGAAATACTGTGTTTATTGAGTGACTGCCAGAAAAATTTAATTACAAAATTCAATAAAAGATCATAACATACAGTATACAATTAGACCAAAACTGAGATTAAAGGACAAGAGGACACCTCCAAGTAACCAGCACACCTGACCACAAAATAGCGCTGCTAGGTTAGTTTTTAGATGTCCCAAGAGAACTCACACCACTCCACTCCTTCGTGCCCTGCACTGGCTCCCCATCGCTCAGAGGATAGATTATAAACTTAGTAGTATGTGTTACAACTTCTTCAACCAAACTGCACCACACGCACTCACAGAAATTCTCACAGTCTACACTCCTTCTAGATCCCTCCGTTCATCTGCTGACACAAAAATGCTCAAAGTTCCCCGACGCGATAAGAAAACCCAAGGACAACGTTCCTTCTCCTACATAGGCCCTGTAACCTGGAATAGCCTGCCCCTCTCTGTCCGTGATTCTGACACCCCGACCCAGTTCAAAAGCTCCCTCAAGACCCACCTTTTCCGATCCGCCTTTTCTGCTGATCAGTGAGAAGCAGTTACTTCACCTTGTATAAAATGTTTGGTACCGATGTATAATATTCTTTTAGAGTTTTTAATAATGTACAGTTAGATATTTGTTTTATTATCCTTTATTTTGTACTTGTTTTATTATTATTATTATTATTTGTACGGTTGATTGTGTGAAATGTAAGGTTGTGAGATTGTTATGTACGAGTGTATGCATGAAGCGCCTTTGTAAACGCCACGAGCTTCCCTTTGGGAAGGTGTGCGCGTATAAATAATCATTATTATTATTATTATTATCTTGGTATTTTTGTTGTGTAACTAGGACACATTAGGCTTGACGGAAACTTGTCCTCTCTTTAAATGTACCAATATCCTTTTTACATTTAGTCAAGTTTTGTGTGTGTGTATGTATGCATGTGTGTGTGTGTGTGTGTATACAGTGATTCCGAGAAAACTATTGGACCGATCTTCATGAAACTTCACATGTGAGTTCCTGGGTACGATACCCCCAGACGTTTTTTTCTCGGGTTTTGGACAGATGCCTTTGATGACGTCATATCCGGCTTTTTGTGAAAGTTGAGGCGGCACTGTCACACCCTCATTTTTCAACCAAATTGATTGAAATTTTGGTCAAGCAATCTTCGACAAAGTCCGGCATATGAGATTGCATTTCAGCTCGTAAGCTTAAAAATTAGTTAATAAGTTTGCTAATTAAAGTTGTCATTAAAATCGAATTTTCAGAAGCCGATTAAAAATTAATTGCATTGTGTTCCTCATCTTCTGAAGAAATCAAAAATATGTAGATATGTTGTGTTTACTCTTAAAATGTACTCAGAATGAAAAGAAATAGGTTCAGTAAGTGCCTGTACCACGGTCGCATGCTTCGCGGAGACGAGCGTGACCCGTCTCGGTCTCGGGTTAGCCGAGACTATCTATATGTAGTCTCGGCGATGACTGGTTTGTCGTGTTGATCTTTTAGTTTGATACCGACTGACTAAATGTTTTTATATCGCTTCACGCTACTTGTTTTTTACATTTAGTCAAGTTTTGATTAAATGTTTTAACATAGAGGGGGGAATCGAGACAAGGGTGGTGGTGTATGTGTGTATGTTAGTGTGTGTAGAGCGATTCAGAGAAAACTACTGGACCAATCTTCATGAAACTTGACATGAGAGATCCTGAGTATGGTATCTCCAGACGTTTTTTTCCTTTTCTTGATAAATAGCTTTGATGACGTCATATCCGGCTTTTCGTGAAAGTTGAGGCGGCACTCTCATTTTTCAACCAAATTGGTTGAAATTTTGGTCAAGTAATCTTCGACGAAGCCCGGACTTTGGTATTGCATATCAGCTTGGAGGCTTAAAAATTCATTTATGAGTTTGCTCATTAAAGTTGTCATTAAAATCGATTTTTCGCAAACAGATTTAAAATTAATTGCATCATATTCTTCATCATATTTTGAATATAAGAATATATACATATGTCATGTTTACTCTTAAAATTTGATCACAATTAACGAAAATAGATTAATTAGTCTTACGATAAAAATTTAAGAAATCGATCCAAAAATGATTTCATCTTATTCTTTATCATGTCCTGACTCAAAAAACATATAGATATGATAGGTTGTATTCAAAACAAGCTCCGAAAGTTAACAAAAATACAGAAAAGCGCGCTTTCCTGCTTAGCACAATACGCTACCGCGCTATTCTGGCGCGTTAATTTCACTGTGTTTTGCTCGTGGAAGGTGAGCGATTTCCTTCTCGCGTGGATTGACGAAGCTGTACTGTCTTGGTGAAAAACTACAGTGCGTTCAGTTTCATTCCGTGAGTTGGACAGCTTGACTAAATGTAGTAATTTCGCCTTACGCGACTTGTTTAAAGATCACTTCCTCTATATGCCAATGGTATGCTCCAAGACAACCCCCCAGCCCCTGAAAAATAGAACCTACAACAAAATAACACGAAAACAAAAGAAGGGAAGCAATGGCATAAATTTTGGTTTTAAATAATAATTTAGCACCACTTATACATATTCTGTTTTTTTTATTGCATCTTTTCATTGTCTCACACAGACTGCCATGCGTGGTCCCCTTGGCATGGGTGCCAATGCCCGCCTTGGGACAGCAGCTCGGGGACGAATGGGAATGCCATCATCCATGGGTCGACCTATGACCGGAATGATGGCTGGCGACGATGGGCCTCGTCCAATGACTGCCATCAAGGGAGCTGGGTTCAGCTCCAGAGGTGAAGATTTTAATGTTTTTTATTTCATTCGTGTGAATTATTTAGTGTCCACTTTTTTTTATTTGAACCTAAATGTTTATGAAGACAGCATTATTTATAAATGTTCTGATGGTTGATGAGTACAAGCTTTTAAGGAGTTTGTTAAGAAAAAAGAAAACAACAGAAACAAAAATACAAGACTGAATTATTTTAGACTTTCTGCTGGTGTGAGTTAAAGAAATTAATCAATGCTGTAAGCTTTGCACAAGATTGAGGTTAGCTGCTTTGGTTAATCTGTATGTTTGCATGGGTTGCTTTTGTTATATTTATATTGGTTAAATGTGCAGGTGTCTTTGATCCCATGAACCAGGCAAACAAAGGACCAGCGCCTCCTTTGGAAGCTAAACCAGAGGACAGGTATGTTTTGTTTATTTATTTCTAAAATTTTTCTGCAAACCTCGGCCTTTGGACAAAACAGTATTTCTACAAAAATCAACACGGACAGTGCAATGAAATCAATGTTAGATAAATGTGTTTGGAACCAACCTTCAGTCCCCCCCCACCACCCACCCAAAAAAATGACAAAGAAAAACTAGTTATTACAAAGTTACCCAAGTGAACTTTGTATATTCTGATCCAGCTTTCTGGACTATCCTCCTGAAAGCAAGCAAATGAGGGTAACTGTAGACATGAGATGTGTGGAAGGATATAAACTCGCCCTTTTCACTCTCTTATCTCAGAGAACTCTACAATACGTGAAGATAGTTTCCACATGGTGAAGTTTATTGGAGTTTTTATAACTATAGATGAGGGGTTTAGAAACATTAATGTAAAGAGCAAAAAGAGAGTGTGTATTTTGTGTGTTTACTCCAATTTTAACAATTATTTTCAGCCCCGAGGAGAAAATTCGTCAACTGGAGAAGAAGGTGAATGAGCTGATTGAGGAGAGCTGTTTCGCTAACAGTCGTGGAGAGTTCCCATTGGTAAGTAAAGTGTTTACTTACTAATTACAGTCGACCTTGAATCTGTTTGACTGTAGTTAATCATCCTTGGTATGACGAGCATTATTACTGATATTTGTATTATTTCATATAAGTCATAATTTGTGAACTTTTGATGCCTTATACCTTTTCGCGGGTGATATGGAATGATTGTTTTCTTTTTGTCATTGTTATTGAAGTTGAGATTGTGTTGGTTTTGTGCTTGCAGGCGCTGGAGAAAGCAAAGGAGGCAGGGCGGAAGGAGCGTGTGTTGGTCCGTCAGCGTGAGCAACAAGCCATGGGTGAACAGATAAACTTGGACCTGACGTACTCTGTAAGTTTTGCTTCCACTCATAACTCCTTTATTCTTTCTTAATTAAAATAATGTAGCAAACTGAGGTGAGTTCAAATTCAGGGTGGCAGTGATATCAGTGTATTTGTATGGAGGAATGTGTTATGTTTTGTTTGTGTTCACTTGCTCTCAAGTGTAGAGACATGCACTCACACATATACTCACACTCACAGAGGAGACAGTATGGTTACCAGTGATTTGAAGTCTCTTTTGTTAGGCTTTACAGTTTTACCTTCCGTTGATGTTCATCTTCAAATTTGCCAAGGGTTGACCATTGGTATTCAATGATTAATAACGTTACAAAAATATCACCACAGGTTTTGTTCAACCTAGCCAATGATTGCTAACATTATAAAAATATCACCACAGGTTTTGTTCAACCTGGCCAATGATTGCTAACATTATAAAAATATCACCACAGGTTTTGTTCAACCTGGCCAATGATTGCTAACTCCATAAAATATGCCTTCAGGTTTTGTTCAACCTGGCCAATGATTGCTAACTCCATAAAATATCCCTTCAGGTTTGGTTCAACCTGGCCAATGATTGCTAACTCTATTTCTATTAAAAAAAATATCCCCCCCCAGGTTCTGTTCAACCTTGCCAACCAGTACGCTGCCAATGAGATGTTTGCAGAAGCGCTTAACACTTACCAAGTCATCGTAAAGAACAGAATGTTCAGCAATGCAGGTGAGTCTAAGAAAACTGAGGACCTATTTCTTTGATGGGCATTTGAATGATTCTCTGTTGGATTTGATTTATATGTCCCTCTCTTGAGATTAGTCTATGCAAGCATGAGTACATGTGGCGATGCTGGTGATTTGACAAGTGTGGTGCAAGGATAGTGCAACGGAAAAAAACAAAGGTCTGAATCAGGGAAATGTATGAGGTCATACTACAGTGTTGATGGCACAGATTTATTTTATAGGCAGGGGTTTCATACCCTGCATTGACTCATGAACACTGGAACCCAAACAGTGTACAAAATGAGGTTTACACAAAATGAGGTTTACACAAAATGAGGTTTACACAAAATGAGGTTTACACAAAATGAGGTTTACAAAAAATGAGGTAGTCTTTAAATGGAGGTACATTGACAGACATGAACAGAAAGTTTTAAAGGGGGGTTCCACTGTTCCACTTAGTGGCTTTTTTGTATGTCTGTGTGCTGTCTTTTGCTTTGACTGCAACATTGAAGACTTAAGTTGTTGTTGAATTTTTCAGGTCGCTTGAAGGTGAACATGGGCAACATCTACTTCCGACAGAAGAACTACCCCAAAGCCATCAAGTTCTACCGCATGGCACTTGACCAGGTGCCCAACACACACAAGGAGATGAGGTTAGTGCAGATTTCTTTCTTTTAAACCACGCTCCTGCTCAAACTATCCAGGTTTGCATGCAAATTCAGACTTTTGGTCATAAAAATCGAATGGAAAAAGCAGTGTGCGTTCCTGTTGTTTTTACTACTGGAATTGATAGAAGTTAAACTGAAAAACAAAAGGAAAAGAAAACAAATTCTTAAAAAGTAGACAATCTGTTGACATCATTTGGATTTTGGCAAAAATACATCACAAAGAAATGAACGAAGTAAAACAGTAGACAGGAGGTCACCATGGGAAGGTGAACTATGAAGAAAAAAACGTTGTCAGGAATTATTTGGTGTGGTCGTTATGGGCAAGTGTTCGTTATTCAAAGGTGGTCCCCATGGCAGGTTCGACTATACCTACATTTTGTGTACAGTGCACTTTCTCATTTCACAGAGTTAGCATGATTCCCAACAGTTTATTCAAGATGAAACTGAAAAGCAATATGAAATCCAAAAACAAATAAATTAAATGTTCCTAGTACATACCTTGCTTATTTTTTGATTCAGAACAAAGATCATGCAGAACATCGGCATCGTCTTCGTGAAGATGGGCCAGTACACCGACGCTATCACCTCCTTCGAGCACATCATGACAGAGGGGCCAAACTTCAAGACTGGATTCAACCTCATCCTCTGTTACTTTGCACTGGGAGACAGAAACAAGATGCGCGCTGCCTTCCAGAAGCTGTTGACGGTGGATCTCAAGACTGACGATGAGGACAAGTACCTCGCTCATGGGGTAAGTTTAGGGAGATGGAATGGGAAGAATTAAGCCAGGAAAGTGAGGTGCATTTAAACCCCACTTAAAGAGCCACAAAATGTGAGAAAGCCATGTCTTGAAAAGGAGAGAGACTTAAAATGGAGATACATTTTTGGAGGTTATGAACAGAAAATGTGAGAAAGCCATGTCTTGAAAAGGAGAGAGACTTAAAATGGAGATACATTTTTGGAGGTTATGAACAGAAAATGTGAGAAAGCCAGGTCTTCAAAAGAAGAGAGGCTTAAAATGGAGATACATTTTTAGAGGTTATGAACAGAACATTTGAGAAAGCCAGGTCTTGTAAAGGAGGAAGTCTTAAATTGGGGGTCCGGTCATAAAAGGGGATTCCCCTGTAACGGAAGATATGGATCATAAAGGGTAACCTGACTGTCTGGTAATTAACGAAGATCGCATGGAGGGACATTTTGTGTTACATTTGACATAGAGCATGTTTGTTTTGGTTATATTTTGTGATCTATTTCTGAATGTTTAGTTGGTTTTCACAGTTTGAACACTATGACCATACTTTTTTCAGGATGACAAGCAGGCCGGCCTTCTATTGGAGGTCATCAAGAACGATGCGCTGAGACAGATTGAGCGAGAGAAGTAAGCAAAAGTTTAGAAGGATGGAAAAGATATTTCGTTTGAATTTATTTTGAAATGAATAATCCCAACTAATTACCCATAGGCTCGTTTATTTGTGAAACAACAAGAAATGTGCGTGATGCAAGAAAGCATTTAGTCTTTCTTTGAATTTTTGGAGGAGTTCTGTTATTTGGAGGCCACTGTTGCACTCTTTGTTCAATTTGAATTTGAATATTCCAGGAGACTTTAATTATCAAAGGCTTGTTCAGTTGATCATGCAAGTTTTGCAAAAGACAAGGAAGGAAACGTTAAGGGGCTTACTGTCCGTCAGGTCTAAATTGCCTATAATTGGACACGACTTGGTTTATACAATAGTTTAGAAAAAAAAGAAAAAAAAAAAGAATTCGGGAGCTGGTTAAAAACGGGAGGATGACGGGAGTGGGGGGGGATAGGATATTTAAGAGGATCTGTTAAGATTGGATAAAATCGAGTACTTTGTATCACCTTAGTATAGGTGGGGTCCACATACGTAATCTGGGGGGATGGGACGATATGGAAACATTGAGTCTTAGTTTTAACTATTACCAGGAGTACTGTTATTTGGTGTCTGCTGTTGCATGGTTCGTTTATTCCGTTTTAATGTATTTTGATATTGATAGTCCATAAGACTTTATCATGGGCTTGTTGATTGTGCAAGCTTTGTGAATTACAAGAGAACATTCATTCTGAACTATTCTGAGCAGTTCTGTTTGTTGAACAGCTGGTGTCGAAATGTTTTATAAATTGTGATGATACTTTGTCTCCAGGCAATATGAGGCTGAGCGGTGCATCAAATACGCAGCCAAGATCATTTCGCCGGCCATCGAGGGCTCTTTCTCTGATGGATATGACTGGTGAGACTTGCAGGCATATTCTGATTTTATTTTCATTACTTATTTAACTTTCGGCACTTAAAAGTTTATATGAAATTATGGAGAAAACTAGCATGATTTTGTTAGACAGAAATAGGAGGCTGTGTGGTTGTATGGTAAGTTGTAAAACGAGTTGTATGATTAAGATGTAAAATTATAATTAGTTGTATGGTAGTATGCAAAGTTAGTTGTAAGGTTAGATGTAAAACTGGTATTGAATGGCATGCTTCACAATTCTTTTGCTACTCAGTTTAGAATTTCATTAGGGAATTCTCTCAAGGAAATTCAGGCTGCTATCGTGCAGTGACAGAAACGCACAACCCAATTTGTTTTGTATTTTTCCTGCACGCGAGTATTCACGTTTTTTTCCAAGCTCTGAGACTTTTACTGTGCGCTTGGTATATTATGCGTATGTAATCACACGAGGGTGTTTGAACACCATGAAGAATCTGCACAAAGTTGATACTTAGAAATAATTTCCACGCCAAGACCCGGGTTCGAACCCATGCTGATAACATTATGAACTGGTTTTAAGGACAGCACGCTACTGACTGAGCTACGTCCCCACCCCATGAGCGAGTTGATAGCGGTACCTGCTTTTTGACAAACATCAATGATGTAGTCAGTTGCACATCACTTGCTTATCATTTGTTTCTTTCACAGGTGTATAGAGCAGGTGAAGAACTCGCAGTACCTGGAACTGTCCCATGACCTGGAGATCGACAAGGCCATCATGTTCCTCAAGCTCAAAGACTTCCAACAGGTATGTATTGGGGTATTGTCCTGAGACATACTCCAGAATTTTCCCTGCGGGAATGACATCACATACTGGAAGAAGATTGCCTGAATATGAGGTTCACTCGGTGTGACTGCATGTGCATGAACCTCACAGGCTAAGTCAGAATATTGCTAGAGAAAGGGT
Organism: Littorina saxatilis; assembly: GCF_037325665.1. NCBI lineage: Eukaryota > Metazoa > Mollusca > Gastropoda > Littorinimorpha > Littorinidae > Littorina > Littorina saxatilis. The sequence goes on from NC_090247.1 coordinate 51,108,470, forward strand.
TCATTTATTCTTCTTTTTGTATAACACATTCTGCGTTCCTTATCCCTCCTCCATTCCCCCTCCCCCCCCCCCCCCCCCCCCCCCGACAAAAGTTTGGAGAGAAAGCGTTGTGGAGTATAATGAGAAAAATCCTGTCCTGTTCTGCACATGTGCATTTTTCTCTTTTGTTTGTCCCTTGTGCTAGGGTACACTCTGCAAGAAACAATAAAGGATCAAAAGTCTGTCTCCTTTACATAAACCATTTACGTTTACTTTAATGTTGCTGCTGTATTTTAGCATTGACGCTAAATTCAGCTCAAGCTGTGTTTTTTTTTCTCTCAGTTTAATTGTTACATTTTTCCGTAAATTTGAAACTATTGTGATTTTGTTATTTTTGCATACATAACAGCAACGAAAGGTATGATTTGTTTTTCTATTGTGTGCAGTTGCTTTATTGATGGTATTTCGGGACATTTTTTTGAGCAGTGAAGAAAGTTTAGGGCAATCAGGATTTATGGTTAACTTATAGGGAACCAGAATTTGTAATTTAGTTTGAAAGATGCGTTTTGTTTTTTCTACAAAAGCTTTGTTGTTTCTAAACTTGTTCATGTGTGTGTTGGTAAGGGTTATTGTGACTTAAAGAGTGCTTTTGGGGAAGCAAAGGAGAAGGAAATGGATGTGTCACTGACACAGACAGACAGACATACAGATCAACAGACAAACAGACAGACACACTCAAACACACCTCTGCAAATGGTGTTCTATTGAGTATAACAATAGATTGTTATTGTTGATCATAGCGCAGAATTAGGTGTTGAACTGTGAACTAAGTAAAGTTTTGCTTGGAGGCTTCTTTTTTCTCTGGTTTGTAAGAGTCAAGAAACAAATTGTACTACACCGTTTGAGTCATTTTGTTGACGTTCACAAAGCAGTATCACATATGACTCACCTTGGCAGAATTGAAGCCTGTAGACAAAATATTCAAGTATGTGTGACCTTTACTTAGATGTTGGATTGGTACTTGGTGAGAAGTGTATTGCACAAAAAAGAGCTGCACAGCTTTGGTCATAAAAGTAATGTCACACTTTTCCTTTAATGTTAGACTTTACTTTTGAAAGACACTTGTTACACAGTAAACATGAATGTGTAAAATTGTTTAAGTGTGTGTTAAACTTTTCATCTAGGCACCATCCAACAAAATACAAACCCGTGTGTAGACCATGTCTGTTGGTGTTTTTTTCTTCGAAGTTGGTGTTTTCTCACATTTGCAGACTTAAATTGTGGTATGTATTTATTGATTCTGTTAATCTGACTCACGCAACTATAACATGGTTTTTTGACTCACATGCGAAGCAAAAGTGAGTCTATGTACTCACCCGAGTCGTCCGTCCTTCCGTCCTGGCGTCCGTCCGTCCGTCCGTCCGTCCGGAAAACTTTAACGTTGGATATTTCTTGGACACTATTCAGTCTATCAGTACCAAATTTGGCAAGATGGTGTATGATGACAAGGCCCCAAAAAACGTACATAGCATCTTGACCTTCAAGGTCAAGGTCGCAGGGGCCATAAATGTTGTCTAAAAAACAGCTATTTTTCACATTTTCCCCATTTTCTCTGAAGTTTTTGAGATTTAATACCTCACCTATATATGATATATAGGGCAAAGTAAGCCCCATCTTTTGATACCAGTTTGGTTTACCTTGCTTCAAGGTCAAGGTCACAGGAGCTCTTCAAAGTTGGATTGTATACATATTTTGAAGTGACCTTGACCCTGAACTATGGAAGATAACTGTTTCAAACTTAAAAATTATGTGGGGCACATGTTATGCTTTCATCATGAGACACATTTGGTCACATATGGTCAAGGTCAAGGTCACTTTGACCCTTATGAAATGTGACCAAAATAAGGTAGTGAACCACTAAAAGTGACCATATCTCATGGTAGAAAGAGCCAATAAGCACCATTGTACTTCCTATGTCTTGAATTAACAGCTTTGTGTTGCATGACCTTGGATGACCTTGACCTTGGGTCAAGGTCACATGTATTTTGGTAGGAAAAATGTGTAAAGCAGTTCTTAGTGTATGATGTCATTGCTAGGTTTAGCTGAAGGTCAAGGTCATGTAAAGGTCAAGCATGTGAGTCGTATGGGCTTTGCCCTTCTTGTTGTTTCTTTGGCAAGCCATTTATGGTTTGACGCTGAACGTAATAATTTCTGGCTTTCCCATCATACAAGTTGTTTGCTGAGTCAGGCGGTTGTGCATGGCCTTGAGGCAAGAACTTTACCTGATCCTTATGTTATGCTGTCGTCTTTATTTTGCCATTGCAGCCTTTGATACTTTTCTCATCATCCTTTCAATAGCTTACTGGTAAGTGTGGCTTTACATTATACTAATCATTTGCTACGTCTTTTCGTTGCCAGGCTATTGAGACCTTGAAATCATTTGAGAAGAAAGACTCCAAGGTCGCCAGTACAGCTGCAACAAATCTCTCGTTCCTCTACTTCCTGGTGAGTGGTTTTTTTATATAATTTTTGTTATTCCCAAGCAAAGCTGTTTTGTGAATGATATTGTCGGGTTTTATAAGACTGTTTTGCATGATATTCCATCACAACATTTGTTTGTCTAATTGGTGGTTTGGTCATTTGTATATCTATCTATACTAACCTTGCTTGAAACTTTGTTGACACACATGCACCCACGTACACAAAGGCAAACTCGCATGCACCACAATCTTTTGAGACATTTCATTGATAGATAGGACCGATCTGAATGTATACATCATGTAAATTGAATATTGTACAGGAGGGGATGAACAATATCAGTTAGATGGACATGCATACTTGATTTTGCCTCTAAACTATCTGCGCCATCTATCCATTGTTTGTGATAAAAAATCTGTTGATATGGTTGCATGCTTTGCAAGCATGGCCTGTTGAGACAGTGTGGTGTTGTTTTGTGTGACGATAATACATTTTTCATTGCATTGCATTGCATCGCCACCGGATAGCATCATGAGGTATAATCTGCAACCTCTCTCTTATCACTAAACTGCTGAACAACCCCCCCCCCTCCCCACATGTGTATAGTACCCTTTGTGTTCAGCAGAATTATTTTGTAACTTTGTGTATTGGAACTCTGGATCTGTATAGCCTTTTAGTTTATTTTCATTGACATATACATATATTTTTGTCATCACATACTCTTCTATTCTACACTCTGTTGGTTCTTTTTGCAGGTAAAATGACAAAAGCATTCAACTTTGGGCATGCTAATTGTTGTTTCTCTGTTTGTTAATTTACTTTTGTGACCTAGCTTAAAGTACTTCACGGTTACCTTTGATGCGCGCACCTTTGCTCTGTTTTTTTGTTTTGTTTTTCCTCTTTGCATCTGTCTCATTTCTGTTTTGTTTCCTTTGAAAAAAAAAGAAATATCTACAGATAACAGTGCTGTTTGTTATGGTACTGAAAATGATATAATTCTCAAAAATACACTGAATAATGATACTTCTCTCAAAAATTAAATCATATGCTGTAACATAGCAATTAACTCTTGTTACTCTTGTCTAGTACGTGATTCTCCAGTTTTTATGGGCATTATTTTCTTAATGTTAGCAATCAATGAAATAATGCAACGTTTTATTTTGCAGAGAACTGTTTTGTTGGATGGCTCTTGACATCTAAAGAATGATTATGGCAAGACAAATAACTATAGTTGCAATGTGGGCTCAAGAAAAGTGAAGTGCTGAATAGGTAGGAGTGCTTCAAGTATGGCTATAGTACAGCCTGAAATAGGCAACTTTAGACGCAACATTTGATTATCTGATAGTAAGAACTTAAAAAAGCATTTGGCTGTTTGTAGCTTTTAGGGGAGATTCTTGCTGCATTCTGTAGGAAATAAAATTACTGTTAGTATGCTTAGACGCTTAAATTCTGGGTATGTTTTTCTTATGCCTTGGGTTTATACGTGTTTGACATTTTCACTTGTTCAGGTTCTTGTTTCTCGATCAAATGTACAGCTTGGCACAGTTGTACCCTTTTTTATTTGTTTGTTTTCTTTTTTTTCTTTGTTGGGGGGGGGGGGGGGGGGGGGGATTCGTGTTGTTACCAGATTTCAATTTTTCTGTGGCTATTTTTTTTCTCCTAATAAAATGCCTTGTTTTCTTTGCAAACTGATAATGTGTACGCTGGAACTTTGTTTGTCCCATTCCACTTACTAAGATGTGTATTTTTGCATCCAAAATGTCATCCAGATACTGAATTTGTCTCCTACTTTTTTCCCCTTCCTATATTTTACAGAAACTCTAACCACCATGCAGCATTCACATCATGATAGGAACGAAAAGACTAGATGTATCAATTTTGTTCTGTTGTTCGAACATTGAATCATGCATGTTTTTGCTCTTTTGTTTCCCAGTAGATGCAATGATTCATTGTCATTTATTTATGTAGAATAAGTTTTTAAGTGTTCTTTTAAGGATTCTAAGGCTCTATTTTTGACAGTTTTTGATCAGTAGACAGAAAGATTTTTTCACTAGCAGTTAATACGAACACTTTCTTTGCCACCTCATGTAGTTTTGTTGTTCTAAAAACCAGATATTGATAAAAAAAAAGACAGTTTTGGATAGAAAATTGGTTGCTCTTTTTACTGACATGCAACACTTTTACAGTTTTGGCTGTTCTGATTTTTTGTCGATTTTAACGAGGGGAACCATGCTTTTGTGAATTTAATTTTTTAGGGGTGTCTGCATTGTCTTTTCCACTGTAAAGACACTACTTCATGTGAAATCATTCTGTTTGCTTAATAGGGTGGGGCCTTTAATTTCTAGTCAGGGTTTCATAGATATGGCCTCATCTCTAACATATCTGCTTAGTTTTTTTATGACGGGTAGTATAGTACATTTGTAGACTGGATGAGATGCTTTTTTTTGCAAGTAAGTTAATGCTGTTCAGCCAAATAAGACTTATTCTTTTCCTGTGCTGCATGGGTGCAACTCTGCCGGCTACACGCCGGCAGCCGGTTTTTGGTTTCATTGGCTGCCGATGTTTTTGTTCCAGGAGAGGTTTTTTTGGCATTTTAAATACTAAAAAAGCTGGACCCCAACTTTTGCTGGTTTTTGGAATTTTCCAGGTTGCACCCATGGTGCTGTTTAATACTTAGATCTTAATTAAGACAGGTTAACCGTAAACCTGAGGCAATAAAGAGTTAAAGGAAAATATGTGGAAACAGGCAAAATCACACCACAAATGTGTGCTTGGTGTACTCACACTGTACTCTGTTGATTTTAGTATACTATAATCATCTCTTGTATTGAATATTACAAACACCTCTCACTTCCAGAATCCACAACAAAATTGCTCTTTGTTAGAGAATAGCATGTGACCTTATGGAAGACCTTATCAGGTCTTCAGATTTTCTTAGACTGCTTGCACTGGACTAATTAAGTTTTTCAAGAAAGAGTGGCCGCATGAGTTCATACTAGACTGACCACATAAGTCACATTTTACAAGTTCTATCAAAACCTCTGCTTGTAAAATAAGCACCTTTTTGCATTTAGAATAGTATTTTAATCAATATTTTAATTGTACAGGGGAACCCCCTTTTAAAGCCTAACAAAAAGACTGAGAAAATCAGGGTCTTATAAAGGAGGGATCGAGTCATTGAGATAGAAGATACATTTACAGAGGTAATGAACAGAAAATCAGGGTCTTATAAAGGAGGGAGTCATTAAGATAAGAAGATACATTTACAGAGGTAATGAACAGAACATCTGGGTCTTATAAAGGAGGGAGTCATTAAGATAAGACGATACATTTACAGAGGTAATGAACAGAACATCTGGGTCTTATAAAGGAGGGAGTCATTAAGATAAGACGATACATTTACAGAGGTAATGAACAGAACATCTGGGTCTTATAAAGGAGGGAGTCATTAAGATAAGAAGATACATTTACAGAGGTAATGAACAGAACATCTGGGTCTTATAAAGGAGGGAGTCATTAAGATAAGAAGATACATTTACAGAGGTAATGAACAGAACATCTGGGTCTTATAAAGGAGGGAGTCATTAAGATAAGACGATACATTTACAGAGGTAATGAACAGAACATCTGGGTCTTATAAAGGAGGGAGTCATTAAGATAAGACGATACATTTACAGAGGTAATGAACAGAAAATCAGGGTCTTATAAAGGAGGGAGTCATTAAGATAAGATGATACATTTACAGAGGTAATGAACAGAACATCAGGGTCTTATAAAGGAGGGAGTCATTAAGATAAGAAGATACATTCACAGAGGTAATGAACAGAACATCTGGCAAAAGGCCATAAAAGAGGAAGTCTTAATTTTGGGGGGTGTCTTAAAAGAGGGGTTCCACTGTATTGTAAACTTTGTGTCATTGAATTTGTTGCAGGAGGCTGATCTGGCTCAGGCAGACAAGTACGCAGAGGTTGCCATGACAGCGGACAGGTACAACCCTTCAGGTGAGAAGAGTAGTTTGGGTTGAACAGTACTGTCAAAAGAGATGTACAACACTCACCACATACCCCTCCCCCTTCCCCACTATATTGTAAAACAAGTATATCACGGTCTGCTTCTTTGGACCTCAAAGACCCCAATACAGTGGAAGTCTACTGTAAATCAAAATCTTACATAGCTTTCAGGTCGAGAAGTACACAGTGTGCAGTTTCACAGCTATTGTATAAATATTTGAATTGAAGAAATATGAAGGACACGGTATGTAAGTTTTTACGCTATTTTTTCAGTGACGTTCAGTCAATCTTTTGGGCATAATAATCTTTTACATGGTATTATTGAGCCTCTTTTGATTTCTCAATCTTTTTTTCATATTTCAGCTTTGGTCAACAAGGGCAATGTTCTCTTTGCACGGAAGGACTATGAAAAAGCACGGGAATTTTTCAAGGAGGCTCTGTCCAATGACTCCTCATGTGTGGAGGCTCTGTACAATCTGGGTAAGTTTGTAGTCAGTACTTTATGTTACTGGAAGCTTGTATGCCCCAAAACAGACACATGTGCCCACACTTTTTTCTTGGGTTATGCTGCTGAGGTAATTGGCAGTTGACATTTGCATTCTTGAGTATGTGTCAGTGTTTGCATGTGTGTGTGTGTATGGGGGGGGGTGTGTTTGCGTGTGTGTGTGGTTGTTTGCGTGTGTGGGTGTGTGTTTGTGTGAATGCCTATGTGTGTGTGTGTGTGTGTGTGTGTGTGTGTGTGTGTGTGTGTGTGTGTGTGTGTGTGTGTGTGTGTGTGTGTGTATGTGTGTTGATTAGCCTCTGCTCAAGTATGGGTGCTGTTTTATCATTTATTTTATCGCTGATACTATCTCTCGCAGGCCTGACAAACAAACGACTGGGTAAGCTAGAGGATGGTTTGGATGCATTCTACAAACTGCACGCCATTCTGCGCAACAGTCCTCAAGTCATGTACCAAGTGGCGGATCTGTATCCTTAAAAAACCAAAATTTGAACACTTCGATGGCTTAACAACTCTTTGTTGTTGTTGTTGCTGTTGCTGTTGTTGTTGTTGTTGAAATTACCAGTGGTTAACACTCACAGGTCCACTTGGGACAGAGGTCACTCTGTCATCCAACTGGGAATACCATTAGGGCAGTGGTAGTATGTCTAAGAAAACTGTGTGTGATATGTTTGTTTTTAAAGGCCGCCTTTAATTGAACCTGAAGTTGACTTCACAGAGACTTTTTTTATGGAAAACACTGTGCCAAAGCTTCGTACAGCCAGCTTCGGGAAGTAGACTTCGCAAAGTCGACTTTGCCCAATTAATATCAGGCTTTACAGATAAAGCGTGTTTTCCAGTGAAAGCGGTACCTGTGATTGGTTATGCCAGCAATACTAGATTTCAGTATCTAGCGTGTGCTTTCCTTTCCTGGTTGTGACTTTGCCACAGATACTAAAATTCATCCTTGACTCTGATCTCAGTCATGATCAGCTTGGTGACACAGCGCAAGCCACTGAATGGTAAGTAACTTGTACTTGTATTTATGAAGACCTCCCAGGGCTTTAAAGGGAGGGTCACTCTTGAAATGTAGGTAAACTTAAAGACCTTGGGATCTGGGGGAGGGGATGGAGGGGAGGGGAGGGGGATCGAAGGGCTTGTCAAAAGGAGATTCCTTGCATTGATATTTGTGTCATGGTAGGATCGATTGTGGTATTTGGCAAAATGATCAACCTGGGTGCTCTCTGTGCACATTTGATTTTTTTAATAAATGAATTTCTTCGCTGACACTTGGATCCGTCTGTGAAATTATATCATCGCAAATGTTCACTCTGCACAGTAAGCAGCCTTAAAAGCTGTTGATTGTTGGTACACGTCCAAGGTAAAGGATGGTCTTATTCCATGTAAAATCCTGGCCACATCTGTGGGGATAAACATGATCATGTGTGTGGGAATGGTGGTGTCTTGAATGGGATACAGTGGTACCTCCATTTTGATTAAGACCTCCTAAAATCTAAGGTCTTTAAAGAGAGGGAGTCTTAAAATGGAGGTACATTTAGTGACACTGTGAGGAAAACGTCTTAGAAAACGAGGTCTTATAGTCGAGGGAGTCTCGTTGTTTTGATCCCCATATTCGGCGAGGGATTTATTTCCCTGCGTCGACTTTGTGCAGACTCTCCTCGGTGTCCGAACATCCCCATGTGCACGCATGCGCACGATAAAGCACCCAAGTTCACAGCGAAAGTCTCAGGGCTTGGAAAAATGAAAACATGCATGCAGGAAAAAGGAAAAAGGAAAGGGTAGCGCCGTACTGTATATAGCTGGCAGCTCGCTTTCCCCAGTGAGAAAGCTGCCCGAATTTTCATGAGGGTAACCTCACAGGACAATATGAAATCTTATCATCCTTATCCTCGTTAAAATGGAATGTCTTAGAAGAGAGGTTCCACTGTAGTGTTCATGTTTCAGGTTTATGCAGCTGATCGGTGTTGTGCCGTCAGACCCCAGCGTGCTGGCCAGACTGGGAGAGCTGTATGACAATGAGGGCGACAAGTCACAGGCTTTCCAGTACTACTACGACGTCAGTATATGCATGTGGTTTTTGTGAAATAAATGTTTGTGTGTGCTTTGCATTGGAGTTAGTGAAGTAGGTAGAACTTTCTGAGTTCCCAGAATGCTGTGTACAGGGTGGAAACCATCCGCAGAATTTGATTGGTTAAAATCACAACCTAGATCTCAATTTCAACCAATCTTCATGCTCCTCAGCCCAGAAACAGCTGAGATATGACTGCCATTGTTTCAAATCAGCCCAGAAACAGCTGAGATATGACTGCCATTGTTTCAAATCAGCCCAGAAACAGCTGAGATATGACTGCCATTGTTTCAAAGTCAGAACCGGAACAGTACAAAACAGTGATCAAATTTTGTCTCAAGAGCCTTTGAAGTGAACAAACAACATATGAAACGGACAAAAACAAAAACGGTAATGATTGAGTGAACAAATAAATAAAACAATTGTCGTGGTATCTTCAGGGGTATAGATACAAGTTGATGATTTTGTTATGTTTTTGCTTATTTAGGCTTTGTAAATTATAATTGTAGAATTGATTCACGAGTTGATTCATTGATACTAATCTTTGGTTTGTAATATCAACATATAATGTTATTTTGGTCTGCTGCAGTCCTACCGCTACCTTCCATCCAACATTCCTGTGATAGAGTGGCTGGGAGCGTACTACATCGATTCTCAGTTCTGTGAGAAAGCCATCCACTACTTTGAAAGAGCAGCTATAGTACAGTAAGTGTCCACTCTTTTGATAGAGCAGCTCAAGTACAGGAGAAAGACAATTTATCATACCTCAAATGTAATTTATACTGGAAGAAATGGTTGTTTTGAAAGTGTTAGAAGTCTCATGTTTTAACAACTTTCTGAGCTGTTTTGGGTAACTTTGGTAATAGACGAATTCCAAAAATAATGCCATGAGGTTTGTATGGATTTTCTTGCAAAACCTTGTACCAACATTGGAGGGACCAATCACTAGCGAGTGAAAACACGCACGTGTTTCTGACACACCCCTCGCTAGTGATTGGCCCCTTCAATGTTTGTACGAGGTTTTGCAAGAAAATGTCACCCTCCAACAATAACCCATACAAACCCAACAGAGTTATTTCCGAAAATTGTCTATTGGCAAAACAGTTTTAATAGCTAGATGATTGAAAGTGAAATAATATAATGCGATGATTGGGCTTTCAGACCCAACCAGGTGAAGTGGCACCTGATGATCGCCAGCTGCTACCGACGCAGCGGTAACTACCACAAGGCTCTGGAGACGTACCAACACATCCACAGGAAGTTCCCAGACAACGTGGAATGTGAGTTTAGGGTTTTAGTTCACCTTTCCTCTTTGACTTGAATAAGTTGTCTTTTTGGTCATTTATTGACAGTGAATTGCAGTGTTCATTAAAACATGAAGATGATAATGAAGAAATATGGATATGGGTCATTCCATAAAGCTGTGTACCAAAAGTGTGACATGCCGAGACATGGAAATTGAAAGTGTCTGAATAGGTTGTTTTTACGGTTTATGTGAAAGATATAGACATATGTCACGTTGCCATGCTAAACAAAAGATTAAAGTTTAATCTTTTTGGATACGAGGGGTGGTCGGAAAGTTGTGTAACATCACACATGTTTAACATAACATGGGATCTAAACACACAAGACAGATAACAAAAAGCCATAGTATATAGTAACAAGCTTTTTTTGCTTCACATTTAGAGCGTATTCCGAACAAAATGCAGTCAGGGGAAACAAACTGAACTAGTTATAGGTAACAAAAACGTATTTTTTGGTTGTGTCAAACAACAAACAAACATCGTCTGTGTAGTAACAAACAAATCCACTCGTGTGAGTCAATAAATAACATTGAGTCAACATGTAGCAACAAGATGTACACTGAATGCCCAGAATCAGATTATCACAGAGACAAGTAAGGCTAGGTTAGCCGAAACCCGAAGGTTGAGACAGTGAGCGCGTCTCCGCGAATACCGTTTTGCCTAATATTTGTGCAAATTGTTAAAGCAAACATGACATATCTATATCTATATCTATATACGGCTTGTGTGTGTCTGTCTGTCTGTCTGTCTGTCTGTCTGTCTGTCACTTCGCGATGCACGGCCAAAGTTCTCGATGGATCTGCTTCAAATTTGGTGGACATATTCAGGTAGACCCCGGACACAATCTGGTCGATGAAAATTTTCAACACGTGCTCTAAGCGCGGCGCGGTGAACCGATTTTGGTTTTTTTGTAGATCCATTTCCAGTAACTCTTCCTTATCTTCTCCAGTGTTTTGCGCGTTTATCTCCCTTCCTTTGTGTGGTGTCAATCACGTCAACATGTGGGCGAAGCCGGCGAACCGCCACGCTGCATACTCTGTCTCGTGATCATCCCGGCGAAGCCGGTGCGAACCGCCATGCTACATACTCCGTCTTGCGATCCACCCGGCGAAGCGGGTAATCATCTAGTCTATTATATTCGGGAACTGATCAAAAATGCAAAGAAATCATGTTTGGATTTGTCATTACAATTTTCTTAGTTGGGAAGAAATTCAGCCTCAGAAATTATTTGGCCAAAATTCATATAAATTTAGTGTTAAGGCGATGTGTGGCACTAACATTAAACTTGGAGAATACATGGAATAACCTAGTGTTCTTGGTAGTCATTGAAGTGACTTATAACAATCAATGAAAAATGTGCAAATATTAATGGACACAGATCAGCGTTGCTATGGAAACAGCCGCCATATTGGATTTCTAGGAAATGGTTTTACAGCAACATCATACATCAGAAATGCATGATATTTGGCACAAAAATACACATGACTTTTATCTACAATCACATATCTATTTTGCAACAGCATTTAATCTGATTTTCTTCGATTTATTGTTTTCGGAAAGAAAATATAGTCGAGTGTGTTCCAATTTTGATGAAAATTTAACTTTTTTTTCCCCCTTAACTCTTACAACTTGAACAGGACTAGACTACAAAGAATAGTCCAAGACTTGACAAAGAGACACCGAGCATGCCTATCACAAAATAAAACATTGACATGTCGAATTTAAAAAAAATATTAACTTTAAGAGCGAAGAGTCGCAAAAGGTTGCCTACGTAACATTCGTCCCTCGTTGGTAACGACTCACAAAACGCTCCACGCCCGCTGCGTTCCAAAAATATATGGATTTTTTTTATGGAAAAACCTTTCAGCGATGCTGAAGAACATCACATGCAAAAGAAACACCAAGTTTAATGCGTTGATAAGTGACAAATATCATTTTTAACAATCCAGCGTAACCAGAACAAATAGAAACGAAGCTTTGTGGCCACACGCGAAAGGCAAAATCACATTCAAATCGGATCAAATTTACACGGCGCACATTCTAACACGTTCATTTCACATCAGTTGTGCCTAATAATACACACAGTCGCCTATTCGTGCGTGCAGAAGTTGTAGACATGTTCACGTATTTCGTGGTTGGTTTTGGAAACCAAATGTTACGTGGGCAACCGTTTTTTTTAATGATCCAAATGCACACTGTAAACATGTGTAGGGAAAAACATCTGAGTGTATATGTAATACTAGCACAAAACACAACGAAGATGTATATCGGGGAGTTCTTGGTCGCATTTCATTAGCAGCCACACGGATACTTAAAATCAAGATTTAAGCATGTCACACAAAAAACGCCATTTTTGATGTCATTTTCAGTGTTTGCTTTCATACAAAACACTAACCATTATATTATCGTTATCTCTTTGGTCAATTTGCAGTCTGTTGATATCCTTATATCATTCGAGAAGCAAGAAAAATATTCCGAAATTTTACTCTAAAGTCATGACCCTCTTGTGGTACACAGCTTTGTGGAAGGACCCATATACAAAAGTAAATGTCATGAGATGACATCTTCGAGACAAATGCAGACCTTTCTCAACTGCATGGTTGCTCATGGTAGCAATAAAACTCTGGTTGATTTAAAGGACAAAGGGAATGTAGTCTTGTTTTCTGATGTGCTCTATCATCTGAAGGGCCTCTGACATTTCCTTTGAGGGTCTATAACATTTTGTCCACTGGATTGTTTCAGGTCTGAAGTTCCTGGTGCGGCTATGCACGGATCTAGGTCTGAAGGATGCACAAGATTATGCCAACAAGCTGAAGAAAGCAGAGAAAGCCAAAGAACTGCGAGAACAGGTCAGTAGGTTTCTCTTCTGATGCAGTATACAGGAACGTGAATTTGGCCAAAAATAAACAGCCATTGCCTCTAGCATATCCCTCACTTGGTTGTACAGCAGTCCCTGCAATTTACGGCCCCCGGCGTGAGCGGACACCTGACATGTACGGACACATTTGCTCGGCACGGAGTGTTTTCCTTCTATATTTGCCCCCCCTTAAACGGACACCTGCAAAACGTGGACGCGGACACTCATTTTCGGTCCCAACAGCAGGTCATACCTCCAATGTACGGACAGACCATCGTCAAATTTTCACCACAACAAAATCGATAACAGAGCAGTCCGGCTCTTGGTACAAAGATCACAGCCACAATGGCGTGACGACAGTCACTGGTAACTTGAGTGCACCTGTACCCATCAGGAGGGGGGGTAGTTTTGGTCAGAAGTGGAGTACATGCGAAGATGCCAACATGAAACTGCACTGTGCTCATTATTCTTGTCTGTTGACGTAAACAACAGAAACCACAGTCGATGAAGGTCCTGAGCGAAAGAGAGTGAAAAACCGGCCACAGTTCTCAGCATCGTGTGTCTGTGTGTAACCTCTTTCATTGACAAGATACTCTTGTTTCCCCTCAGCCTTGACCATGAGTCGGTTGCCTAATCTGTAAACCCTTCAGTTGTCTTGCTTTGTCAAAAGTTACGACACAGTCAACTGGTTTTGCTCTGAGTGAACAGTTGGAGCTGACCTCTCTGGCCACAGCCCCAAACAGTACATGGCTGGAGGGAGTGAGAGAGAGAGGGAGGGAGGGGGGGGGGGGGGGGGGGAATGGAGGGGTAGCTGGCTAAACTCGGTGGGGTGTCCGGTGTCACTGCATGTCAGCAGGAAGAGCATTGGAGAGAAATAGAGAGGTGTACTCTTCCACACAATTTCCAAGCATCAGTTGTCACGGCTTGGGGTAGGCATTTAGTGAGGGAGAGTGAGAGCTGTGTTATGTACAGTGTATTTCCGACTGAAGAGTGAAAAGTCACTGCCATGCCACATGATCGGCATGCAGTCAATAAAGCCAGACAAGATGAAAATAAATACATGATTATGACATGCAGCTCTATCTGCTGCTATTTATTCAAACTGGTCTTCAAGCTTATTCTTGCAAGGCATCTGCACACGCTCCTCTGTGCTGTGTTTGTGTGGCTGCTTTCGTATGTCAGTGCATGGTGAGTGTGTTCACTGCCTTGAGGATTTATTTTATCTCTTCTTTTCAACACTTTTCATACAAATCATTTTTACAGAACGTTTAAAGAAGTATTAGGAGTTTATTGTTTAGCAGCCACAAGAAGTGATTAGCATAGACTCAATGCTGTTGTTTGTGTGTCTCTGTGTGTGTATGGGGGAGGGGGTGGTGTGGTCACCCCTCCCGTGACCGGACACCTGCAATGTACGGACAGTTTTGCTATGGCCCAAGGGTGTCCGTTCATGAGAGGGACCGCTGTAATTAGTAAAATTATGTTGGTAATTTTGGTAATGCTTCCATCATTCTTTCTGGGTATGAATTGTGTAGTGTGATAAACAACTGAATGAATTATGCATCTGCTTAGCTGTTTGAAATCAATCAAGATGGGTTTAGATGGTCAAATTTTCGTGTTGTTAATTCTCGATGAACACCGGAAATCTACTCATTGAATACCTGCTAGAGAGGCAATGATATAAATTTCACTAGGCTTTGTTAGCCGTGAGGGTCATTTGCAAGTAGTAATGACAGAGTGCCCACAAGACACAGAGACAAAAGTTCATGTGATGAGATGACGTGGATCACATGTGCGGCAACTTGACCTCACTTCAAGTTCAAGGTCACAGGGGCCGTAATTGTTGTCTTAAAAACGACCATTTTTCACATTTTCGCATTTTTTTCTGAAGTTATCGAGAATGGCAACCTTAGCTATGTATGCTATACAGGGCAATGTAAGCCCTATCTTTGGACACCAGTTTGGTTGACCTTGCTTCAAGGTCAAGGTCGCAAGGGTCCTTTAAAGTTGGATTGTATACATATTTTGAAGTGACCTTGACCCTGAACTATGGAAGATAACTGTTTCAAACTTAAACATTATGTGGGGCACATGTTATGCTTTCATCATGAGACACATTTGGTCACATATGATCAAGGTCAAGGTCACTTTGACCCTTATGAAATGTGACCAAAATAAGGTAGTGAACCACTAAAAGTGACCATATCTCATGGTAGAAAGAGCCAATAAGCACCATTGTACTTCTTATGTCTTGAATTAACAGCTTTGTGTTGCATGACCTTGGATGACCTTGACCTTGGGTCAAGGTCACATGTATTTTGGTAGGAAAAATGTGTAAAGCAGTTCTTAGTGTATGATGTCATTGCTAGGTTTAGTTATTTGAAGGTCAAGGTCATGTAAAGGTCAAGGTCAAGCATGTGAGTCGTATGGGCTTTGCCCTTCTTGTTAATTGTGTTGTTTAACATTTTCAGAGGGTAAACAGTGCTGGACGCAAGGGAAGTGGTAGAGGACGCAGAGGAGGCAGTGCTGGCAGTGGTAAGTGAACTGTCTGTACAAAGTGCACACACACACATACACGCACGCAGAGACAGACAGACAGAGACACACACATGTCACAGACACACAGACTCTTTCTCTCTCTCTCTACTTTCTGTTTCTTTGAGTTTTTATCTCAGTGCCTTGTCAAATAAATGCAGCACCCAAGAAGTCACAGAGCTGCAGGTCTGGAGTTTTTCAACAGTGCAGTATTACTTAGGCCAACAAAAAAAAATAGTCTGTTTACGGTAACCCGACCGACCCTATTTTTTTCGCGCGACCCTAGACTTTTTTTTTGGCATTTGGGAAAAAAAACAAAAAAAAAACGTAAAAATATGGTTTTTTGGAAAAAAAATAAAATAAAAATCCTGACCTACCGACCCTATTTTTTTGGCCTATGTTACCGTAAACAGACCTATTTTTTTGTGGCCTTATGGTAAACTTCTTTGTTTGAATGTTAACATTTTCCATATACCTGTAGACTTCCAAAATTAATTAAGCAAGCAGAGACCTCTGATGAAATTGTAAACATGCGCTTAAAGATTTACCGGGAAGACTTACTGTATGATTGGTGCTATGTCATCAGATCATGAGGCCAGTGCGGAAGCTGGGCGTAAACATGGCAAGGAACGTCGGAGACCAAACTTTGACGACAAGGATGATGGCAAACCTTTCCAGGCCAGTCACAAGGCTGAAGTTGGTAAGTTGGCGAAGCACAGTTGGCTTGAGGTTACTTTAACAAGTTGCAGGGATGTCGTTTGACGTCAGCAAAATGACAAAACTTCTTTTGAGTCATCAAAACTTTGCTGTCATTTTGGCAGGTCTGTCAAACTTATGTTACACCACGTGACATCAAGAACTACCTTACATTTCTGAAAATGGATGAACTCCAGAAATAACTGTTGAGTTTGCATAGGTTGTGAAATAGTGAACAATCTTGCTTTTATTGAGGCAAATTTTTGTCACATGTCCATGTGTTTCAGATACACCTCTCGCTATAGACTGGTCTACATATGTCACATGTCCATGTGTTTCAGATACACCTCTCGCTATAGACTGGTCTACATATGTCACACTGGATGTTTGCCTTAAAAGCAAGAGTATTCACTCTTTCACAACCAATACAAAACCGAAAAAGTTATTTCCGCACATTGTCTATTGCAGAAACTTTTTGTCAGTTTTGGCGAGTTTGCAGAAGAAAATAAATGCAAGCAACATCCCTGAATTGTAAAAGGCTTTTGTATAAAGGAGGTTAATTGGTTGAAATGTTAACTTGCAAATGTTCACTGCGCGATGCTTCCAGCACAACATCCACTTTAAAAAAAAGAAGCTTATTGTAGCTTTGAATAGGGGGCAGTTGTCTTCTGCATGTAACATAAGCGTGATATATCGTGTAAAAAATTCCATCTCACACGGCAGAAATTAATATGTAAAGCGCTTAGAGAACGTCAAGCGCTATATAAGTCTCCCATATAAATAAATAAATATACAGATGGTAACTTCAGAAAAACTGTATTTGAATAAAGCAGAACTATGGTGACTGCGCGTGTGTACAGTATTTTGGGTCATTTTGTATTAGAATACTATTTAAATTTCCTGACATACGTTTACAAATTAATACAGAAGCAGTGGTGGCATGAATACAAGAATTTACAGTAAATATTCTTGTTTTTCAGATGCATCTTACAGCGATCCACTGGGGCCCCAGACGGAACGTCCAAAGACTGCAGCTCGTCGCAAGGATCCACACGAGGATGATTTTGGTGATGAGGAACTGGGAGATGACCTTCTGCCCGAGTAGACCTGTCAAACTGAATTCTATATTGTGATTGTTTTGCACAGACTTGGAAGAGCACATGTGTGTTGGTCAGCAGACAGAGACAAAAAAGGATAGGAGTTATAGCCTGAGAGCTGGTTTAGTTTTGAAGGGTTGGGTGTGGTTGTGATGTCTGTTATTTTTGTACAGCTTATGAACTTTTTCGGATAAATTTCTTACGTTTTGCAAATACATGTCAAGTTTTGCAGCGAGGGTGCCTCCATTGTTCATGAAATCCGTCCGTCATTTCTTGCAGCGGGACTTTGGAAGTAATAAAGCACAGACATTTGATTGCACAAGGGTTGAGGGTTGAT
>NC_090247.1:51126529-51158529 GCF_037325665.1 Littorina saxatilis
GCGGTTTGTTCACTTGTGAATATTGGTTGAGGGGTATGGTTATTCAGACTTTCCCATGACCTGCTTCTTTGTCTCTGTTAGGTAAAGTAGGTGCATACGCTGACTAGCAGTGCAGCATATTTTCCTTGAAACAGAGCCTCTTTCTCGCATAATTCCAATGATGTGTGCAAGAAATGTATGAATCAGCTACAAACGTGACTCATCGCTTTCGTAACAATTATTTATTAGAGACCCCTTGACCATTTTCTTAATAAGTGACCAATTGCCATTTAAACAATGCATGTGCACTACCTCAACAAAAGACACCAATTTCAAATCATCTATTTGATAGAATTTACGCAATAAAATTCATATATAGCATATCTTTGATAAATATTGAAAAATGTCAAGGGGGAAAACACTGGTTGTCAAAGCTCCTGTCATAAGCTCACAGACATGTGTTCAGCTCATTTCAAGTCAAGTAAAGACAAGAGGACTCGCAAATACTCGCTCGGGAATACCTGAAAATGTCCATGGGAAAAATATCTCACCTATCCTGGAATAGAAATTCTGTAACCTATATAATTATTTTCTCTTGCTCTTACTCAGCTTTATCAGTACAATTTGTTTCTCAGGTTAACAAGAAATTTCGTGGCATTGCTGAGTGTTGATATGTATGTCATTCAAGATAAGGCCAACAACAAAAAAATAGTCTGTTTACGGTAACCCGACCGACCCTATTTTTTTCGCGCGACCCTAGACTTTTTTTTGGCATTTGGGGGAGAAAAAAAAAGAAAGAAAAAAAGGCAAAATAACGTAAAAATATGGGTTTTTTGGGGAAAAAAAAACAACAAAAAAATCCCGACCTACCGACCCTATTTTTTTGGCCTATGTTACCGTAAACAGACCTATTTTTTTTTGTGGCCTAAACTCTGGATCTCATTCATAAATATCTGTGAATGGTTTTTGGCTCACGTAAGTGTAGCCTATGCGATGATAAACTTTGTCTGTCTGTGCGTGCGTGCGTGCGTGTGTGTGTGTGTGATAGAAACTTTAACATTTCCGGGTCTATGGATAAAGCTCGCATAAGAAGATTACGTCTCGGTCAAAAGTGTTTGACGTGTGTGATAGAAACTACAGTGAAGACGTCACATTATGACGTAAGAGGGTTAGACGTCACGCAAAGGAATTACTGAAAGTCTCGGTCATTGTTATTGTGAGCGGGCCGAGACTAATTGGCAGATCCAGGGTCTCGCTTTCTTGCACAGTTTCACCTATGCTTACTGTGTGTGTGTGTGTGTGTGTGTGTGTGTGTGTGTGTGTGTGTGTGTGTGTGTGTGTGTGTGTGTGTGTGTGTGTGTTTATGGTGGGATAGCTCGACTCCCGCGCGAAATTTAGCGCTTTACTTGGACTCATAATTTTAATTCGACGTCCAAATAAAACACGTCTTCAAAATCACTCCAAAATAATTATGGAGGCTTGAAATAATGTGTAATACATATAAATAATTGAATTTGCCTACATTTTCACAATTTAGCAAAATGTCGGGATATAACACACATTGTGTTACTTGTTGTGTTTGTCCGGATACAACCTGAGTAACAATCCCTGTTCACACACACTTTTGTTTTCGCAGTTTAACATAATATGAGGTTGTTTTATTACTATGACATGAGCAAGTTGCTTTTTAACTATATTTTGAATTTAGAACAGCAAGATTTTAAATTAAAACTAATATTTTTGTTGTTTTTATGTTTGCTGACATATATTGGATTTTATGCTTTTGTATCAGTCAGGTTTTGTAAATCAAGCTCAGTTTTTAGAAAAAAAATCTTCTCTTAGAACTTTGATATTAAAAAAAAAGTAAATGTTCTGGTAGTAGTGGTTTTTGACTCACATGCGAAGCAAAAGTGAGTCTATGTACTCACCCGAGTCGTCCGTCCGTCCGTCCGGACGTCCGTCCGTCCGGACGTCCGTCCGGACGTCTGTCCGGAAAACTTTAACGTTGGATATTTCTTGGACACTATTCAGTCTATCAGTACCAAATTTGGCAAGATGGTGTATGATGACAAGGCCCCAAAAAACATACATAGCATCTTGACCTTGCTTCAAGGTCAAGGTCGCAGGGGCCATAAATGTTGCCTAAAAAACAGCTATTTTTCACATTTTTCACATTTTCTCTGAAGTTTTTGAGATTGAATACCTCACCTATATATGATATATAGGGCAAAGTAAGCCCCATCTTTTGATACCAGTTTGGTTTACCTTGCTTCAAGGTCAAGGTCACAGGAGCTCTTCAAAGTTGGATTGTATACATATTTTGAAGTGACCTTGACCCTGAACTATGGAAGATAACTGTTTCAAACTTAAAAATTATGTGGGGCACATGTTATGCTTTCATCATGAGACACATTTGGTCACATATGATCAAGGTCAAGGTCACTTTGACCCTTATGAAATGTGACCAAAATAAGGTAGTGAACCACTAAAAGTGACCATATCTCATGGTAGAAAGAGCCAATAAGCACCATTGTACTTCCTATGTCTTGAATTAACAGCTTTGTGTTGCATGACCTTGGATGACCTTGGGTCAAGGTCACATGTATTTTGGTAGAAAAAATGTGTAAAGCATGTGAGTCGTATGGGCTTTGCCCTTCTTGTTGTTGTTTATTTTGTCCTCCAAGGCTCCATATTCCTTCAAAATACATGTATTATCATTCTGCTACTATGTTGTGCTGGTTTCGTGTCTAACTTACACCAAAAAATGTAAGTAACCTGTACTTTTTTTAAACACTTTTGCCTTTAAATCATACCCTAGCCTGTGTATGCTACAGTGGAACCCCTGTCTCAAGACTTTATTTTAAAACATAAGGTCATAACATTTATCATATATTCGGGATCAGCTCGTTACTTCCCCCGGCTCTTTCTTTCTTTCTTTATTTGGTGTTTAACGTCGTTTTCAACCAAGAAGGTTATATCGCGACGGGGAAAGGGAGATCAAACACCTCAGAGCTGGAACATTTCGTTTTTGCCGCATAACATGAAGATTTCACCACTTTGATGCATCCACTGATAGGAAGTGTTAAATATATGCTATTCTATCATTAGGAGTACATATTTCATCTATACGGGCCTTATATTGTCCGTTTTGCGAATTGCCTCAGAGCTGGAACAAACCTAAGCTCCGCCCATTTTGCTATTGCTCAGAGCTGGCACATCGATTAAACTAGTTAATTAATTTTGAGAGAAATCTAGAAGCAATCTGAAAAATGTTTTGACGCCAAAACATTGCCAGTGATGTACATTTTAGTCGGTCTCCGGTCTCTGACCGATCCAATTTCCCAAGGACCTATAGCTTTAACCCCAGCAGGACACAGGTCCGATTAACCTACAGAAGAAGTGGTCAAGGGTCCGATCGTTTTTGACAATGAAGCGGACAATACGGACTGTTCAATTTTCAAGAGGAAAGCTGGTTTCGGTTTTGCCAAGCGAAAGTAAACACTGCGTGAGGAAAGCTGGTTTCGGTTTTGCCAAGCGAAAGTATGCACTGCGTGTGACCAGTTTGTTGAGTGAACGAGGCACCATATGGGATCTGATTCTTTGAATTAATTTATCCTCAAGTTGGATCAAGAAGAAAAAAGAAAACAAACCCATATGGTGCCTCGAGTGCATTCATTGGCTCAGCAATAAATCGTTTAAACCAATGGGAACCACCCGTGCATGTTCGTACATGCGCAAGGCATTACTTTTCTCATAATATCCGAGGGACAGAACAGCTGATTTATGGGTGTTGATTAATAAGTATCACAAAGAAGACTTTCCCAACTTGCTCAAGCTGGCTGCAGTGTGCCTGGTGCTGCCAGTGCACACAGCAGACGTAGAGAGAGGATTCAGTGCACAGAACTTGGTGTGTACGGCTCGAAGAAACCTATTGTGTGTCACTACCCAGGACATGATCCTGAAAGCAAAACTTGAGGGACCCGCAGAACGGTCAGATGCCTACCTGAAAAACATTGTCGACAGATGGGCAGTGAAAAAAACCCGACAACTGTTCAAATAACTTTGAAATGTGATTCAATCCTTTGAGTATCTAGTCATGACAGTCGCGGAAGGTGGAAGAATTTAAACTGAAAAATCTTTTTAAATGCGGTTTTACGAGTAGTGTTTTTGTCCTATTGAAATTGCAATCTCAGGACACTGTGTCCTATTGATTTTCAGTCTTCAGGACAATTGTCCTAAAGGCGGCTAGAAAAATGTACATCACTGCATTGCTTTTACATTGGCCCAGCTCCCCATTAGGGTTTGGGTGTTCTGTGTTAGTCTGTATCGAGCATAACCCCGAACATGCGCACA
The DNA here is from genome assembly GCF_037325665.1 of Littorina saxatilis. NCBI lineage: Eukaryota > Metazoa > Mollusca > Gastropoda > Littorinimorpha > Littorinidae > Littorina > Littorina saxatilis. The sequence goes on from NC_090247.1 coordinate 51,130,862, forward strand.
AATCTCCACTTTTTGACATAAATGATCAATTATTCATTGTAACATCTAGTTGCCTACATTTGGTAATACCCAAAGCATTTGTGAACGTTTCAAACCAAAAAGTATAGTGGAACTCTGCTTTAGACACCTAGTCTTTTCATGCTCAAAAAAAAACAAACCTTCCCCTACCCTACCTCCCCGGTTTTGTAAAGAAAATCTGGCCTGAAGTCTTTTCATGCGCAAAAAAACCACAAAAACAAAAAACATTCTAAGCTTTCTGTCTGTGTCGGTTTGTAATTTGAATAACGACATCCAATAAAGTCTACCAATTACGTAATTCCTTTTTAAGCTCTCTGTCTCTGACGGATACATATGAATAACGACATCCAATAAAGTCTACCAACAGCTGCGAAAACTTTTATAAGAAACTTGAAACTCATCAAAAGGAATGAGTTGCACCTTGGGTCATTTTGGTCCTGAATTTCCCGACCTGAGCCAGGCAAAGCAGGAAAACAATACAACGTAATTCCTTTCTAAGCTTTCTGTCTCTGACGGATTGCATTTGAATAACGACATCCAATAAAGGCTACCAACTATCAGCTGCGGAGACATTTGTCTCAAAAAAATACGCCGAGAGGCGTTAAAGTTCCCCTTGGTTTGTCCCTGTCAAAAAAAAATAATTTGGGATTACTGGTAGCCTTTTTGTACTACCACGCATATGTAACGCCATTTTGATAAAGTTGATAGCATTTACAGCTTTCCGGTCATATGTCCGGCTATCACTCACTTTTAGGTGGCAGATGTCCAGATATAACACGTGTTTCAGAATCTCTATTTTTGGGTGTGTAACTTTCAATAATGAGTGGGTTTTTTTTTTAAATCTCAAAAAGTATTCTTAAAGTCTAACACATGTTTACACTCGCACTCCGTGTCTGTAGCTTTAGAAATAAACAAGTCCAGATATAACACATATTTCTTTGCGGCAAATGTCCAGATATCCCCCCTTCAGACACGTATGTGTGTGTGTGTGTGTATGTGTGACGGAGTGATTGAGTTTGTGTTACTGTTTGTCGATTTCTTACGTGAGCCTTGAAGGCTTCGCCTCTTGTTTTCAAGTATGTTGTTAATGCTGTTGCATTATTTGTTGCTTGGTGGGCTAAACTTGAGAACTTGCTGAGACATTTTTTGGGGAGCATGTTATTGATAATAAGTTTTGTTTTTGTGTTATGCATTTCTCAGATATGATTCAATACATTGCAGAACAGGAACATTCAGATTTAGTGTCTGGTACACATAAATCACAGATAATAGGCTTATTAATTTCCACAGACAAAGATAACACAAGTTCAGACTATTATTTAGGGTTAATATTCAAACATATTTAAAAATCTGTTTTAGATAGTTGTTTGTGTTTGATATTTTGTGATACCTAGTCTGTGATACAATTAACTTATTTGAATAAAAATGTCAGTGTTATTTGCCATTTGTGGTTTGCCAACTTTTTTTGTCATGTGGATGTGTGTCAGGTTTTTAGAAGCTGAAGCTGACAATGTGTAAGTTGAGAAAACAGTCCGCTTTCATTTCTGCGAATTTTGCAGTTACTACAAGTGAAACACTGATTCTCAATAATTTGTACACAACTTGTACATACATATACTTACAAACACACACACACACACACACATGCACACACGCATACACACACACACACACTGGCATACACACACGCATACACATACACACACACTGGCATGCATACACACACACATGCACATGCATACACACACACGCACGCACACACACACACACACACATATACTTACAAACACACACACACACACGCATACACGCACACACTCACGCATACACACAAAATAACACCCTCGCCCCTCCCTCTATACGTCGTTAAAAACTGAACGCTTTCACAGTGATTGCACCGTACATTAAATGAGGCAGCGCAGCAAAATAATTAATGATTATTGACAGTTGGAAGAGCTGTGGGATGAAGCGTTAGATAATAACACTAGTTAATCGGAATGACCGCATCCAATGACATTACGGATTGGCAAGAGACACGGTTATGTTGACAAATGGAGCTGTAGGTGTCCATTAGATAACTAAATACGCCAAAGGCACTTGCTGGCGACGTCTATATTTTAGTTGTGATGCAGCTTCTTTTCTTCCCGGCAAGGGTATGCGTGTGTCTACAATGAACTCCCCCAAACAATTATTGAAAAAAAACCCATTACATTTGCAGTACGTTGACCCAGTGGTCTTTTTAGTAAACAGACAGACGAACACTTATTGTACAAATAATGAACGTATCTCAATGAATCTTGCGCGCAAGATGTCGGGGAGGTAATGATGAAACCAGCAGAAAAAGAGGAATTACAACTTATGAGGAAACAGAAAACGTAAAGATGTACGAGCAGACTTGTAGAAAAATAATTAAGTAGTGACAAACATAAAATATTTCCACACAAGACAATCATAGGACATATGACTTCGCAACAAACGCCTGTGGTTCTAGACCATACTGATCTCGCAAAAATGACACAGCAATTCGTTTCGTATCAGTAAACGCACAGCCCCCTCCCGCGAGACATCAATCTCTCAATCAAACATCAGGCCAAGCAATGAATCAGAGTAGTAACGCTTTAACGGCTTTATTTTTCACTCTTTTTAAGGGCAGAATATGCCTGCGCAGTTTTAGCGGCACAGACGACGCACTGCATATTATTGATGCTGCGATAGGGATTATGACGAGTACTTGGCCTGTTTTTCTTTCACGCAACGTGTAGCGGGCTGGGATAATCTGCAGTGCGTCGTCTGTCCTGCTGAAGTTACATAGGTGAGCGCCAGGCCTTAGAGTGACGACCTGCATAACAGCCACAGTCCTTTCCGTAGTAACTGTTTTATTCATTGTCAAAGATCTGCCCAGTTTTCTACATGGGATTAGATCAGACCTACACTTGGACACACACCAGAATTGAAAAGCGAAACAATCCTCCACTCACCAGTACAATGAAAGCACACACAAAAATATGTCAAATGTTCACCTATTTCAGTTTGTAAGTCCTGAAGAAGCCCCCATACGCAAAAATTCGACATATTTTTGTGTGTGCTCTCCTTGTATTGGTAAGTACAGAATTTAACGTTTTTTTAACTTTGGTCAGCTCACCCACTTTCATCTTGTTGTTCAGATTTAATTCACACACCAAAAATCGAAATCGGACTTCTTTATGTGCAGAGAGGGATCTCTTTTTTTGAAGACTTAATTTTTTAAACTGATATTGGTGCCGATCTGTGAATTAATACATTGATTACTTACCACTTTGCTCAGTACTCTGGTATGTGCCCAAGTGGAGGGATGGTCTTCCCCTCATGTAAAAGCCGGGGCAGGTCTGAGAAAATACACTGTACTGTTTTCACGGGCAGGACTTCGCCTTTAACCTCTGATGAACACGCAATCCTGTTTGTCTAGCTGTGTGGGACAAGGTTTGTGTTTCTGTGTGTCTTTCACAAGATTGGAGATACGGTGATGACAGACATTTTGTTGTTGTCGTCTGTCGTTGTAACTATAGCACTCTTTTTCTTTTTAGGGCGATGAACTAAATAACATTAACTATTGATGATGAACGTGCCCGCCTGATTTTCTTGTCGGGTGGGACACAGTTTGCTGTTATATTTAGTCGTGCATGCAGCAGATGAGTTGTGTTCAATTCTCTCATTGAAATTGGAGCTAACTGTACATGTAGCACGATAGTCAAAACACGGTCTGGGATATTTGTCTCTGCGAACCGTTGCAACAGATTCAGCAGCATTCAGCAGGAAGTTTGAGAGACTGGTATCGAAATTGTTGCTCTGCGATTAACAGTGGCCTTATATTGCTGCGCGGTGCCTCAAAGTCTCAGGACTGACTGTGGTGTAGGCGTTCTGAAAATTTATTTTGTTGCCTCCGGGTTCTGAGTGCAATTTATTGTGGTTTGCTTTTTGTGGCGTCTTGAGTTTTGTGAAGCGTTGTGAATGTTCTTAGACTTTTTCCTACAGGCCATTGGCAGCTAGGGAACTAAACAAGTTAAGAAATATTGGGGAAATTTGAAAGGACTCTATAAGCTTTGTATCTTTTCAACGACTTTTTATTTTCATTATCATTCTTTTGAAAATAACTCACACATTTCCTGCAAATAACAGATTTCAAGGTGTCAGTTTCATTGTTGCAGCACCCTGAGTTCTTTAATGGCTGAAAAGTGTTTTAAAACATTGAACTTCCGACCAGTCTAATTACAAAATGTTACACTGTATTGGCGATACCACATTGCTGTAAAGCAGATTCATGACATTTGACTGTTGCATAATTATACCAATACTTTCGTTTGAAAGCCACCTATTGCCTAACCGTCACACCTTGCTTAAAGCGGAATTAAGAAGGTAGACCACTTTTTTTAGACACGTAAAATTGCTCACATCCGTGTAAATTAAAGAGATTTCAGCTAAGTTCTAACAGCGCATTTTAAGTGCGCCGAGTTCTGCAAAACAGTTAAAAACAAATTCATCACTGTTTATAGCCGTTCTCGCCATTATCACACCCAAACAACATGGCGGTCTCAGTGTGGCTAGCATCTGTTCTGCTGGCCTTGGGTCTTAGCTTGGTGGAGAGTCAGACAGGAGAGGACTTCACGAAGCTGCTGAGCGACTTTCCCAACATCGACTCCAGGGTCCGTCCCGTGAAGAACTACTCCACCGTCTCCGTTGTCAACGTGTCCTTCCATCTCATGGCCATCCTCGGCTTTGATACGGTTTGTTTCAAGTTCTTCTTCTTTTAACAACATTCTGAGAAAGAAATGTACAATATGTATATAACTGTCGTTAAGAGAAAGGGGGAACGTGTCCTTCCATATCATGGCCATTCTCGGCTTTGATACGGTTTGTTTTAATTTCTTCTTCTTTTAACAACATTCTGAGAAAGAAATGTACAATATGTATATAACTGTCGTTAAGAGAAAGGGGTAACGTGTCCTTCCATATCATGGCCATTCTCGTATTTGATACGGTTTGTTCTTCCTCGTTGAACACAATCCTGACAAAAATGTACAATATGTACTCGTGTACAAGTATATATACATGTATATATCCGTCGTTAAGAGAAAGGGTGAACGTGTCCTTTCATCTCATGGCCATTCTCGGATTTGATACTTCTTGTTTTTCTTCTTCTTGAAACAAAATTCTGACAAAAATGTGAAATATGTACTCGTTGTGCATGCCGATGTGGCATGCATTCACCTATTTTTTGTTGTAATTACGTTTGATCAAGCCATTGCACGATGTAAAAAGAAGTAAACCGTGTTTTTCTTGTTGTGACCCGTTTTGTGGAGCGTTAATATTTTTACGTGTAATTCACGTGCTCCTTGTTCAGTTGTTGTGACCTGGTTTTGGTCGGAGTGTCACAAACTGCGTCGTTTAGTTCTAGAACACCGTGAGATTCACGTGCTCTTTTCCGTGTTTTGATTTTGAGGTGAGCCCTGCGAATCTGCGTTGCAAGTTTTAGAATACGTGTGACTCACGTGTTTTTAGCTTTGTGATGTCAGCTAGTTCCTTGGTCTTCTTTCTGTTAAATATACCGTTTTAAGTTTTGAGCATGCATGGAGTGCGTGATCGGTTACTGATTGGTTGTAAAATAGTAGTTTCACCCGATTCTGTCTTAGGAATGTTGTTGGTTGGTCAATCCGGTGACCTTTGACTTTTGAATAACTATTCCATGTTAGGTTTTTGTTTCCATAAATACCGCTGCTTGACTCCTGTCTCGTCAGTCGATCTGAGGGTTTTAGGAAGCGTTTGGTTTTGATGTAAACGTATGAAGGTTATCAAGTGAACCAACGGAGTGTTTCTTATGTTTTAACGTCAACGTAATGTTCTTGGAGACAGTTGTTTCTCAAGTGTGAATCGTTTTGTGCCCTTCGTTTGTGAGGCAACACGTTTTTGGTACTGCTGGTCAACCCACACAGCGCATAAGGTAATTTTGTTGTTACTTGTTTGTGTTGTGTTTTGGTCGCCATTTTGTAATGACTTTGTGAGTTGTTTATGTATAACGTGAGTTGAAAGTCTGACTTGTTGTAGTGTTTCTTTATTGTGTGTTCAACTGTTCTAGTGTTGTGAACGTACAGCAATGTTTTGTAGACGCTAGAAAGTCGCTAATGTTTATAATGATAACTTGTGTTTTCTGTGGTTAACGAAGTTCGAAGTGAAACGTTTTCTCTGACTTTTTCAGCCTTACGTTAAAAGAATTTAGGTAAAAGAAGCTTGCGGTCTGTGGTGATCGTTTGTAAACGGGCTTATTTCTTGTAACGTTATTGAGGGAAAGTGGATGAGTAAATATCTTGTTTGTGACTTTGATTAACGCAGGAACATTGTCGTTAGGAGACTTTTTGGTATGACACTGACAGTTTGCTTTGTATTCCTGGCCTGATGAGTCAACGTTTTGTATTTTTCTGAAAGTAGCCATTTTGGTTTTAAACGTATGTATGCTAAGTTTCTTGAGTATTCTTAGTGCTTATGGTATTGTTGAACGTACGGAACGTAATTCTTTATTGTTGTTGAACGTACAGAACGTAACTCTTTATTGTTGTTGAAGGACTAACCAACGAGTGTTTGGTAATTGTAACTTTCTTGTCTGTTTGTCTTCTCCTGTCTTGTGATTGTTTATTTTTCTTGTATTTACTTCTCGTGTCTTGTTAATGCTTTTGATACTTTTGCCATGTCTAATAATTTGTTTTCTTTTCTCTTTTTCTTTCTGTCCATAAGTTTTTTACCGCAATAAGTAGTATCGCAATACGTAGTATCGCAATACGTGGTACTGTAACGATATATATACATTACTGATCCCTAGTGTCAGATGTAAAATAATAAACCAGTACTTTTGCGCGTTATCGCTTGTAACCTGTGTTTGTCATTTCGTATGAACAATATGTAGTACCAGCCTCGCTCACGAAGGCGCGCACAGTAAAAAACTTTAGTTGCTGTCGTCCAGTAAAAAACTTAGTTGCTGTCGCCCAGTAAAAAACTTAGCTGCTGACGCCCAGTGAAAGAACTTTAGCTAAAGTAAACAAACTTAGCTGCTGACGCCCAGTAAAGAACTTTTGTTATTGACGCTCAATGAACGTAAACGTAGCTGTTGATAACCAGCAAAAGACTTTATTGTTACCTGTCACTGTGTTAGTGAACCATAGTTTAACATAGATCAACTTGTCGGTTAGAGATCTTCCTACTCCGTATCCGGCGCATTTTTTGTGACTTTTGTGTATTATCCCAAACGACCCTCAGATCGATTCATTTTACTTTTTAAACAGATAAACCTTATGTAGGTTTTTAGTGCTTTTGAATAAGCGAACATTGTAATGGAGAAGATTCCAGCAGATAAACCATTGGAAGCTTCAGGTTATGACGTTAACGGCGATGAAGATGAACATTCTCAAAGGCCTAGGCGTGACATTAAGCCTACTGAAAAAGGTAGAGAGTACCAGATTGAGATCAAAACTAGAAACTTCGCAAGACAACGAACATTCTTGGAACGAGCAATCGGTGAGATAGTCACAGAGCTTAACCAAGAAACTCCTAATCAAGAGTCGTTAACCAGTCAGAAACAAATTGTTTTGAGCATGTACAAGGATCTTGGTGACATAGAGAAAGGTCTTCGTAGTATTGGTAGCGGTGAAACCATTCAGGAAAGTTGGGATGATGTTCAGAGAACAGTTCAGAACATTATGTTTGACATTGATCGAGCTCTTGACAGACAAACGACTAGCGTGCAGGTGGCTAAGGAGCCTACTTCCAGGCATAGCAGTGTTACACCTAGCGTTGGGTCATCCACCCACAAGTCAGCCAGTGGTAAGACTGCCAGCCATAAAGCAGCTAGCATTACGTCAGCCATCCACAAGTCAGCTAGCCACAAGTCAGGTAGCAGGAGATCAGGTAGCCAAGTAGCTTCTCGCGCCGAGTCTCTCCGCTCTAAAAGTGTTAGCTCTGAAGACACTAAATTGGCTCTTAAACTAGAGGCTGCTTCCCTGGCCATAAAAGTGGAAGGTGACGCAATAAAGGAAGCTCAGTTTAGTGAACTGGATCTCTTACAACAACAATATGCTGAGAGAACAGCAGCTAGGCAGACTGAGGAAGCTGAGAGAACAGCAGCTAGGCAGACTGAGGAAGCTGAGAGAACTGCAGCTAGGCAGACTGAGGAAGCTGAGAGAACTGCAGCTAGGCAGACTGAGGAAGCTGAGAGAACAGCAGCTAGGCAGACTGAGGAAGCTGAGAGAAATGCAGCTAGGCTGATCGAAGAAACTGCTAGGCAGGCTAAGGAAGCTGAAAAAGAAGCAGCTAGGCAGGCTAAGGAAGCTAAGAGAACAGCAGCTAGGCAGGCCGAAGAAGCAGCTAGGCAGGCTAAGGAAGCTGAAAGAACAGCAGCTAGGCAGGCCGAAGACACAGCTAGGCAGGCTAAGGAAGCTGAGAGAATAGCAGCCAGACAGGCCGAGGACGCAGCTGAAGCAGCTCTTGAAGATATTAAACAGAAAAAGGCTTTGAGACAAATTCAGTCCACCGAATTGAAAATTAGCTTAAGAGAACAACAAGCTATGTTACAAGTATTGGAACAAGGTGAATCCGTTCAGCAGGATCTCCCTGATCTACCGTCAGTTGATTTGTTGAACACTAGGTTCCACCCTCGTCCTTTCGTTCCCTTGTACAGTCTTGTAGCCCCTCCTCTAAACAATGAGCAAACAGCGATAGGAATAGGGACAGGTGCTGCCGTCATTGCTGACCAAGGGACACACCAGCCAGCCTTGGACGCCACGTCTGTTCCTGTCTGCCAAGCTGCCGTCATTGCTGACCAAAGGACACACCAGCCAGCCATGGACTTCACGTCTGTTCCTGTCTGCCAAGCCGCCAGCACCCATGACATCTCGACTGTCAACGTCAACGCTGCTGTCACCAACTTCGTCGCAGGAACCACAACGACTGAGCCACAACAGCACGCGTTACCTGTCGTGGACCTCGTCGTTGGAGTCAGCGCCTCGACAAGCGCCGCTACTACCAACAACGCCACCTACGAGGCGTACGGACCTCAACGTAGAGAGGATGTCAACGCCCCCCATCACGTCGGAATGAGCGCTCCTTTCGTCCATCGGGAGCCCTCCACACCCAACTACACGACGGCTGCAACTACATCCTCCATGCGGCCTACAGCGCTGCTGACCACACTGCAGCACCCTCTCGGTGCATACACTGGTCAGCCGCCTCTGCACAACGTTGGACACTCAACGACAAGCGTCACAGGCCCTCGCCCGCCTGATCTCGACCACACAGGTTGGTCCTATCACCTACCAGAGACAAGGGAAGGTGATGAGACGCAAGAACGACACACCTACTTCCCAGAAGAACGTCACCAACGCATGGACCACAGACGTTTTCAAGTTACCCCACCCTGTTTCCCCTATGATACCCACCTACATCCCAAACCAGAGCCTTTCGTGCCCACATTCCTGGACCCACATCAGACCACCCCCAAAGTTATTTGGGGAAACGAAAATGCAAGGCCCCCTGCGTACATGAACTTTGACAAGGAATGTCATGCAGATCGTCCATTTGCCTCTTACCCCCCGTCTGCGTACTACCAACGTCCACTTGCTACTCCTGCAAAGCAGGACACTCCTATGGACTCTCTCGCCAAAACCCTATCAGACGCTCTGATGATCAACCGCTTGCCGATGCAGGAGCCGTGCATTTTTGTTGGTGACCCTCTCCAATATCCAATTTGGAGATCGTCGTTTTCGTTCCTCATCGAGAGACAAAACATAACCAGCAGTGAGAAGTTATTGTATCTGCAACGGTACATCGGAGGTCAAGCAAGGGAGGCCGTGACCGGCTTCTTTCTGCTAAGAGAAGGTGATGCCTACGAGAGAGCCATGGAAGTGCTGGAAAATCGGTTCGGCAACTCATACGTCGTTTCGCAAGCTTTCCGGACCAAGCTGGACGAATGGACCCCAGTCAAAAGCAAGGATCCCAAGGGACTCAGAAGTCTGGCCGATTTCTTGCAGCAATGTTCCGTTGCTGCCCAGGAAGTTGGTGGACTGAGCATCCTGGATGATGCCCAATACCTACGGAAGATCGTCGGAAAGCTCCCAGACTGGATGAGTCACAGATGGTCTAGAACAGTTGCTCGAACCAAGGTTGAAAAGAAGAGGTATCCTCTGTTCCATGAACTCGTGTCGTTCATTACCCTCGAAGCAGACATTTCTAACGACCCTGTTTTCGGCTTGACAAGTGCATCGGGGACACCAAGAAAGTTCACAACGAACCTGTCAACCCTGACAGAGGATGTCACCGCATGTCTGCACTGTCAACTTCCGGACCATGACGCTGGAACATGTAAGGAACTCATAGAGAAGCCCCTGGTTGAGATACGAGATTTTCTGTTCAAGAACCGTATCTGCTACGGATGTCTGAGAAGCAAGGATCACCAGAGCCGTCAATGTATGCAGAAACAGACGTGCAAGAAGTGCAAGAAGGCTCATCCCACTTGTCTTCATGATGACAATTTCAAGTATCAGAACAGTATGAGTGAAAACAAAGGGGCGAGTGAACACAAGAACAATTACCGTACCTCTGCTGCTGACGTTCAAGAGCCACTGACATCGTCGACCCCTACGGTGTCTGCTCTTAAGGCCAGCGAGGAAAACAGCATCGGTTTCACGTCTATGATCGTTCCCGTTCTCGTTTCCAGTGACTCTAACCCCAACGTAGAAGTGCTGACGTACGCACTACTGGACACTATGTCCAACGCCACTTTTGTAGTGCAGTCAGTGGCTGAAGAAGTTAAAGCCAAATCGCAGCCGACTACACTCAGGGTCTCCACACTGACTGAGGACAATGCTGTGGTCTCCGGCAGGAAGTACTCTGGATTGCGTGTCCGCTCTCCTACCTCCAGTGAGTTTGTCAGGCTCCCTTCTGCCATCTCACGACCTTACCTGTCCGTTGACCCCACGCAAATCCCCACCTCAGAGACTGTCAAAGTTTACCCACATCTCCAACACCTGTCCCCAAAACTTCCCCCCTTGTACCTTGATTGCGAAGCAGGCCTCCTCATCGGCTATGACTGCGCTGAAGCCCTCATGCCCCTAAACGTTGTCCAAGGACTGCCATTTGCAGTAGAGACTAAGTTAGGTTGGAGCATCGTCGGCAAGTCACCGCATTCCGTCGCCTTTGATGGTGTAGGCTCGTCCATGCACGTAGTCGTCAAGCCAGGATCAAGAAAAGAAGAAAGTGCAGCTCATGTCTACAAAATACAGGTGGATGAGGTATCGTGTACTGACCTATTACACGTTATGGAGAGAGACTTTGCTGATAGTGACACAGGATCCATGTCTCAAGATGATTTGAAGTTCATGAAGATCGTGAAGGAGAACGTGAAGGTCAACGAAGCTGGTCACTACGAGATGCCTCTGCCTTTTCGGCCAGAACAACCGTCTCTTCCTGACAACAGAGGTGCCGCAGTCAAGCGTCTCATGGGACTGAAACGCCAGTTTGAGAAGAAGCCTGGGTACCGTGAAGACTATATCAAGTTCATGAACGTGATTTTGGAGCGAGGTGACGCTGAACTGATTCCCAAGAACGAAGTCGAGGTCCCAAATCGCTGGTACATCCCACATCACGGCGTGTACAACGACAAGAAGCCAGGAAAGATTCGTGTGGTTTTTGACTGTAGTGCACGTCACCTAGGCACGTCCTTGAACGATCTTCTCCTACAAGGCCCAGACCTAATCAGCTCCCTTTCCGGCGTTCTCTGTCGTTTCCGCAAGGGTCCCATAGCATTTTCCTGTGACGTGGAAAAAATGTACCACCAGTTTCACGTCTCCGAGCCCCATCGAGACTTTCTGCGCTTCCTTTGGTGGAAGGACGGTGATACGAGTGGCCAGCCGCTTGACTACCGCATGAAGGTGCACATCTTCGGAGCTACATCGTCTCCAGGCTGCGCAAACTTCGGCCTCAAGCAGGTGGCAAAGGACAACGCCACAATCAGCGCCAAGGCATCAGCCTTTCTGCAGCGTGACTTTTATGTCGATGATGGACTTCAAGCCAAAGACTCTGTTGAAGAAGCAGCAGATGTGCTCATGAAGGCTAGAGAAATTTGTGAACACGGACAATTGAGGCTGCACAAGATAGTCTCCAACTCAAAGGAACTTTTAGAGTACTTCCCCGACTCTGAAGTTACGTCAACCAAGGCCACAGAACTCGCAGTCCCTTGTAGCACACCAGAAATTGAGCGGACTCTTGGCCTTCACTGGTGCACTGATGACGACACACTGGGTTTTACTGACAACCCCAGACTGGGTCCCTCGAACAGAAGAGGAGTTCTCTCTACAATTGCATCAGTCTACGACCCCCTTGGTTTTCTGGCCCCCTTTTTGCTGACTGGAAAATTGATCCTCCAGGAACTATGTCGCCAGGAGCTCGGCTGGGACGATCCGCTGCCACCATCGCTTCAAGAACGTTGGGAAGAGTGGCTGAAGGATCTATCCCGACTGGGTTGCGTCAAGGTACCCAGGAACTACTTGCCCACAGACTTTGGCACCGTGAAGAATGTAGAGCTACATCACTTCTCAGACGCGTCTACAGCAGGATACGGCCAGTGTTCGTACCTGCGCTTTGAGAATCATCTAGGCAACATTCACAGTATGCTTGTAGTCGCCAAAGCACGAGTGGCTCCGCTTCGACACGTCACTGTCCCTCGTCTGGAACTAACGGCAGCGGTACTTTCCGTCAAGATGGCAAGATTTCTTCAAGAAGAACTGGACTTTGAGAGTATTGAACATTTCTTTTGGACTGACTCTATGATTGTACTCGCTTATTTGAAGAACGAGTCCAAGCGTTTTCACGTCTTTGTCGCAAATAGAGTCCAACAAATACGTCAGTTCTCACAGGCCAGTCAGTGGAATCATGTTTCTACAAAGGAAAACCCAGCTGATTATGCATCACGGGGATTGTCTGTGAGTGACCTCATGACATCAGAGTGGTTCCATGGTCCCGCGTTCTTGAGCCAGTCCCTTCCGGAATCAGATGACTTTTTCGAGATCCCAGATGACGATGTTGAGGTGAAAGTGTGCAAGGCTACTACCTCTAAAGAAGTGTCTGTCCAGTCGTTTGAGCAGATCGCCCAACGATTCTCCTCCAAGACATCTCTGATAAGAGCCATGGCTGTTTTGGTACGCAAATGCAATGCCATTAAGGGGCACCAGTCATCTCCCCTGGAAGTGCTTGAAGTCACTGAGAAAAAGTTCATCGTATGTCTTCAGAAAGAACATTTTGAACGCCCAACGCCTTCTTTACGTAACCAGCTTCAGGCACTCAACGCTCACAAGGACGTTGATGGAATACTGAGAGTATACGGTCGCTCTCAAAATTCATCATCCTCTTCAGTTGACAAGTTTCCCATACTACTACCTCGAGACAGTCACTTCTCTTTCCTGGTGGCTCAGGACTGTCATGCTGCGATAGCCCACCAAGGGAGAATGTTCACGATCAACCAAGTACGAGCCAGCGGTTTCTGGATCATTGGCATTCGTCACGTCGTCTCCTCGTTGGTGCGCCGCTGTGTTCACTGCCGATGGCATCGCTCAGGGCCAGCTGGACAGAAGATGGCCGACCTCCCTCTAGAGCGCCTTGACCCATCCCCACCGTTCACGTACTGTGGCATTGACTGTTTCGGCCCATTTCACGTCAAAGATGGACGTAGGGAGGTGAAAAGGTACGGACTGATCGTGACGTGTTTTGCCTCTAGGGCAATCCACATAGAAACCCTGGATGACATGTCAAGTGATTCCTTCATCAACGCCCTACGCATTGTTGTCTCCATGCGAGGAAACATATCACGCATTTGGTGTGACAAAGGAACGAACTTTGTAGGTGCATGCAACGAGTTCAAACTGGCATGGAAGGAGATGGACTCTGAACGACTGACATCAAAGATGCTGGAAAGCAAATGTGAGTTCAAGTTCAACCCCCCTGCAGCTAGTCACATGGGTGGCGTTTGGGAGCGTCAGATCCGAACGATACGCAGCATCCTGAATGGTCTTCTCAGAAGATCAGGCCAGCGTCTCACTACCTCATCACTTCGTACGTTCCTATACGAGGTGATGGCCATCGTGAACAGTCGACCACTGTCTGTCGAGTCATTGGAATCGGCAGATGGACCACGCCCTTTGACCCCCAACCACGTCCTCACCATGAAGTCAGGTGCCATCCTTCCGCCCCCTGGTGTGTTTGAAGATCCAGACCTGTACGCCAGGAAACGTTGGCGCTGTGTCCAGCGGATGGCAGACGAATTCTGGCTGCTATGGAAGAGCCAGTACCTTTCACTTTTGCAGAAACGTCGTGTCTGGCAACGTCCCCAGGCAAACGTACAGGTGGGAGATGTTGTTGTCTTGCATGACCAGAACTTGTGCAGATCAGAATGGTGCATGGCTCGTGTAGTCGAAGTGATGCCGGGATCTGATGGACTGGTCAGACGAGTGAAAGTGCATGTTGGAACAAAGGCTCTAGACAATCACGGCCGTCCCACTGGTGATAGTCGCATATTAGAGCGACCTATTCACAAAATGACTGTGTTAGTAAATCGTGAAAATCACGAAGACAAAGCTGTGTAGGCGAACTGAAAGAACATTGAACTTTGGAGTGTTTTTCCAATTTGACAGTTGTTGATTGTTGCGGTTTGTTTTTATACCAGATGATGTAACGGACATTTATGGTTTAAGTGGTGCGTTCTTGTTATGCCGTCGAGTAAATGACTAGTGGCATTTAGTTGAAACGAGATGTGTTGAAACACTGAAAACGATTGAACCATAATATTGTTGTGTAAATGTTTTGCAACACAATGGTTTTGAGTTGTAAATTTGAAATGTCTAAATCTGCGTTTGTCTTCTTTTGATATAAGGAATATGTTTGTACAAAGGTTTTTGAAGGAAATTATATTAATATAATTTCCGGTGGGAGTGTGCATGCCGATGTGGCATGCATTCACCTATTTTTTGTTGTAATTACGTTTGATCAAGCCATTGCACGATGTAAAAAGAAGTAAACCGTGTTTTTCTTGTTGTGACCCGTTTTGTGGAGCGTTAATATTTTTACGTGTAATTCACGTGCTCCTTGTTCAGTTGTTGTGACCTGGTTTTGGTCGGAGTGTCACAAACTGCGTCGTTTAGTTCTAGAACACCGTGAGATTCACGTGCTCTTTTCCGTGTTTTGATTTTGAGGTGAGCCCTGCGAATCTGCGTTGCAAGTTTTAGAATACGTGTGACTCACGTGTTTTTAGCTTTGTGATGTCAGCTAGTTCCTTGGTCTTCTTTCTGTTAAATATACCGTTTTAAGTTTTGAGCATGCATGGAGTGCGTGATCGGTTACTGATTGGTTGTAAAATAGTAGTTTCACCCGATTCTGTCTTAGGAATGTTGTTGGTTGGTCAATCCGGTGACCTTTGACTTTTGAATAACTATTCCATGTTAGGTTTTTGTTTCCATAAATACCGCTGCTTGACTCCTGTCTCGTCAGTCGATCTGAGGGTTTTAGGAAGCGTTTGGTTTTGATGTAAACGTATGAAGGTTATCAAGTGAACCAACGGAGTGTTTCTTATGTTTTAACGTCAACGTAATGTTCTTGGAGACAGTTGTTTCTCAAGTGTGAATCGTTTTGTGCCCTTCGTTTGTGAGGCAACACGTTTTTGGTACTGCTGGTCAACCCACACAGCGCATAAGGTAATTTTGTTGTTACTTGTTTGTGTTGTGTTTTGGTCGCCATTTTGTAATGACTTTGTGAGTTGTTTATGTATAACGTGAGTTGAAAGTCTGACTTGTTGTAGTGTTTCTTTATTGTGTGTTCAACTGTTCTAGTGTTGTGAACGTACAGCAATGTTTTGTAGACGCTAGAAAGTCGCTAATGTTTATAATGATAACTTGTGTTTTCTGTGGTTAACGAAGTTCGAAGTGAAACGTTTTCTCTGACTTTTTCAGCCTTACGTTAAAAGAATTTAGGTAAAAGAAGCTTGCGATCTGTGGTGATCGTTTGTAAACGGGCTTATTTCTTGTAACGTTATTGAGGGAAAGTGGATGAGTAAATATCTTGTTTGTGACTTTGATTAACGCAGGAACATTGTCGTTAGGAGACTTTTTGGTATGACACTGACAGTTTGCTTTGTATTCCTGGCCTGATGAGTCAACGTTTTGTATTTTTCTGAAAGTAGCCATTTTGGTTTTAAACGTATGTATGCTAAGTTTCTTGAGTATTCTTAGTGCTTATGGTATTGTTGAACGTACGGAACGTAATTCTTTATTGTTGTTGAACGTACAGAACGTAACTCTTTATTGTTGTTGAAGGACTAACCAACGAGTGTTTGGTAATTGTAACTTTCTTGTCTGTTTGTCTTCTCCTGTCTTGTGATTGTTTATTTTTCTTGTATTTACTTCTCGTGTCTTGTTAATGCTTTTGATACTTTTGCCATGTCTAATAATTTGTTTTCTTTTCTCTTTTTCTTTCTGTCCATAAGTTTTTTACCGCAATAAGTAGTATCGCAATACGTAGTATCGCATTACGTGGTACTGTAACGATATATATACATTACTGATCCCTAGTGTCAGATGTAAAATAATAAACCAGTACTTTTGCGCGTTATCGCTTGTAACCTGTGTTTGTCATTTCGTATGAACAATATGTAGTACCAGCCTCGCTCACGAAGGCGCGCACACTCGTGTTTGCATAAATATGTAACCGTCGTTAAGAAAAAAGGTTGACATGTCATTTCATATTATGGCCATACGTTTTGTTTCAATATCTTCCTTGTTTATCAATTCCACGGTTAAAACTGCAGTTGTGTCTCTTACCTTTTACTCTCTCAACTCTTGCCACCGGAAAAAGATTTTTATTCGTTGAAAATGTGCAGGTTTGGTTGTTTGTTTGAACTCGTCATGGCAATTCATTCTAAATACTCACTTACAATGCTGCTATTCCATGTTGAAGGCACAATCTTTCTTGTTCAGCATACTTTATCTCAGATCTGCCCATGCATTTACACGGGGCGAGGCCATCCCTCCACTTGAACAAATATAAAACAAGTCGCGTAAGGCGAAATTACTACATTTAGTCAAGCTGTGGAACTCACAGAATGAAACTGAACGTAGTCCGCCGCTAGTGCAAAAGGCAGTGAAAGTGACGAGCCTGTTTGGCGCGGCAGCGGTTGCGCTGTGCTCCATAGCACGCTTTACTGTACCTCTCTTCGTTTTAACTTTCTGAGCGTGTTTTTAATCCAAACATATCATATCTATATGTTTTTGGAATCAGGAACCGACAAGGAATAAGATGAAATAGTTTTTGAAACGATTTCGGAAATTTAATTTTAATCATAATTTTTATATTTTTAATTTTCAGAGCTTGTTTTTAATCCAAATATAACATATTTATATGTTTTTGGAATCAGAAAATGATGAAAAATAAGATGAACGTAAATTTGGATCGTTTTATAAATTTTTTTTTTTTTTTACAATTTTGAGATTTTTAATGACCAAAGTCATTAATTAATTTTTAAGCCACCAAACTGAAATGCAATACCGAAGTCCCGCCTTCGTCGAAGATTGCTTGGCCAAAATTTCAATCAATTTGATTGAAAAATGAGGGTGCCGCCTCAACTTTTACAAAAAGCCGGATATGACGTCATCAAAGACATATATCGAAAAAACGAAAAAAACGTCCGGGGATATCATTCCCAGGAACTCTCATGTAAAATTTCATAAAGATCGGTCCTGTAGTTTAGTCTGAATCGCTCTACACACACACACACACATGCACACACACACACACACACACACACACACACACACACACACACACACACACACACACACACACACACACACACACACACACACACACACACACACACACACACACACACACACACACACACACACACACACACACACACACACACACACATACACCACGACCCTCGTCTCGATTCCCCCCTCTATTTTAAAACATTTAGTCAAAACATTTAGTTGTGTCAGTTAAGCAGTCAATTCATCAAAAAATGCTCACTCTGCACAGACAGCACCCATTTTTGTTGTTGTTTGTTTTGTGTGTGTACAAGTGGTCAAGGTGAGGGTATCGGCAGTCTCGTAGGCGAGTGAGATGTTAGAGATCTCAAACTCTCTCTGGCCAGCTTCCTGGGGGCGGTGCCCACTCCTCTCCTTTGCTGCCTTTAGCTTTTCCTGGCCCTGAATAGGGTCAGGTACCCATTCCCAGCCGGGTGGACAGGAGAGCGCTCGGAAAATCGGGTATTTGTATTCCCTCTGGGCGGGGATCAAACCCACGCCTTCCAGCGTGAGAGGCAAGCGCTCTAACTACTGTGCCACTCCGGCTCTCTTGTCCAGGTGGAGGGATGGTCTTATTCCATGTAAAAGCCTGTCCAAATCTAAGATGAAGAGCCGAATGGTTTACATTAGAAGCACTCTGCCTTTTAGATAAACTCTGCCGGATAAAAATAGGATTAAACAAAACATATACATGATTAAAATTAACCGTTCCATCAACTAACATTTCTTGATCTTTGAAGATGGGAATAGGATACAAGGGCTTATATAGCTCTTTCCCTCAGATCACTCAGAAGCTGTCCAGCACCGGCTGGCTGCAGGCCACGTGGTCCAACGAGTACACGACGTGGAACCCTGACCATTACGGAGGCGTGAGGTCAGTCAGTCCAAACCCGGCCACAATGTGGAGGCCCAAGCTGACCCTGAAGAACACCATGGCGGACCTGAAGCCCATGGGCGAGGACTACATCAACCTGGAGCTGCTGCCGGACGGAACGACCATCTGGTACCCTGGAGATCTCCTGGAGACCTTCTGCCGCGTCGACGTCACCTACTTCCCTTTTGACATTCAGGTTGGTTGGGCGAATATGGATGAAAGCGTGTGGAAAATTGCCGATGAGTTGCATGGCTAGACAAATATATATTTGATGGGTACCCTGGAGATCTCTTAGAGACCTTCTGTCGCGTGGATGTCACCTACTTCCCTTTCGACATTCAGGTTGGTTGGGCAAACATGGATAAATGCGTTAAGCTTGTCCTTAACTGGGCGAAGTCGACTACGCAAAATATACTTCGCGAATCTGTCCGCACGAAGATTTTGCACTGAGTTTTCCGTTCGGGCTCAATACGGACCGCCTTAAATGTAACGTTTTGTTTTGTCATGAATTAAACGTATCAATATTCTACTTGTCTTGCTTTTTTTATCATGGATAAATGCGTGTGTCGAATTAGTGATGATTGGCAAGGCTAGATAGATATCTATTGATTGGTTTGAGAAACAGAGGGAAGTAAGCGCCCTAAATGCATACGACATGTGTAATAAAGTGAGAGTTATGCGGAATCACTCTCCTAGCTGGCACCTCCCTTTGTTCTAAGATCTTTAAATAGCGCTCTGGCTCATTTCTGTAACATTCTTAGATATTTATTGATTGGGAATATGCGTCTTCAGCTATGAGTACAGAACACAAGTAAAACAACTATATATAGAATATATGTTGGAACCGTCATACATAGTAATCATACCATGCTTATGTTGGCCATCTTGAATCACATTCGTCATAAATGATTCTCTCAAGGCTTGGGTGATACAAGAGGACGTCGATATGTCATGTTAATTCTCGCAATAACCATAATTTTGAGTGTGATTCTTACGTTCTTTCAGATCTGTCGCTGGGAGATGTTTGTGTGGGGCGAAGGACTGGACACAGTGGACCTTCAGGTGACCACAACGGACATCATTCTGGACACCTACGTGGGCAACGGGGAGTGGCAGCTCATGGCCACCCAGGGTACGCACACACCTTCATCTTTTCAGGAGGAATTCCTTCTCGTGTTAAGGCCAGAGATGATGGCACGAACATTGAGATTTGTTTCTTTGGAAAGCTTTTCATTTTTTGTTTCAAGCTTCTCGATAAATATCTTCAAGAAAAGTTTGTTTGAACTAAAAAGTAACATTTGAATGACTTATGGGTCAAAATTGAAGTTTGTGTGGCTATTTGGGATATAACATGTAATTTTGGAGAAACCGAAATCTTCCAGAAAAATGAAACTTTCTTGCCATCTCTGGCCTTAAGTTTCATGTGGCACAACAGAGCTGTTCAGGCTGTTACTTGGGACAAGAGCAATTTTACACTTAACACAAGTACACATACCAGATATCAACAGTCTGTTCGTTTCCGGTGCAGATTTTTAGTTTAATAAATTGATATATATAGATCGCACATTGACATAGGTAAAACTGATGGAATTAGTTTAGCATAAAAAAGAAAAAATCCAACTTGGCACAGAAAGCATTCAGAAGACACATGTAATTTCCCCTTGTATTTTTTGTTTCTGTCAGCCTGGCGAGATGTCCGCAAGAACAGCACAAAGCCTACGCCCTACGCAAACTACGAAGTGACGCTGAGGAGACGTCCCACGCTGTTAGCTCTGACGATCATGCTGCCCATCACTGTGCTCGCCTTCGTCAACGTTTTCGTCTTCACCATCCCGTCTGAATCCGGTAAGAATCTCTGGGAAATGTTGTGTATCGGGTCTGTTCTGTGTGTGTGAGTGTGTGAGTGTGTGTGTGTGTGTGTGTGAGTGTGTGTGTGTGTGTGTGTGAGTGTGTGTGTGAGTGTGTGAGTGTGTGTGTGTGTGCGTGCGTGTGTGTGTGCGTGCGTGCGTGTGTGTGTGTGTGTGTGTCCCAAACAGACACATGATATTGGTCTGGGGTGGGTTCTGGCTTGGTCTGCCATCCCTTGTAGCGTATTCAGGCTTACAAAGCGACCCCAAGCTCCAAGCTCCAAACTCAAGCAAAAACCTGTACCATATGCTTGGTCTTAAAGCAGTCATTCAGGCATCGCTAGAGATCTTTCTGTGTTGTTTTCGTCTCTGGGACTGGCGCAATTAATGGTCTAGTGGATGAGACACCGGTGTAACACGAGAAAATGACTCCCACGAGGTTTTTACTCCGGAGTAAACATTTCGTACGAAAAACTTACTCCCTTTACAATAAAAGCACTCCCCCATTGCACGAGAAAATTACTCCCCAAGACAGGTGAGTTCCGAGTAAACATTTCGTAAAAAAAAATGTTACTCCCCTGACGAATAAATAACTAATAAATTACTTCACCCCAACACGAGCAATTTAACTTCCCATGCCAGATGTACGACATTTGTACTCCCTTGTCCCCTGTTAGTCTTGGTGGTGGAAGGCGTGGAAGGAGGGTAGCGCGACATTCGTGTGCGCGAGATCACTTATTGGCATTATCCCTTCGCCCGCATCCCATTTTTGAGTACGATATTTTTACTGGAAGTAAAAAAAAATGGGGAGTAAAAATTTCGTGGAGGGAGTAATTTTTTCGTGCCTTGGGGAGTTCTTTTTTCGTGCGAAAAGTGTACTCGGAGTAAGAATTTCGTACGAAATATTTACTCCGGAGTAATTTTTTCGTGGAGTAAAAATTTCGTGTTACACCGGCGCGGCCTCCCATGCGGAAGGTTGAGTGTTCGAATCCAGGCCGCGCCTGGCGGGTTAAGGGTGGAGATTTTTCCGATCGGCCAGGTCAACTTATGTGCGGACCTGCTAGTGCCTGATCTTCCTTCGTGTGTACACGCAAGACCAAGTGCGCACGGAAAAGATCCTGTAAGTCAGCGAGTACAAGTATTTAGGTGTAGTTCTAGATAACAAGCTAAGCTGGTTTAATCATGTTGATGCTGTTTTTAAGAAGACGCAGTCAAGATTGTTTTTCCTGCGCAAGCTGAGATCATTTCATGTGTGTAACAAGATGCTGTACATGTTTTATCAGAGTATGGTGTGCAGTGTGATGGTGTTTGCATCAGTGTGTTGGGGAGGGAATGCCACTGCAAGGGACACTGGCAGGCTGAACAGGCTGATAAAGAAAGCGAGTTCTACTGTAGGCCAGAGCCTTGACACCCTTGAAGTCCTTGTTGAAAGAAGGCTTGCCAGTAAGTCCAGAGCTATTCTGTTCGACCTAGGGCATCCCCTCCACGACGCACTGATGGATCTCCGCATCACACGGAATGCTCGGTTTCTCATGCCTAGGTGTCGAACGGAGCGTTTTCGGCGTTCTTTTGTTCCTGCAGCTGTGAGATATTTTAACAGCAACCGAGCCATTGTCCTGGCCACAGACTATAAGTGATGCCTTTTAAATGTACCTCTTAGTGATAGATTTAATATGATTTGATGACTGTTTGACCTTTGATCATAACTAGTGCTGTGATAATGAGCTTTAGCACTGTTGTGATGGTGTTGACACTATATTTGCCCAATTGAGTCTAACTACCTGATGGCTAATCTACTGTGATACCTGTGATAACTGATGATGATTACTGTGATTGGTTTTATGTGTTTGGTTGGTCTCTTCTTTTGGTAGTGCAATAGCGTTAATTATGGATTGTTGTTATCATCATTTACATAAAAACTTATCTGTTAATCCAAACAATGATATAATTATTGTGATATTCTTAACCACACTTTAACATGGAATGTATGTATGTATGTATGTATGTATGTATGTATGTATGTATGTATGTATGTATGTATGTATGTATGTATGTATGTATGTATGTATGTATGTATGTATGTATGTATGTATGTAGGTATGTATGTAGGTATGTATGCATGTGTGTTGGTGTGTCGGTGTGTCAAGTGTGCAAGTAAAAAGGGTATTGTAGTTGTACATATATTACTTTAGATATTTTTTTTGTTATCATGGGTTTTATGAATTTTCTTCTCTTATTCTTTTATAATTATTAATTAATGACCTATATGTGCTGATGACCAATTTAATTTCCTTTGTTGGATCAATAAAATGTTATGAGTTATGAGAACTTTATGAGTTATGAGTCATGTCAGAGTACGGTAGAAACACGACACTACCATGCCTGCATCCCCCCGAAATTGGCGTATGGCTGCCTAAATGGTCGGGTGAAAACGTTGATTTTTTGGTCATAAACTTAACGTTCCACTAACTTACCGCCAAATTAGTTGTTTTTTATCCAGAAATTCACAGTTCGACCTTTTGATCTTTTTGCAGGAGAACGTCTGTCGTACTCCATCACGGTGCTGCTGTCGTTCGGGGTGTTCATGGGCTTCGTGCTGGGCTCCATGCCGTCGTCCACGGAGAACATTCCCATCATGGCCCTCAACCTGGCCGGCCTCCTCGTCCTCTCCGCCATCTACGTTCTCCTCTGCATCATGTCGCTCCGCTTCTTCCACCGCGATCACCACAAGTACCCCGTGCCCTCAGTCCTCAAAAGCTTCGTGGTCATCCTCGAGACCGTCTTCTGCCTGGACCAATATCTCCCCAAGAAGAACCGCGTCAAAGTTAGGCAGGCGGATGTGTCGGAGCTACTGGATCCAGCTTGCAACCCAGCGCTGGTTTCCCCCGCCCTTGTGGACATCAGAAAAGGAAGGATCGTCAGAAGGATGCAGCTAGTCGTGAGCAACGCTGACGCCATGAAGAGTGACGTCAGTGACGTCATGAAGAGTGACGTCATGGGAAAGGCCGGGGCGGAGCTCGGAGATGAAGATGACCCCGACAAGCGCGAGGAGGCGTCCAAGGCTAAGGATGAGATGTCATGGCCACGGGTTAGTCGCACGCTGGACAGGCTGTTCTTTCGCTTCTTCGGCTTCCTCGTGCTGGCTTCCAACGTCACCATGTTTGCCGTCATCATCTTCAACTTCCGTGAAACCATTCGCTCTGGACTCAGATAGACTTGGGGAAAAAAGAAGAAGAAACAAGGCCACGCGCTTTGACGTCTGGACTTAGAGAGAAATTGGACGGTCTGTTAAAAGAAATAAAATAATATTTCGAGTATCATGAATTTTGCTTTTTATTGAAAATTTTTTTTTGAAAATGGTGTGTAATTTCTTTTGGAGGGGTGGGGTGGGGTGGGGGTGGGGGGGGGGGGGTAAATGTTTCAAAATAACGTACATCGATAAGTTTACCCGGTTGCCGTTTTTTCCCTGGCTGTTTAAAGTTTATCCGGCTGTTTGTGATTCATTGGACGCATCACAGTTACCGATCACAGTGGCCGATAATTTTCTAAAGTTCAACCATATCGGCGAATCAACAAGCACCTCTTGATCGTTGATCGGTTCGTGTGTGTTTAACAGGCAATGCGTAACCTCTTCTCAACTGATGTCAGCTCTACTTGTTAATTTGCTTGACTGTTCAACATTGAAACCTACATTTTACTTTGTTTCAGGAATGTAGAAATTCAACAAAATACCTAATTTTGACAATTAATAATTTATTTAATGAATCATTAAATATTTCTCTACTGTTTTTCCCACTGCACAGTAATAACAGACCACCACCAATACCAACAACAGCAACAACAGCAACAGCAGCAACAACAACGACAATAACAACAACAACAACAACAACAACAACAACAACAAAGAGTCTTTTGGGAAACATTTATCTGAAACAGTAGAGAGTCTGCTTTATATTAAAAGTCTATTTGAGAGAGAGAGAGAGAGAGAGAGAGAGAGAGAGAGAGAGAGAGAGAGAGAGAGAGAGAGAGAGAGAGAGACAGTCACTCTGTGGACCAAAACTATAAGGGATGTAACTCAAGTGTTTGATTGGTTTGGACACGCTTAGATTGGATCATTTCCCTTGAATTACCTTTATTTTGTTTTTAAATTTCAGCAACATGAAGAGTACATTGAGTCAAGTTGATGCTTCACAACCTGTTGGATAGCTTGTGATATATGCACACATTTACAAGCAGCGCATGTAACCTCATGATTATACATATATCTACACTTCTACACGCACACGCAGTGACAACTGACCACACCTACGCCCACAGTTTACGTTTACGTAAACAATATATTATTTAGACTTATATTGCATTGTTTATAAACAATCAGCAATGTTGCTAAATAAATCATTATTTACGTAAACAATGAATTATTTACGTAAACAATGAATTAGCCAACACATTTTCCATTATTTAGGGGTTTCTAGGATTCGCTTCTGAACTAAGTTTTATGTCTTTCACTTCGGATTACTATAATTGAATACAAGGTCTCTCCACACACTCTTATATTAAAATAGCTGTTGTTTGGATATTATTTTGTTTATTTTACAAGCCGAAATTGCTGTACGAAAATAACTGATCTCAAACACAGTCAAAGGTCAAGGTCAATTAAGGTTTTTCCCTGCCGGGAGTGTTTAGTGTTTGCATTTTCTTGCTTGAAGTTGTTGAAACACAGTTTTTTCCCCTTATGTTCTCTGTTCTGTTTATGTCCCAACAACATGCCTGTCTTTCCATTTCTCTTCCTTTAATCGTTTCATTTCACAGAGAAAAGTAAAAACATATTCGAAACTACGGAGAATTTTCGCGTCACGAAGGAATTCAAAATGGCCGAGGGAGCAGGAAGGAACGATAATATTGAAACCAGAGACATTTTGGAAGTTTTTTCACGCGCTGCTGCTGATGCCATATGCGGCATTCTGTCTGGCGGACCTGGTCCTGCTGCGGTTGCTGCAGCAGAAACTTTTGATACTGGCAGTGGGTTTTGATACTGGCAGTGGATACTGGTTGTTGGGCCGGGGTTTCAACACATTACCCAGTTTATATACCAAGTTGTGTTGTGTTGTGTAACTTACAGATAAAAAAAAAGTTTAATCATGCAGTAAGAGAAATGGAAAGAGAAAGTTTTTGTTGAGACAGAACAGAAAACTTAGGACGGAAAACTTTTTTTCAACAACTTCAAGGGAGAGAATGCAAACACTAAACACTCCCTGTCATGACCTTGACCTTTTGTTTGTTTTTGCATTCAGTTCTTTTCGTACGGCAATTTCAGCTTGTAAAATAAACAAATTTACGAACATTTTCTGATAAATAATGTTTGGAGATACCTTGTATTGAATTATAGTATATACACAAAGAAAAAAAATGAAGCTTAGAAGTCAATTCTTGATTCCCCTAAATAATGAAAACTGCTTTCCCTAAACAATGAATTGTTTAGGGAAAGCAGTTTTTCATTATTTAGCGAATCTGCTAAATAATGCATTATATTGGCAAACAATGATTTATTTAGCAACTGCTCACTTTATCCACCCAAAAAATATTATTTTGTGAAATAAGTGATTATTTGTGTAAACAATACATTATTTACGTAAACAATGAATTATTTACGTAAACAATGAATTATTTACGTAAACAATAAATTGTTTAGGTAAATAATGAATGGTTTACGTAAACAAAAAATTATTTAGAATTGTTTTACATTGTTTATAAACAATTACTTATTTAGCACATGAGATTCTAAATAATGATTATTTAGCTAAAACTGGTGAAAAAAACATGAAAAAGTATCCAAATAATTATTTGACAAATGGAATGCCATACATATCAGGGCGGTGCTGCTTTGACATATAACGTGCGCCACACACAAGACAGAAGTCGCAGCACAGACTTCATGTCTCACCCAGTCACATTATTCTGACACCGGACCAACCAGTCCTAGCACTAACCCCATAATGCCAGACGCCAGGCGGAGCAGCCACTAGATTGCCAATTTTAAAGTCTTAGGTATGACCCGGCCGGGGTTCGAACCCACGACCTCCCGATCACGGGGCGGACGCCTTACCACTAGGCCACCGTGCCGGTGTAGACACTGAGATACCCGCACAAACACGCAGACGGAAACAAAAGGGAGCAGAGACACTCGGAGACAGATAATTCGCGAGCGTACACACAGACGGACACACTCGGACCAGAAAAACGCAGAGACATAGCCTACATATAGACAGGCGCACAGACACGTCCGCGAATGTACACCCAGACGGACAAAAAACGCATAGACATACAGATAGACAGGCCGCATACAGACACATTTATGCACGTACACACAGACGGACACACACGGATCAGACAAACGCAAGGACATACAAATAGACAGGCGTACATGTGGATAAATTCACGCACGCACACACAGACGGACGGGCATACTCGGACCAGACAAACACAGAAGCATACAGATAACCAGGCGTATAGACAATTTTGTGTACGTACTCACAGACAGAGAGGCTCGTAAAACAGGCAAACGCAGAATCATACAGATTTGCAAACATACAGACACGTTCGCATACGTACACACAGACGGACACATTTGGAGCAGACAAAGGAAGAGACATGCACAGTGTGTGTGTGTGTGTGTGTGTGTCAGTGTGTGTGTGTGTGTGTGTGTGTGTGTGTGTGTGTGTGTTGTCCTGGGGGGGGGGGGGGGTTGGTATTAGCCTAGAACCCCATCATCGAACAAAGGAGAGAAAGCTTATACAATTAAACATAAGTAAAGCTCATCTGGATTTTCCATGTTGTACACCTCGAACAATTCGTAAATTTTAACAACAACAACTGAACAAGTTGACATAGAGTTAGGAACTGAGACAGTCTATGAGACTTTTGTTTAAGATTTACAAAAAAAGGAAAGAAGAAAAGCTTTGCAATTAAAAACAAGTAGGACTTTAATAATCTGCTTTCCACTTTTGACCACGTCGACTAATTCGCAAACTTCAATGCACAGTGATTGCTTGCTTTCTTGAGTGC
>NC_090247.1:51166229-51173729 GCF_037325665.1 Littorina saxatilis
AAACAATTTCGTAAACAATTTGTAAGAACTACTCTCTAACTTGTGCAACACACGAAGTATACCAAACACTGCCCGTTTACCCCTACTCACCAAATCTTGACAGGAAACATTAAAACTGAGTCTCGTGGAAAAAATATTCCTAAATACTTATAAGCGTTAACAACAACAATTCTATCTGCACCATAATTCCATTTTTCACAACTAGCTAAATATCCTCCTTTACAGAAAACAATAATATTAGTTTTGTTCATGTTAACTTTCAACTCCAATCGAGAAGCTGCATTGTACAAATTATTCAGCTGTCTTTGTAGGCCAACAACAGTTGTGGAGAGCAATACAATGTCATCACCAAAAAGCAATATGAAAAATTCAACAAAATCAAATGTCACACCATGTTTTCCATTTTCTATTACTTCCAAAGCTAATTCATTAATGAATAACGAAAACAACACAGGGCTACATACATCACCTTGTTTTACCCCATATGTACAATTGATTACATCAGTAAATTTAGCGCCACATCTTATTTTAGCTTTCACATCCAAATACATGCTTTTCACACAACGATGCAATTTTCCACTAATACCGTTTTTCATAAGTACAGGCCACAGAAGTTTCCTAGAAATCGAATCGAAACACAGGGCTACATACATCACCTTGTTTTACCCCATATGTACAATTGATTACATCAGTAAATTTAGCGCCACATCTTATTTTAGCTTTCACATCCAAATACATGCTTTTCACACAACGATGCAATTTTCCACTAATACCGTTTTTCATAAGTACAGGCCACAGAAGTTTCCTAGAAATCGAATCGAATGCCTTCTCAAAATCAACAAATGCTACATACAATTTTCTGTTACTTGTAAACTGTTTCTGAATAGCCGCCAGGAGTGTACAGATATGGTCAACTGTTGAATGATCTTTTTTAAATCCAGCTTGATGTTCACCAGTAATATCATTTATGCTAATCTATTCTTGCAATCTGTTATTAATTATGGAGCTATATAATTTACTGCTGACATCACACAGTGATATTCCCCTGTAGTTATTGGTGTCATTTATCTGACCTTTCTTAAACAGAGGCAAGATTATTGATTCCTTCCAGTTGTCCGGGTAAAAACCAATATCAAACAAGACATTAAACAACCTTACCAAAAACATCACCACAGCCTCACCCGAATGCTTGAACAACTCACCAATCAGCCCATCTGGACCAGCAGACTTTCTGTTCTTCAGCTTTCTAATTGCAAGAGTGACCTCTTCTTTCGAAATCGGTCTATCTAATACATGTTCAACAACATCCTCATCATTTCCTTCATCATTAACATCAGCATTTTCATCCACAGCCCCATCAACGACGTCCACTATAGCTACATGTGTGTCCTTCTCTAATACATTCTTAAAATGCTGGAACCAATCATCTAAAGTAATGTTATGACGCGGCTGCGTTTTCCTCCGTGAAAGTTTATTCATAGTTTCCCAAAATAGTTTCTGCGATTTTACTGAGCTGCTCAAGTCACCGAGTAGACCAGCGTTGTAGCTTTTCTTTTTCCTAACAATCAGGTATTTATATTCACGCCTGGCAATGCAATATGGATTTTTATCAATAAAATATTTTGATTTTCTACATTTCTGTAACATCTTACGGACATGACTTCTTGCTGTTTGACATTCATGGTCAAACCATTCTCTCTGTAACGACTTACCACCTATATAACATCATTAAACTTGTTCAGTGCGGCGTTAAAATCTGTCGCAATTAAGGCAGCAGCATTGACAAGTTCGTACTGTACATCACCTGAGTTCATTAAAGAGGAGAAGGCAGCCGCACATTCAGTCTTCCAACAATATTTGACAACAAATTCGTCAACCTCACAACCAGCTTCAATCATAATGGCATTCGTCATACATCTTTTAACATTCAAAACCAACTCCACCGGCATATGGTCTGATTCAATACGCTCTAAAACATTCAACTTGCAATTATCCGCAGCTGATTCAAATAGATTTACAGACATCAAAAAGTAGTCATTCACACTGTTTCCACTGTCAGAAATAAATGTGTATCGTCCACGAAGGTCACCTTGACACATTCCATTTAGAATACACAATCCGAAACCAGTACACATACAAACTACAGAGAGAGAGAGAGAGAGAGAGAGAGAGAGAGAGAGAGAGAGAGAGAGAGAGAGAGAGAGAGAGAGAGAGAGAGAGAGAGAGAGTATGCATTCGTGTGTTTGTATGTGTGTTTGTTTGTGTGTGCGTGAGCATGTGTGTACGGGTGTTTATGTGCGTGCGCGTGCCTTTGCGTGTGTGTGTGCGCACGTGCCTGTGTGTGCTTCCGTGTGTGCATGCGTATGTCTGTGTGTCTGTCTGTACACAAGACCGTAATATGAACCATAAAAACTGCACATACATAACCCTGTGCGTCTCGCACCCTACCTGACCCTACACAGACTTATACATATCGCATTTCCGCATAATTATGCGTGCAAACCCACACTTTCTCTCGTGAGTACTAGCACCACCAGCGCTCGGCATAGGTGACAGATAGGACACAAAGCCGTGGCGAAAAAGATCTCGTAATGCCAAACATCGGACACATCACAAGAGGTGAGAAGGATTCAAACCCCGGTCCGCACGCTAGGTATTCGGCAGTCACACGGTACAAGCGACTGGTTCCGAGGGATAATTGTTACTTAACCACCATAAGACCGTGGGAGAAGCGACCTCGTAGATTGATTAGTTAAAGGCACAGTTTTTTCCGTGTAAACGAGTCGGCTCAATCAATAGACAAAAGTTTACATTTTTCCATCATCATCATCATCATCATCATCATCATCATCATCATCATCATCATCATCATCATCATCATCATCATCATCATCATCATCATCATCTTCCTCGTCCTCGTCCTCATCCTCGTCATCCTCGTCATCCTCGTCCTCATCATCATCATCATCATCATCATCATCATCATCATCATCATCATCATCATCATCATCATCATCATCATCATCATCATCATCCTCCTCCTCCTCATCATCATCATCATCATCATCCTCCTCCTCCTCCTCATCATCATCATCATCATCATCATCATCATCATCATCATCATCATCATCATCATCATCATCATCATCTCTGCCCAGGCGTTTACATGAAATAAGACCATCCCTCCACTTGGACATACACACAAAATCAACATCGTAACTGCTTCATGTGCAGAGTAGGAGTTTTGTGGATGAAATAATTTTGCTAAATGACACTATTGCCAGTAAAGAAACTAACTCATTTGAACATCCTCACTGTGGAAAAACAACCCACGAAACAGGCTGTGCGTTTTGGTACGATGGACCACCCACCCCCCCCCCCCCCCCTTTTTTTTTTTTTAAAGAAATTTAAATATCTGAAAAATCAGGTCTTAACAACTCGCGTAAAGCGATATCCAAACATTTTGTCAATCTGTCGGCTTGAATATGAAAGATCAACACTGAAAACCCTGGATCAATCACCAACAATAATAGGGAGGCTTGGCTAGCTGAAACCCGAAGACCACGACGAGTCGCGCAGGTCTCCGCGAAGCATGCAAATATAGCACTGATTTTCTTTAATTTTGAGCACAATGTTGTTTCACAAACAATAGGTATCGATCGACTTAAAAATTTATTTTCGCTGTGCTCGATCGCAACTCCTTTTCTCGTTATCCCGTTAATGCATATATAGTGTTTCTCTTTATTTTGTTGTTAGGGGGTGTTTGTTTTCATAGTTTACGTGCTTTGAAAAGAAATCTTGCAACGCATCTATTACCTGGGACTCTCATTCTCGCTCTGGTTCTCGCGGATACTTTTTTTTCTTCATGTTACTTTTTTCCCATCGAAACTAAATATTCTTCCAACCGTCATAAACTTTCCGCAGTCCAAGGTTCGGCAATGAAATTACCTCAATAAAGGAACTTGCTGATCACGCGAACAAAATCAAAAGCAAATCTATTATCATTCTGTTCTGTACGTTTTTGCAGTTTGTTGCACCTTTTTGTAAAATATATTTGTTAAAACCCTGTTAATGTATATCGTGTTTCTCTTTCAGTGTGTGTGTGTGTGTGTGTGTGTGTGTGTGTGTGTGTGTGTGTGTGTGTGTGTGTGTGTGTGTGTGTATGTGTGTGTGTGTGTTCGTTTTCATCGTTTACGCGCTTTGAGAAGAAATCTTAAAATAAATTTATGATCTGTGAGTCTCACATTCATGCAAATTGTCTTTATTTCCCTTAATCAGTATATTTCTTTTCTTCCCCTCCATCAGTGATAATGAATCTGCTTCAGACCACCATTAAAACTACCGCAGCCACAATAGGTTGGCAATAAACTTACCTCAATTACAATGAGCTTTGCTCAACACGTAAACGGAATCTGGCAACTAATCTATTATTCAGGCTGTCATTTTGCAAATTTTTCCTCTTTTCCTTAACTGTCTTTTTCTTTGCAGTGAAACTGAATATGCATCAAACTAACATTAACTTTACCACAGTCACCATGGTTTGACAATAAAACTTTCCTTAGTTACAATGGAAGTCAATGAATAACTCCATTTGTGTCGTATTACGTAACATCTGCGTTTATGGTGTGAGGATATGCATTGTTTTACGCGACCATAATGTCCAAGCCATGACATTAATCGCTTTAGGATCAGAAACAGACATTCATGTGCACGAAACCGCGGAGGATACTACATGTGTGTGTATGTGTGTGTGTGTGTGTGTGTGTTTGTGTGTGTGTGTGTGTTTGTGTGTGTGTGTATGTATGTGTGTGTGTGTGTGTGTGTGTGTGTGTTTCTGATGTTTGTGTGTTTGTCAAGTGTGTGTGTGTGTGTGTATCTGTGTGTGTGTGTGTGTGTGTGGCGTATGTGTGTGTATGTGTGTGTGTGTGTGTGTGTGTGTGTGGCGTATGTGTGTGTATGTGTGTGTGTGTGTGTGTATACAACCAAAACGTCTTTAAATAATACAAAAACTCAAAAGCACTCTCTTTGTTAACCCATTTGGTTCAGATTCTGAGATAACTCGTAACAAGTTAAATTAATCAAACAACACATTTTCACTTATAATTATGCCAAACATTAACATAATCCATAATTACTTTTCTCCCATTCAAATGCCCAAAATGAATAGAGATGCAGTATCGCTGTTTGAGGCACCACATGTGCCACTTTTTTTGCAGATTTGTTTTGAACCAGCTGCCGTTGGAAAGAGATGAAAGGAACGAAGCGATAAAAAGATAAAAGAAAGGTGCATGACACTGCCGTAAAACGGGACTCATTCAGTATTTGCTCATTGTCTCGAAACACTGACCTAGTACATTTCAAAGTTCAAATTTCAAACACTGACCTTTAAATGTCGCTAGCTTACAGGCAGAGCCTTTTGCCGAAACCAGTCCCACACCCTGCTCTCTTTCCCCCCGCGGGTTAGGGGGAAGAATTGACCCGATGCTCCCCAGCATGTCGTAAGAGGCGACTAACGGATTCTTTCTTTGTCTTTTTACCCTTGTTAAGTGTTTCTTGTATAGAATATAGTCCATTTTTGTAAAGATTTTAGTCAAGCAGTATGTAAGAAATGTTAAGTCCTTTGTACTGGAAACTTGCATTCTCCCAGTAAGGTCATACATTGTACTACGTTGCAAGCCCCTGGAGCAAATTTTTGATTAGTTCTTTTGTGATTTCTTTCTTTCTTTATTTATTTGGTGTTTAACGTCGTTTTCAACCACGAAGGTTATATCGCGACGAGGGAAAGGGGGGAGATGGGATAGGGGAAAGGGGGGGGGGGGGGGGGGGAGATGGGATAGAGCCACTTGTTAAGTGTTTCTTGTTCACAAAAGCACTAATCAAAAAATTGCTCCAGGGGATTGCAACGTAGTACAATATATGACCTTACTGGGAGAATGCAAGTTTCCAGTACAAAGGACTAAACATTTCTTACATACTGCTTGACTAAAATCTTTACAAACATTGACTATATTCTAGTGCTTTTGTGAACAAGAACCAATTGACAAGTGGCTCTACCCCATCTCCCCCCTTTCCCCGTCGCGATATAACCTTCGTGGTTGAAAACGACGTTAAACACTAAATAAAGAAAGAAAAGAAAGGGAATTTGGATATGTTACAGTAAATTCTCAAAAACCAGGAAGTTAACAACATTTTTTTTTAGTCATTTTGTAAATTTTCTGTTGCACTCTGGGAGTTTACAAACGTCCAAACATTTTCAGGGATTTTATAAATTTCCTGAATTTTGCATGCCGCTTTCTGATGAATGTACTAAACAGGCAAAACGATTTAAGAAAATTTGTCAAATTCTTCATATCACTAGGGTCAATTATGTAAACTGTGCTCGCTGATTTTGATGATTTTACTACATTTAAATTGGAAAAATTGATCATAGCTTCATTTTGTTCCAATTTGTTCAAAAACCTTTTACAACCTTCACATATAACAATAAAGTCTCATACATTCATGATAACAGTTACAAATCAAACTGCACTTATGCCGTAGCTAGCTAGAACATGTGTTAAATAAATTCAGGCACCATAAGAAGGTCTTTTGTGTGTTTTGTGTGTGTGTTTTTTTCTCTCCCCGCAAAATGACAAACAAGTCGCGTCAAGCGATATCGAAAACATTTTAGTCAACCCGTCAGCCTGAAACTAAAAGATCAACTCTGAAATCAGTCGAGACTACTAAAATCTGACTAGCCGAAACCGGTAAACCGAGATAGCATGCCAGCATAAGACCTAATTTGCACAAACAGATTTTCTTTAATTTCAAACTCATTTTCAGAGTAAACGTAACATCTTTATATATTTTTGGATTCAGGAATTGAACAGGAATACAATGCAATTGATATGTGATTATGTAACTGAAAAATCGATTTTAATGACAACTTTAACACAAACATTAATTAATTTTAAGCTTCCCAGCTGAAAATTTTATTTAATCCAACAGTTAGCACTGAGTCAAAGAATGTTTGACCAAAATTTCAATCAATTTGATTCGAAAATGAGGCGTGACAGTGCCGCGTCCACTTTTGGAAAAAAGCCGGATATTACGTCATCAAAGACATTTATTGTCAAAACGGAATTATTACTTTAAAATCAAATAAACGCCGCATACATCTTCATACTGCAATTCATCACACACACACACACACATACACACACACACACACACACACACACAGACACACACACACACACACACACACATACACACGCACACACACACACACACACACACACACACACACACACACACACAAAAAAACACCTTCAGTAATGTGTCACCCTGAACAAATAGGACCAGAAACAGTGACAATAAGAAAACAAGGACTAAAAACAAGCCTTATAACCCCACAGGTAGCAAATAGAGTAGCAGATGCTCTCATTGCCCTTTCCCCCCAGGTTCTGATTAGTCCCCCCGTCAGGGGGCTGTTCGGTCACAATGCTTTTCCTCCCTGGG
>NC_090247.1:51178729-51191229 GCF_037325665.1 Littorina saxatilis
TGATCATCTAGAACACTGTAATTGTTTGGTCATGACAGCACCTGTATCGACCAATTCCTATTTCGATGTAAATACATACACTTAAAATAAGCATAGCTTGTTGCGTAGTCCCAGATGAGCCTAGCATATTTTACCCTGTCAGTGTTCAATAATATAACAATAACAATAACAACACTTAATTGTCCATTAAAATGAATGCATCAAACTGGAACATGTTCTTCGACGAATCTAACCTGCCTGTCAACGTTTATAAAACACACATTTTAATCAGAATTATTAGGATATTCAATAAGACAAAAACACATTAAACACATAGGTTCTCATTAAAATACGTTCAAACGAAATGGTTTCCGAAGAAATAAGCAGGTAGGCATACAAACGTGTGTGTATGCAAAAGGGGGTGGGGCTATTGTGTCATATGAATTGTGTCATAGTGATGAAAAACTCGCCATGTCCAGGTGGGATATAATTCAAACAAACGTTTAGCAGGTAGTCGTGTGGGACCTTGGTGGGCGGGAGATATCAGATTAGTCCCCTCCGTGGTCCTTGTGTTTGGTTTTGGAAGACTTCGTTTCAGATTAATGTACATATTTGTCCATAACATCGGTGTTTCATTATATCAAAACTCTAAGTTTTGATAACACATTTGCTCAAGAGCATGCATGTTCAATAATGATCCACAACTGTACATATATATATGTATATGGGTTGACAACTCTCGCCATCTGTACCATCAGGCCACTGATGAAACACATTCGTGTCGAAACACCTGTCTGGTCTTGGTAGTAAAACAATGGTCCTCCTCTGGACTAGATTTCTCTGTTCATACGCTCTCCCCTCCGGTGGTGTTAGCTTCTCTTTGAAGTCACGTCCGAGGATTTTTTGTTCTCTCTCCCTTTTGCTCTGCCATAGACCTATATCTAAATATAGGTCCCTGGCTCTGCTAAGAGATTTTAACAAATCTCAGAAGAAAGTCTCTGCTGACTTCTAATTGTTTCGTTTACAACTTCTGATATTTTATATGATATATATAATATGACGTTTAGTATTCGTGTAAAGCCAGTTTTGTGTACATATTCCTAAGATTTTTGTTTTCTGTTTTGTTTTCTTCCCCCCTAATGTGAATTCATATACATGTATGTGATTATAGAGTAGTCCCTCCCTAGGTGAGGGCCGATTGAACAAAAAAATCGTTTGTAATGCTTATGCCACAACCCTCGTAAAATAAAAATTGAAACCATCGAATTCTGGAAAGAGACATTGCATATGAGCATGTGTGTGTGTCTTTCCCGCGCGTATGACGTCTGCCAGGTGGGACACTTCAAATTTGAAGGGACGATTTGTAAGGGCAAGGGGAGGTATCTCACCCCACGCTTTGTCGATCGCATCAGACCCTGGTCGATGACACAGGGCCAATTATACACCGCTGAGCCTCCGTAATGACCGCGACCACCTCCCTTTCGCTACGGAGCCTGTTTTATCTGTCGTCCTGATCTTGTAGCGTGCCATGTCTCCACAACTTTCACCCTGTTTGTCGGTCTCTGTCTCTGTATTTGTCCATCTTTCTTCTGTGTCTCTTTCTGTTTGTCTCTTTCTCTGTCTCTCTGCATCTTTCTCTTTCTATGTCTCTGTCTCTCTGCATCTTTCTCTTTCTCTTTCTCTGTCTCTCTGCATCTTTCTCTTTCTATGTCTCTGTCTCTCTGTGTGTATATATCCCTGTGTCTGTCTATCTCGCTGTCTCTTTGTCTATCTCGCTGTCTCTTTCTCTCACTCTGTCTGTCTCTGTCTCTGTTAGTAGTAGTTATAATAGTAGATCAATCCCTCTTTAGGGCTGGGGCGAGATGCAAAAAAGTGTACCTATGCTTATTCTGTTATCCTCGTAAAATATAGAATTGTCCTTGTCATTGTCATTGTCATTGTCATTGTCATTGTCTCTGTGGTTCTCCCCTTTTGATCTGCCTTCACCCTGCGTTTGATCGAATTTGAAGGTGTAATGCTTCGGCCGTTTTATCTACCCTCTTCTCCTCTATTTGCACATAACTTATCCCATACGATATCAAAGAAGACCCTAAATATCTGGCCGAGTCTCCGCGTTTAGAATCGAAGCCGTGACTATTACGAAGATCACTCTCCAGTTGTCGCTCCAGCCAAACCAACCATGACGAACACCCCTCGATAACGACTACCTGCCCACTACGACCACCCCAAAAGATTCCCAACAATTTCAATATTATTCCCCTTTCCACGACAATCAATCAATCAATATGAGGCTTATATCGCGCGTATTCCGTGGGTTCAGTTCTAAACGCAGGGATTTATTTTTTTAATTTTTAAATTTTTATTTTATGCAATTTTTATCGCGCACATATTCAAGGCGCAGGGATTTATTTATGCCGTGTGAGTTGGAATTTTTTTTACACAATGCAGCACGCATTCACATCGGCCAGCAGATCGCAGCCATTTCGACGCATATCCTACTTTTCACGGCCTATTATTCCAAGTCAGACGGGTATTTTGGTGGACATTTTTATCTATGCCTATACAATTTTGCCAGGAAAGACCCTTTTGTCAATCGTGGGATCTTTAACGTGCACACCCCAATGTAGTGTACACGAAGGGACCTCGGTTTTTTGTCTCATCCGAAAGACTAGCACTTGAACCCACCACCTAGGTTAGGAAAGGGGGGAGAAAATTGCTAACGCCCTGACCCAGGGTCGAACTCGCAACCTCTCGCTTCCGAGCGCAAGTGCGTTACCACTCGGCCACCCAAACAATCACCTGTCTATAACGACCACTTTTGGTCGGTCCCTTGCGTGGTCGTCTTAGACAGGTTCGACTCTACCACTGTATCCTGCAAAATCATGTCCTGCATTTGGCTCACCTCCGAGGCGGCGTACATGTATATATTAGAGGTAAAATTATGATGGGTTATAATTATCATGAAAAATATTGGCAATTCTTCAGTTAATTTGTAATAACAGGTTACACAGATTGCTGATCTCATTGTAATTTTCTGTCTGTATCCACCCTCAAGGGGC
The DNA here is from genome assembly GCF_037325665.1 of Littorina saxatilis. Classification (NCBI taxonomy): domain Eukaryota; kingdom Metazoa; phylum Mollusca; class Gastropoda; order Littorinimorpha; family Littorinidae; genus Littorina; species Littorina saxatilis. Next base: position 51,181,768 of record NC_090247.1, read on the forward strand.
TGACCCAAAAAAGGTCACTAAAGACAGGTTGTCGCTCTGTAAAGGTGAATTACAACCGAACCTGCCTATAACGACCTCTCGAGGGGCTAACCAAAAGTGGTCGTTACAGACAGGTGGTCGCTTTAGAAAGATGAATTATATCGAAGAAAACCTACTCCCCGGGGGTCCTTTGGAGGGATCCTTGTTTGCAGGTGGTCGTTGCCGAGAGGCGGACGCCAGGACAGGTTCGACCTTACCGTCACACAGCAAAGTTTTCACACCTGACTTATTCACCCCTCTCTACCTCCCGGTGCCCATCCCCTGTAGGGGCGGGGACGTAGCTCAGTTGGTAGCGCGCTGGCTTTGTAGCCAGTTGGTCGCTATCAGCGTGGGTTCGATCGGCGAGAGATTTATTTCTCGGAGTCAACTTTGTGCAGACTCTCTTCGGTGTCCGAACACCCCCGTGTGCACACATGCGCACGAAAAAGATCCCACGTTCACAGCGAAAGTCTCAGGGCTTGGAAAACACGAAGACACGCATGCATCATCTCTCGTCTCTGATTATCATGATCGTATCTCGATACTTTGACGAGACAAACCCAATGCTGGTGTGTCGAAGAAGACAGCCACAGCGGGCTTGTTCGAATCAAAGTATCACACCATATCTTCAGCGTATTACCAATACCTGTCCCAATATAGACCAGTTGGTCTAAGAGGACGTTAAACCCTAATAGTCAGTCAGTCAGTCATCCCCTGTGCTTTGCCCACAGCGCACCGGGCAAAGCATTCATCTTTGACCTATCCACTCTCTTCTTTGAGGTCGGAGAAGATGCCAATCGACAGGGCAATAAGCGATCCCAATGCCAGCGATGACGATCTCTGTTTGTCCTGATGGGGGGCCTTTTGTTGGGGACCATGACCAGAATTAACGACAGAATGTGGCGGTGTCATGATATTCCTGATAACGTCGTACGTTTTGCGGTCAAGGTTCGGGTTTGTTGTTAAACAGGTCGTTGGGTAAAGAGTGGTGGCTGTTTAAAGGGACGTTTACTGCCAAAAGACGGTTCCAAATTGCTAGAAAACAAACAAACTCCAAACTACAAAAAAACCAAAACGTACATTAAAAGGCACACAGACATACACTATACAGACAGACAGACAGACAGACAGACAGACGGATAGACAGATGGATAGACAGACAGACAGACAGACAGACAGACAGACAGACAGACAGACAGACACAGACAGACAGACAGACAGACAGACAGACTAACAGAGAGATATAATTCCCCCCCCCCCAAAAAAAAAAAAAAAAAATTAAGAAGAAGACAACAGCAAACAAACCAAAAAGGGAACAAAATGAAAATCCTTCAAGATCATCCAGAACATATTAGTCTAATGGGACGACAGGAAATGAAAATAAAGGTACAAAGAGATTCAGGGGAAACAAGACCAAAAACGTTCCGCACGTAACAATACAGAGTGACAGCAAAGAGAAAAAAAAAGCGAAAAGAAAAAATATAACGAAACAAGGTTAAAAAAACGTCGTAACTATCTCATTTATTCACGCCCGAATGACCGCAAGTACATGACACCTTTCGACAGGGCAACTAGGGCTTTCAAGGTTCGACACAGCCTCCGCTAGGCGGCGCCCTAAGTACAGGCAAACGGCGCATGTCAGATAGCATCAACCACGTGATCGTCATTCGCGTGCAGAGCGCGTGCCCAGGTGGGGCTTTTAGGCCAATCAACGAAGGATTTAAAACTCGACACGTGGGGGACAGTAGACTAGGGCGGTATTAACCAGGGTTTTAAAAAGTGCGGGAACTTTTGTTGTCGAGATTTTCATATTCTCAGTCAAGGCTAGAGGGAATGTGTGGCTTAAAGAGAGGCATGTGTGTCAGTGTCACAGTGTGGGTGTGTGTGTGTGTGTGTGTGTGTGTGTGTGTGTGTGTGTGTGTGTGTGTGTGACAGTGTGTGTGTGTGTGTGTGTGTGTGTGTGTGTGTGTGTGTGTGTGTGTGTTTTCCTTCTTTTCACTATTATCGAATGAAGGCTTCTTCGTGGAGTTTATGTTTGTTTAATGTAATGAGATCAGATTAGTGAGGGTTATGGTGGTTTTGATATTAAAGACTAGAACTGGACAACGATTTGTTTCAAATTTAAATCGACAGAGTTTGGTAAGATTTTGCTGTTTCGAGTCACTTGCACTGATTTACTGACTAGGAAAACTACTTATTCGATTTAATCTGCACATTTTCTTGCTATCTGGAATGTTTCTTCCCTTTCATTTTTTACCTTCCGGTCAGTAGCGCAAAAAAAAAAAAGAAAAAAAAGGGAAAACACGACAAAAAACTTCCCGCATAAAAGTTAGTACGAACATGAAAACAAGACGAATTCAAGGTGAAAACAAAACGCACAAGAGCATTTAGCAACTAATAAACTTGCAATAACTATAGAGCACGGTACGAAGCTCCCATAATTTCAAACATGAAAGCAAAAGACGCCACAAACACATGATTAATGAAACACGCAGGAAAGAGGAGAACGCTATCATTTTCAGCAACGGTTGTTTAACGTTGTCTCCTAAATCTTCCCGCTGTCTTTGCCAAGACGACGGGATAATAGGCGGGTGGTCACATGACCCCCAACGCCGTGACACGACCAATGACTGTTCACTTCCTGTTTTGCCGCCTTCGCGCTGCATTTTGGGAGCGCGCCCAGCACGTGCTTTCGCAGACACGCGGAAGAGACTGCCATGAGGAGTTAGATACGCGTTGAGCAGCCGTGTGATTATTTCTGTTGGTGATAGGAGACTCCAGCATAAGGCCTTGAAATTGCTGCCAGCATCAGCCTGAGGTCTTTGAATTTGATGCTGTCATTAAAAAAAAATCGATGTTTTTGTTCTTTTTTTTTTATATCTGTCTTGAAAACTTTAATAGAGGTTAAGTTTGAACATACTTATAAGAGACATTTCCATGTTTTTTTTTCTTCTGTGAATGTAATGCTGTCATCCGAGGGGTCATGATGTTCTTCTGTTTTCGATTTCCGCTCTTGTAGACTACGATCGCGGTTACATTTCAACACTCCATGATATTTTTCTTTGATTTTGATGCTATCGTAAAAAACAACACGGCGCTGTTATTGCTCTCATTTTGAATTTCGCTCTTGTAAACTACTTTACCGCATGAAAACAAGTACTGAAGATGTTTTGTATATATCACATTTTCTTTTTCTAGCATTTATCAAGTCATTTTGGAGACACAGCAAAGTTTTCCCAAAAAAGAACACCGTACGCTTTCTGTTCAGCATTAATGTGAAACTGAAAGGAGCAACTTTCAACTCTTGTTCAAATAACGTCCAGGGCCAACTCTTTTTCATTAGAGTTCCAGACTTGTCCTCTCATCAACGTTTAGTCGCACGTGTGTGTGTGTGTGTGTGTGTGTGTGTGTGTGTGTGTGTGTATGTACATGTGTGTGTGTTTGTGTGTGTGTTTGTGTTTGTGTGTTTGTGTGTGTGTGTGCATGCGTTCGTGCGTGCGTGCGTGCGCGCGCGCGTGTGTGTGTGTGTGTGTGTGTGTGTGTGTGTGTGTGTGCGTGAGTGCAAGCGTGTACATGTGTGTGTGTGTTCTTTCTCTCTCGCTCTGTCTGTCTGTATCTCTCTCTCTCTCTCTCTCTCTCTCTCTCTCTCTCTCTCTCTCTCTCTCTCTCTCTCTCCCCCCTCTCATTCACCCAATCTGTGCTCAATTTTCTATCTCTTTCTGTCTGTTCTCCTCCTCCGGCGTAAGTTGATATACCCTTATTTCGTAAAATCAATGTCTTATGCGCAGTTAATTCTGTCCATCCTTTTTCCCCATGGCGATTAAATATTACAGGGCTGGACCTACTGTTTAAGTAGGTGGGAGGGGGGGGGGAAGGGGGGTTTATAGAACCCAGGACCCCCCCCCCCCCTCTAGATCCATCCCTGCATTGTCTCATTCTTTGCTATCTTTGTTTCACTCCTTCCGAGAAGGGCCAATTAGCTTTAAATTTCCTTTCTAAAATTGGAAACATGTAATCTACACGGAAGAAGCAAATAAAGGCACCCGTCGTAACGAGTACTTACCTCCAAGGTGTGGTCAAGACTCATCATGTCTGACCACAGTGTCCAAATTTATCAGCTAATTGAGTGCGGGGTAAAAACGGCCATACAGGTAAAATCCCACTCGTGCAAAAACATAAGGGAACGTGGGAGTTTCAGCCCATGAACGAAGAAAAAGAAGCTAATTGAGTAAATTCAAAGCTGATCAGTTTATCGAGGCTGTGCCTGGGTTTCCCCACCACATCGTGTTATTTTTTACCACCGCCCATGAAAAAATGTCATCAGTTTTCACTCATGATTTTCAGGACGCGCTGTCACCGTTGTCACCCGTAAATAAGTTTTTAAGTAAGACATATTTGTGTGAGAATGCATGTAAGCTTAATTACTTTATCATTACCTTTTTTGTGTTCCAAAATTCAATAGTTGCTGTGAGAAATTGCGGGATCTTTTTTGACACTGCAAGTATTACCTTTGTGTTATACATAAGGCTAAGATGACCACACACACAAAAAAAATCAGTGTCTTCTATTCTCCGACCCGACCGTTTTTACCATCGGGAGCCCATGAATGATTTTACCTTTGCCCCCCTCCCCTCCAAAAAAACCCCCCCAAACAACCCAATAAAAATAACAACAATGACAAAAGTCTATTTTGCTGACTTGACAGGGGAAGCAACTCTTCTCCGACGGTTATTAAAATCAAACTTTAAAAAAAAGTAACCGATCTACCGACCCCAGACGGGCGCTGTGGCGTGGTGGTAAGACGTCGGCCTCTTAATCAGAAGGTCGAGGGTTCGAATCCCGGTCGCGGCCGCCTGGTGGGTTAAGTGTGGAGATTTTTCCGATCTCCCAGGTCAACTTATGTGCAGACCTGCTAGTGGCTTATCCCCCTTCGTGTGTACACGCAAGCACAAGACCAAGTGCGCACGGAAAAGATCCTGTAATCCATGTCAGAGTTCGGTGGGTTATAGAAACACGAAAATATCCAGCATGCTTCCTCCGAAAGCGGCGTATGGCTGCCTTAATGGCGGGGAAAAAACGGTCATACACGTAAAATTCCACTCGTGCAAAAAACACGAGTGTACGTGGGAGTTTCAGCCCACGAACGCAGAAGAAGAAGAACCGACCCTAATGTTTTGTCCTTGTCATCGGAAACAAACTTTTTTTCTTCTTTTTTTCTTCTGGTGAGCCGCACTCATGACATCATTATCATCCTCACCACCTCTCACACTTTTCTCTTCATGTTCCCCCCCCTCCTTCCCCTCCCCCTCTACGTCTTCCTTCACCTCTTCTTCCTTCACAGGTGATTCTTTCTCTTCTCTCTTCCTCTCTACCTCCATCACCTCCTCATTTTTCACTGCCTCCTCCTCCTCTTTCACCCTCCTCCTCCTCCTCTTTCACCCTCCTCCTCCTCCTCTTTCACCCTCTTCCTCCTCCTCCTCTTTCACCCTCTTCCTCCTCCTCTTTCACCCTCCTCATCCTCTTTCACCCTCCTCCTCCTCTTTCACCCTCCTCATCCTCTTTCACCCTCCTCATCCTCTTTCACCCTCCTCATCCTCTTTCCCCCTCCTCCTCCTCCTCTTTCACCCTCCTCCTCCTTTTTCACCCTCCTCCTCCTCCTCTTTCACCCTCCTCCTCCTCCTCCTCTTTCACCCTCCTCCTCCTCCTCCTCTTTCACCCTCCTCCTCTTTCACCCTCCTCCTCCTCTTTCACCCTCCTCCTCCTCCTCTTTCACCCTCCTCCTCTTTCACCCTCCTCCTCCTCTTTCACCCTCCTCCTCCTCCTCTTTCACCCTCCTCCTCCTCCTCTTTCACCCTCCTCCTCCTCCTCTTTCACCCTCCTCCTCCTCTTTCACCAGTGCCTCTTTCTTCTCTTAATCCATCTCAACCTCCATCACCACCTCCTACTCCATCTCCTCCTCCTCCTTCATCGGTGCGTCCTCCTTCTCTTCCTTCGTCTCCTCCTCCTCCTCTTCCTTCACCGGTGTCTCCCTGCGCCTTGAATATGATTGTGCCCGATATAAATTGCTTACAAAAAAATGAAAAAATAAATAATCCCTGCGCTTAGAACTGTACCCACGGAATACGCGCGATATAAGCCTCATATTGATATTGATTGATCTCCTCTTCTTCCTCCACCTCCTATTCTTCCTTCATTGCTTCCTCCTCCTCCTTCACTGCTTCGTCCTCCTCCTCTTACAACTTCTCCTTCAACGTTGTCTCCTTCTCCTCTTCATTCACCATCTCCTCCTTCCCCTCCGCCTCCACCTCCTCCTTCTCTTCCTTCACTGCATCCTCCTCCTCCTCCTCCCCCTCCCCTTCCTTCTTCAACGTTGTCTCCTTCTCCTCTTCATTCACCATCTCCTCCTTCACTGTTTCCTCCTTTTCCTCTTACTTCACTTCCTCCTCCGCCTCCTCCTCCTCCTCCACCTTCATCGGTGTCTCCTCTTTCCTTTCCTTCATCACCTCCTCCCGTCCCCTCCTCCTCTTCCTTCTTCCCCTCCTCCTCCTCCACCCCCTCCTTCTGCTGGCCTCCGTGTATCATCGCTTTAGTACTGAGCCCCATACATTCTGATCCGAGTAATGAATGTGTCAGGGTATTACCTGGTTTCACTGGCTTTCAGACAGGAGAAGAGATGACGTCGCCGCCTCGATTTCAGCGAAGCCGAGCCTCGTTTCCATCTCGGGCAGACGTTCAGACATGGCGTCGGGAGCCGGCCGGCTAATTCGCAAATGACAGCGATACCCTTTATCCCTTGTGCTGATTGATACAGGCCAAATTGGCTCGCTGCATCGCTTCCCCGTGTGCTCTCGGTAATTAATCGTACGACAGTCATGTGTTCTTTCTGCCTTTAGCTTCTTTTTTTTCACCCCTCTGTGTAGGATTTGTTTTTTGAGATGAAGCAATTTTGCTTGTTTCGAAGTGGTTCTGGAGTTCGGATGATGTTAATTTATTCTACTGACTTTGCTCGCCATGTAGATCGTTTTAGTTCTTTTTTGTGTGCTGTATTTTCTTTCGTGCATCTTTATTTATTCCATAATGCTTTAAAAAAACAACAACCACCCAAATAAAAACGGATGATTTAAAATAAAACTTGGCTAAGCTGTTACAGAAAGAAATGGCAAGAGACGAGCAGTTAAATGCAACACTATTTGGTCAACGTGTAAACAACACTAATACTTTAGTGTATTTCCTTACGGCTTTAGCTTCCTCTGACAAAACAGTGCGAAAATGCACACACCTTTCTTCGCTGAGGGTAGGTTCAAAAATACTAATTATGAACGGAATAAAAAAACGAGGAAAAAACAAAAGAAAAAACAGAAACTCTAATGTGACACAGAAAGATGAAACTCAATAATGATATGGACAAAAAAACGTCACCAAAAAACCTTTTTTTATCAAGAGAATAATAGATTCTTTGCGGCAATCTTTGACAATAAAAACGTAGGAGCTCTTTTGAAGAGAAATCTGGTGTCGTGACCGGGTGACACTGTCATAAGACATTTTAGGTGAGCATATCATACTATCTCTATAATTTATTAACCATTTATTGTGTTTAACTGCATGACTATTGTGTTATTCTTTCATTACATTTGAAGCTCCACTTTTTCGTATCTGAACACATAAAGAATAACTAAATTGCATCGGATAATAGTAAATTGTTCGTGTGCCGCTGTAAAGATAACATCATGTGTAAAACAGAATGTTACACTTGATTATGTTGTTCACATGTACATTTCTGATAATATTACCCAATATTGACGGACTGTCTGATGATATCTTCTGCTATGGTCTGTTGAGACAGTGATATCAAAATCGAGACCGGAGGTCGAGATTTTGATATCACTGTCGAAACAGACCAATAGCAGAAGATATCATCACACAGTCAGTCAATGTTAGATATATTGCTAATTCTCTGGACATTTTGTATTTACCGTAAAGAAATTACAAAAGTATTTGTCTCAGTTTTGGCTGTTCCATATCCCTCCCTCTGATTATTGTTTCTTTTTGTTCACTCTTTTCTTGTACTTTTCAGTATTTCAAAATGTCTTTTCTTTCAAAAAGTCTTTAGTCACTTGCTCAACTAAATTCTGGGATCATTAAATTTTCATATATATTTGTTTGTTTTTAAATTTAGGTGTTTTTGTTTTTGAAGTGGGGAAGCAATAAAGAGGTCGTCGATATCAAAACTGATATCGACGGAAATGTCGTCGATATCACTTTTGCACTGAGCTCAGTTTTTCCCAATTGACCAATGGAAATCCACGTAACATATGAAATAGCAATATTGTGATTTATACCAATAGTCTGATGTTGTTGTCGTGTACCAACAAGAATTAAAAACGTGTAGAAAAACAAAACAAAATAGTCGGAGTGGATGTCTTACATTCTTGATAATTTTAATCAGTCAGTAAGTTGCATGACCATCTATGTGGCTTAGGTGGCATTGTAATACAATTCGAACGGTAAACCGATTTTCCTCAGAACACAAATTGCTAACATGAATAGGCAAGCAAGCAAGCAAAGCAACAACAAAAAGCTAAGTTAATTCATGCCCGTATTGAAAAAAAATCGAAAGACGTTATAATGCTTAGATATTAAATTACACTCTTTGATTACCAAACTGATAGAACACGGAAAACGAGTCGTTTTGCAGTGCCCGTATTCATAAAAAAAAACCCAATGCCTATGAATCTCTGTCTCTATCACTTTCCATTTTAGACCACCTCTCTCTCTCTTTTTCCGCCTCTCTCTGTCTCTCTGTCTCTGTCTCTCGATCTCTCAGTCGAGACGGAATCACTATGGCAACAAATAAATGGGAGAAATGGATACGAGTTGTGGGGTCTCTGGTCGAAAATAAAACGATATCAGACGCTGCCCCCAAAAGGAAAAGAAAGTGATTCACAAAAAGCCAGAAGAACAGAGACACACTCCATGCTTGGGACATTCTCCTATAAGAAAAAAAAACAAACCCCTCTCTCTCTCTCTCTCTCTCTCTCTCTCTCTCTCCCTCTCTCTCTCTCTCTCTCTCTCTCTCTCTCTCTCTCTCTCTCTCTCTCTCTCTCTCTCTCTCTCTTATTAGATGCAGTATAACGCTTTTAATCAATGTACAGACATAGCATTTGACTAATGGGGAAAGGAACAATTCTCTAAAACGAAATTCAAAACTCAAAACCCCATTTTTTCTACTGCCAATTCTTGATGTGCCATTGATCAAATTATGCCAAAGACGGGAACTTGTGTGTGTGTGGGTGTGTGTGTGTGTGTGTGTGTGTGTGTGTGTGTGTGTGTGTGTGTGTGTGTGACGGAACGCGAAACAACTGTACATACTGCCCTTGGAAAACCCCGAACACGAAACCATCAAGACTGATAGCTATAGAAACAATCGATTGAACGAACCCCCTA
>NC_090247.1:51196229-51228729 GCF_037325665.1 Littorina saxatilis
AAATACTAATCTTCAAATGAGTGAGTAATACTAGTGTACCAGAGTACAACACATACAGATTTGGAAGGTTTGCAAATCGCCAACATTATTAAAAAAAATCAGTTTTGTGTGGATATTGCATCTTTAAATTTGTTTAAACACCAGTATTACATAATGATTCACGTTTACGTAACCTGTATTATCTCTTTTCGCTGATGATGTGGTCCTCTTGTTTCCTTTTCATCAATATTATCTCTTTTATTGTTTATTGTTTACTATTCATGTTTTATCTTATTGATAATCCTGCTTTATACTTTATATTCCAAAATCTCAAATTCAAAATCTTCTGTCTGCTGATCTGAATTATTTCTTTTTTTTTCCCACAGGGAAAAATAAAACTCACTTCAGTTGGGTCGATGATGAATTTAGTTTATACCCATACTGGGGATGTACCTTTGCCATTGATATATCGCGGGACGTTTGGCTGCCAGATATAGATTTTCTTCTCGCGTGTAACATAAGGTTAAGTGCATAACATTTTGTGTTGTGTACTTTCAGAATTGTTTTAAAATAGCTGAAACACCATGATTCAAACGAACGCTGCTTCGTCTGGATATTTAAAAAACAAAAAAATAGTACTATTTTTTTTAATGGTTTTGACATGCATGATCTGATTTCTCGGTCTCTCCAGTTAGTGCTAGAGTTTGAAAACAACACACAACACAAAAAGGAGACAAAATGTAAGCAACATTTTAAGATAAAATAGAAGAAATAAAAGAATGAGAAAAAAAATAACACACCAAATAACAGATAAATGAGCAAATTAATAAACAAATAAGTAAACAAACGATAAAAAAAACCCCGCAAATTAATCAATGAGCAGTGGTACACTGAAGTAACATCTTCAGAATACATAGCAGCAAAAGCGATGGTACGACTACTACTGCTGTACTATACTACTGCTGCCGCTGCTACTGATTCACTGCCATATCATACATTATTCATCATTACTATTTTAGTTACTACTAATTCCAAGACAGACTGACGTCACTTTTCACCTGTCCTCGATGCAGTAAGGACTGCCATTCCAGCTATACCCGACGCTGCATCATAAAGAGGGCTCAAAATCTCCCAGAAGCTTACTGCTTTTCCAATTATTATAATTATTCTCATGATTTTTTCTCTCTCATCATTTTCATTCTCATTACTACTATGTGACTCGTGCTCCGTCTTCTCTGCCTTTCCTCCCCCTTCCTTCTTCTGCTTCTTCTTCTGCGTTCGTGGGCTGAAACTCCCACGTACACTCGTGTTTTTTGCACGAGTGGAATTTTACGTGTATGACCGTTTTTTACCCCGCCATTTAGGCAGCCATACGCCGTTTTCGGAGGAAGCATGCTGGGTATTTTCGTGTTTCTATAACCCACCGAACTCTGACATGGATTACAGGATCTTTTTCGTGCGCACTTGGTCTTGTGCTTGCGTGTACACACGGGGGTGTTCGGACACCGAGGAGAGTCTGCACACAAAGTTGACTCTGAGAAATAAATCTCTCGCCGAACGTGGGGACGAACTCACGCTGACAGCGGCCAACTGGATACAAATCCAGCGCGCTACCGACTGAGCTACATCCCCGACCCCTCCCCCTTCCGATCCTTCGACTTCTACTTTTTCACATCTGCTACGACTACTACTACTACTACTACGACTACGACTACTACTACTACTGCTGCTGCTGCTGCTGCTGCTACTACTACTACTACTACTACTACTACTACTACTACTACTACTACTACTACTACTACTACTACTACTACTACTACTACTACTACTACTACATTGTACTAAAAATGCTGTTATCATGAACTACTATGATGATATAGAGCTCAAAGAATATGTCATACGTTTTGCTTTTACAAAAGGCTTTTGAAAATGGCATCAACAAATTAATAATGTCGACCAACAAAAGGGCGGACAGACACATAGATAGACATTTATTTCACTCAAAGCGGTTATTACAGCTGGTAGAATAGACTGTCTTTAACATTTTTTTTAAATAACGCTGACCAAACTTAAACTTATTTTTTAAATTTATTTTTTAACCTCTGATGTTTTATTTGGTCATTGCGGTGCAGTGTCACTGTGTGGTAAGAGGGCGAATAGCTGACAAGTAAAGAACCGTTAGGAAGAAGAAGAAGAATCCGAGACTGTAGAGAAAACAGTGTCTGCTCAAATCTACCACTTGTTATACGTTAGAGATGGGGGTAGGAGAGAAGTGGGGGGAAAATTACATTCATTATTGATTGCAAACTCCACCGCTGAATTACTTGTGATTTGCATCGATGGCTCGAAGACTTGCACGCAAGGAAACCCATCGTTTGTAGAACGGTTCTTTTGGATATGTTTCCCGAGGGCGGCTCAGTACAAAAACATAGATAAAGAAAGACAGCAATGTATACACATACACAGACAGACCGACAGACTGATGCACAAATAGACATATGCAAGAGCCACACAAACACACATACGCATTCATACACTAAAAGACAGACAGGCAGACAGACGAACACAGACACACATAGATGCACTTACAGAGAGAGAGAGAGAGAGAGAGAGAGAGAGAGAGAGAGAGAGAGAGAGAGAGAGACAGAGAGAAACAGAGACAGAGACAGGGAGAGAGACAGAGAGAGAGAGACAGAGAGAGAGAGACAGACAGACAGACAGAGAGACAGACAGACAGACAGACAGAGAGAGACAGACAGACAGACAGACAGACAGACAGGGTAAAACAAAGTACACTCTTTGACACGAATCAGACTTTTCAAATTTATGTCGAAACACGTCTTGTCTAATAAAACCAGATATGTTGTCCTCACTCTGGCTAGAACTGGATTAAAATCAAAATCCCCCCCGTTCACTTCTTACAACTACAACTCCCTGCGCTGAAGTTTCTGGTGATGGCCAATTGTATTCCCTCTGCAGTGAGTCAGTCAGCTACATCTGCTGACGTAAGTCTGCAAAGGATCACGTGACAATTAGTTATGCAAATATATTCATGACGTCAGAGACGCTGCTGTCCGTTATTTCTCCAGACGTTTTGCACACAGATTCGTTTTCGGTATCCACGCGCTCCAAACTTTTATCCACGAGGAATACATTTGGCAGGAAGCTAAGAGCAAAATACAAGGGATGGAGCCACTTGTAATTCGGCCTGATGAAACGAGATGCTCCTTTTCTCTAACACAATCATTTAAAGAAAAGAAATCCGCATGTTCGCGCATCACTGAACACACGCACAAGATTGATACTACTGAATCCCAAGCGCTTGTGTTGAATCCAAGGCCAGGGTGCCAACTTCGACATTTATCCATGTATATAGGAGCAGAGAAGCGCAATTATTAGTAGCACACAGAAGTATTGGCGCTTGGTTTGTTGGGGATTGTATCATCGCTCAATGGCCCATGGACTGTAGCAGAATCACATTCACTTCAGAATCTCAGAAAGAAACATAGTAATTATAGATCACTGGAAGAAGTCTGGAGTTTACACCAAGAGGCATCATAGAGGAGACACAGAAATCTCTTTGCAACATCGATTCCAACATTCTGGAAGTCATCAGCGTAAGCACAGTACAAGAATTCATTAATTATCCAGAAACACTTTGCCCCATGACGCTACAAATACACTTCATCAACAGGAAATTCAACCCACAGAAAGAAAGCATTCTCCTCGAAACACCACCAGTAGCAACAGCAGCAGCCGCAGCAGCAGCAACAGCGGCGGCAGCAGCAGGAGCAGCAGCAGCAGCAACAGGAACAGAAACCTCACCAGAACTCCTGGCCGCTAGCTAGACCAACTGAGGTCCTGACAGCTCCGGAGCCGCCGTTTTATCTTGACGTGCATCGCATGCTGGGTGCAATTTGGTTTGCGGGGGCCTTCGTTTTCAACTGTCGATGATATACACATTTAATTGGCCATATCCACATGCACGCACAGGCCACAGTCGTTGTTGCGTGGGTCGCGTGCGAAAAAGGTGCCGTGTTGTTGCAACCTCCCACTCTGCTACTGGCCGAAGTGTCCGCTTGCCAAGATGGAAGGGTGGTGGTCCTGACCCTGTTTTTTCCCCTGCTGTCTTGTTCACGCGAGACTGGCACGTACAGCCTGATCGTTTTGCTTGTCACCACTGCCCCATTACGACTGACGCCTTCATCCTGCTGCTGGCCCCCCTCTGAAGCTGGAAGGTGGGTGCCTGAATTTTTGAAGCTGGAGTCGTATTTTGATCGATTGGAGTCATCAGAATGATCATTGTTGAGTTTTTTGACATCTCTATCAATGTCTGGCTAGAGAACAGACTGATAGTCAACAATTGATTTCTTTGTGTCAGGATCACAGGAGCTTAATTGTACTCACAATGAACACGGTGACTTCAATGTGATCCTTTTTCAAAATAGAAAGTTTCCAAACACTGAAGCGTAGGTCTCCACACAACACTATACCAAAATGAGGAACATTTGTGTGTGCCTTTCTTGAAAAGACAGGTATTTACCTGAAGAAGCGGGCTTCAAAGCCTTGTCATACTCACGAAAAGCAACGCTGTTTCCATAAAAAAAAGCACAATAAGTTAAGCACTACAAATTGTACAAAACACACACGTACATAGACTCAGGACTCTTTCCAAGTCTTCAGTCTCGCTTGAAGTGAAGACGAAAAGCCCACAACCAATCCAGCGTAACTCCCTTCGTGTCCATGAGCTGCCTGCAGCACCGAAAGCAAACCTTCCTCCTGCTCGCTTAGCTCAGCCACGACTAAACTTCCACTGAAGTCTGCAAGAGGAACAGTACGTGCAAGCACTGGAACTAAAGGAAGAAAAGAAAGGAAAAGTCGTCAGGAGGAGGCTGGGTCCAGGCACGAACACTATAGAACACGAGAACACGAACCTGAGAAAAAGAGAGAAGCGGCCATGCAAAGGGGAGAGAAGGCTAGGGGGTGGGTAGAGGTGGTTGGTTAGCGTGTACGACCGCACGGCACGCCATGATCAGAGACAGAGACCCGAGTCCTTGAGGGAAGTCTAGCTAGTTGTACGTGCCCGCCCGGGCAAGTTCCTTGAGGTGATGGAGTCCAGTCACGACCCTGTGCTGTTTCTGCTGGGTGGTGGTGTCGTCACTTGGCCTTGAATGGTGGTTGTTGTGGTGGTGGTGGTGGCAGGAGTGGCGATGATGTCTTCAGATTGGCCTCAGGCACGGACACGGATCGGAACCCAGCTTGTGCTACTTCTACTACCCCTTCAGGCTCCTCTGCACGCCACCATGCGTGAGGACAACGTGCAAATCTTCTCCTCCTGGTTCCCTCACCCACCTCGCATCCACCCAACTCCTTTTTTCTTCTTTCTCTCTGTCTCTGTCTCTGTCTCTCTCTTTCTCTCTCTCTTTCCCTCCCCCCCCCCCCATCTTCTCACTCTTTCCTTCATCCCCCTCACACTCACTCTCCCCCAACTCTCCCCTCTCCCCCCCCCCACACTTTCTCCTTCCGTTTACACACGGTCGTGACCAAAGGCTCTCCAGACACCTTTTCCCTCCACCCTCACTCTCACCTTCGCCCTCACCCCTACCTCTCTTCCCCACCACCTTCACCTTGTGCGTGCAAGTGTGTACGTGCATGTGCATCTTGCGTGTATGCACAGTCAAGTGCGTGCGTACGTGTGCTTGCCAGCCTCGTGTTACGTCCCTCACGGAGGATATAGGGTGTTGGACGGACGGAGGGAGGAGGAGGGGGGAAAGGAGAGGGGGGAAATTAAAGAAACACGCACATGTCGGTTGCCCCAAGTCCAAGGACACGAACTAGTCTTAGCACGGTGCTCGCGGGTATAGTGGTTGTTGTGTAGCTACTGCTGGCGATGATGGTGATGGTGATGATGATGGTGGTCGTGCATGTGTGTGTGTGCGTGGATGGGAGGGGGGGGGAAGTTGAATGAATGAATGAATGAATGAACTCGAAGGCAAAATCGGACGTGTGCGTGAGAAAACGTGAATAAATTTGCGAAGGACTCGTCCGTGATCCAGACAACAATAATGTTAGTAAAAAATTGATATGCGGACAAACCGTCAAGTGAGGATTATTGGGGGGACCGGGTAGCACAACATACAGACACGGAAGACTTGAGGATGACGTTTCCACACGCACACCTGCCTACTTGCCATTCCAGACCAGGTCAATGTCTTGAGACTGGGCCAGAGAAAAAGGACAATTTCGGCCTTGGGGTGAGAAAAAAAATGGTAATGTTCGTTTTAAACCGTTTTTGACTTTTTTCTTTTTTCGTTTTATTTGGTAGTTAAACGTGTGCCATGAATTCAAACCTGGTCAATTCTTATGTTGGTGCGAAAGCACGATTTTGGTCTTCAAGTAAAAACAGAAAAATATTCAATTGGTTTTGATTTTTTATTCTTGAAAGTAAGCCTTATTTTCGGTGCAGTTCTTTTACGTTACAAAATTAACGATTGTCTGATTTTAATGTGCCTTAAACGTGCCTTAATGTGTGTGCATGCTTTATTTCCAGAAGGACCCGCACAATCGAAATGGACAAAAAGCGGCGGAATTCATTGTCTTCAAACGACTTTGATAAAAAAGAACACACTCCACAAATGAAGCAACGCAGACTACACTGATTTCAGATTAATAACAGAAATGGATTGGGTTTGATTAAAAACTGTTGTGCATATCATTTGCTAAAGTGAAGTTCTTGGTGCTGTATATGATTAGTTTGTTTATTCGTATATTTCTATACGGTTGTTTTTGTAAACCTAATTTCGATCAAAACTTCAAGGTCGCACTTGATAGTGCGAGTAAGGGAATTATTACTATTCGGCTGACTATCAGATTCCTCTATAGCATGTTCTAACTTCCCTAGTTATATCCGAGACCCGCGGCTTTTGTTGCTTATGCCCACAGAATATTGTCTCAGTTACATACTATTCTTAACTCAGACAAATAAGTCTGGAAAAGAATACGCTCTCCCTTTATGTCTTTCTCTTGGCCGTTTACAACCACACAGACGTTAAGTTTAATCTAACTTCTGATCGGAAAATGTGTGTGTGTGTGTGTGTGTGTGTGTGTGTGTGTGTGTGTGTGTGTACTTGCGTGCGTGCGTGTTATGCGTGTGTGCATGCGCGCGTGCGTGCGTGCGTATGTGCGTTCGTGCGTGTGTGCATGTGTGTGTGTGTGTGTGTGTATGTGTGTGTGTGCGCGCGAGCGAGCGTGCGTGCGTGCGTATGTGCGTTCGTGTGTGTGTGTGTGTGTGTGTGTTTGTATGTGCGTTCGTGTGTGTGTGTATGTGTGTGTGTGTGTGTGTGTGTGTGTGTGTGTGCGTTCGTGTGTGTGTGTGTATGTGTGTGTGTGTGTGTGTGTGTGTGTGTGTGTGTGTCTGTGTGTGTGTGTGTGTGTGTGTGTGTGTGTGTGTGTGTGTGTGTCTGTGTGTGTGTGTGTGTGTGTGTGTGTGTGTGTGTGTGTGTGTGTGTGCATGTAGAGGATAGTACAGTAGTTGTATGTTAGCACTGGAGTTACAGCAACAGATAACATATTTAGGGAAGATAAGTGAAAATAAACTTCGAAACAAATAGATCTTCTGCATACAGATCATGTAAAGGAGAAGGGGTCGATTTACCTTTTCGAAATTATTTGAAGTCACCGGCGTATGCTCTCACATAATTATATAGCAAAATGACGTTGATGCCGGACATCTTCAACAAACGGCCACACGGAAAACCGTTAGAGAAACCGAGGCGAATTTGGAAAAGGCGAACTGGAAACACTGCCAACTCGGAGACAAGGAAGCAAGAAAAAGTGAAGTGGGAGAAAAAGAAACAATAACACGGCGAACTGGGTGATAAACAAAAGCAAGAAAACGGAGAACTGGGAGTAGAGAAGGCTATGATATATTATACAGAGCGTACTGGGAGACGAAGAAGCTAGAAAAAGGCAAACTGAGATAGGAAGAAGCTAGAAAACGGCAAACTGAGAGTAGAAGCTAGAAAACGGCAAACTGAGAGTAGAAGAAGCTAGAAAGCGTCAAACTGAGAGTAGAAGAAGCTAGAAAACAGCAAACCTGGAGTAGAAGAAGTTAGAAAACGGCAAACTGAGAGTAGAAGAAGCTAGAAAACGGCAAACTGGGAGTAGAAGAAGCTAGAAAACAGCAAACTGGGAGTAGAAGAAGCTAGAAAACGGCAAACTAAGAGTAGAAGAAGCTAGAAAACGGCAAACTGGGAGTAGAAGAAGCTAGAAAACGGCAAACTGAGAGTAGAAAAAGCTAGAAAACGGCAAACTGAGAGTAGAAGAAGCTAGAAAACGGCAAACTGAGAGTAGAAGAAGCTAGAAAACGGCAAACTGAGAGTAGAAGAAGCTAGAAAACGGCAAACTGGGAGTAGAAGAAGCTAGAAAACGGCAAACTGGGAGTAGAAGAAGCTAGAAAACGGCAAACTGGGAGTAGAAGAAGCTAGAAAACGGCAAACTGGGAGTAGAAGAAGCTAGAAAACGGCAAACTGAGAGTAGAAGAAGCTAGAAAACGGCAAACTGAGAGTAGAAGAAGCTAGAAAACGGCGATCTGAGAGTAGCAGTAGCCAGAAATCTGAGAAATGGTAGAAGAAGATGCTATAAAGCGGCGAACGCGAAGATGACGAAGCCAGAAAACGGAGGATTGTAATGCCATCGTTCAAATGTCTCTAATCGGACTGGTGTGAAACTGGTGCATCTTAAAAAAGTGTATGACATAATTATATTTCATTTAAAACTGAATTCAATTCATAGCTTAATTTCACCCATATTCTCCAAAACAAGTAAGTGCAAATTCATCAGCAAACACCATATATCTCGATAACATGTGTGTGCTTTATTAACTGTTTGCGTTCGCTGTGTTTAAGAGCGTCAATTACTGTGATATATATATATATATATATAAACGTTGCTCATTACTTAAATGATTATGCAATGAGTTGATCTAAGTAGTGTATTTATGTTCGAATTCAGCTTCTTTTTTTTTTATCGTGTTTTTGTGTTATTATAAATGCAATGTGGTGCCAACAGAAAAAAACTCCATATTTGTGTAAAATGAAAATGGACATCAACGATTACTTATCTTATCTTATCTGATCTTAACATAGCAAGCCTCAACGTTCAGTGAATCGCAAAGTTTAATCGCAGTGTGACGCTAGCTGATGGAAGTCCGAACCATTATCATCATTCACCGAGTTATGTTTGCATACACTCTGCACACAAGGTATACCAGTTGAAAACAAGTCGCGTAAGGCGAAAATACAATATTTAGTCAAGTAGCTGTCGAACTCACAGAATGAAACTGAACGCAACGCAACGCAGCAAGACCGTATACTCGTAGCATCGTCACTCCACCGCCCGTGGCAAAGGCAGTGCCCGTGGAATTCACAAGAAGAGCGGGATATTCGTTGCGCTGAGAAGGATAGGACGCTTTTCTGTACCTCTCTTCGTTTTAACTTTCTGAGCGTGTTTTTAATCCAAACATATCATATCTATATATTTTTGGAATCAGGAACCGACAAGGAATAAGATGAAAGTGTTTTTGAATTGATTTCGAAAAAAAAATTTTGATAATAATTTTTATATATTTAATTTTCAGAGCTTGTTTTTAATCCGAATATAACATATTTATATGTTTTTGGAATCAGCAAATGATGGAGAATAAGATAAACGTAAATTTGGATCGTTTTATAAATTTTTATTTTTTTTTACAATTTTCAGATTTTTAATGACCAAAGTCATTAATTAATTTTTAAGCCACCAAGCTGAAATGCAATACCGAACCCCGGGCTTCGTCGAAGATTACTTGACCAAAATTTCAACCAATTTGGTTGAAAAATGAGGGCGTGACAGTGCCGCCTCAACTTTCACGAAAAGCCGGATATGACGTCATCAAAGACATTTATCAAAAAAATGAAAAAAACGTTCGGGGATTTCATACCCAGGAACTCTCATGTCAAATTTCATAAAGATCGGTCCAGTAGTTTAGTCTGAATCGCTCTACACACACACACACACACACGCACGCACACACGCACACACGCACACACGCACGCACATACACCACGACCCTCGTTTCGATTCCCCCTCGATGTTAAAATATTTAGTCAAAACTTGACTAAATATAACAAAACTTGACTAAATATAAAAAGGATGTGGAGTCGAATGACATTTGAAGCAGGAGCACCAGTGCACACAATCCTAGCCCTTTTTATATTTAGTCAAGTTTTGACTAAATATTTTAACATCGAGGGGGAATCGAAACGAGGGTATGGTGTATGTGTGTCTGTCTGTCTGTCTGTCTGTGCGTGTGTGTGTGTGTGTGTGTGTGTGTGTGTGTGTGTGTAGAGCGATTCAGACTAAACTACTGGACCGATCTTTATGAAATTTGACATGAGAGTTCCTGGGTATGAAATCCCCGAACATTTTTTTCATTTTTTTGATAAATGTCTTTGATGACGTCATATCCGGCTTTTCGTGAAAGTTGAGGCGGCACTGTCACGCCCTCATTTTTCAACCAAATTGGTTGAAATTTTGGTCAAGTAATCTTCGACGAAGTCCGGGGTTCGGTATTGCATTTCAGCTTGGTGGCTTAAAAATTAATTAATGACTTTGGTCATTAAAAATCTGAAAATTGTAAAAAAAAATAAAAATTTATAAAACGATCCAAATTTACGTTTATCTTATTCTCCATCATTTGCTGATTCCAAAAACATATAAATATGTTATATTCGGATTAAAAACAAGCTCTGAAAATTAAATATATAAAAATTATTATCAAAATTTTTTTTTCGAAATCAATTCAAAAACACTTTCATCTTATTCCTTGTCGGTTCCTGATTCCAAAAATATATAGATATGATATGTTTGGATTAAAAACACGCTCAGAAAGTTAAAACGAAGAGAGGTACAGAAAAGCGTGCTATCCTTCTTAGCGCAACGAATACCCCGCTCTTCTTGTCAATTCCACGGGCACTGCCTTTGCCACGGGCGGTGGAGTGACGATGCTACGAGTATACGGTCTTGCTGCGTTGCGTTGCGTTCAGTTTCATTCTGTGAGTTCGACAGCTACTTGACTAAATATTGTATTTTCGCCTTACGCGACTTGTTATATTTAGTCAAGTTTTGACTAAATATTTTAACATCGAGGGGGAATCGAGACGAGGGTCGTGGTGTATGTGTGTCTGTCTGTCTGTGCGTGTGTGTGTGTGTGTGTGTGTGTGTGTGTGTGTAGAGCGATTCAGAGTAAACTACTGGACCGATCTTTATGAAATTTGACATGAGAGTTCCTGGGTATGAAATCCCCGAACGTTTTTTTCATTTTTTTGATAAATGTCTTTGATGACGTCATATCCGGCTTTTCGTGAAAGTTGAGGCGGCACTGTCACGCCCTCATTTTTCAACCAAATTGGTTGAAATTTTGGTCAAGTAATCTTCGACGAAGCCCGGACTTCGGTATTGCATTTCAGCTTGGTGGCTTAAAAATTAATTAATGACTTTGGTCATTAAAAATCTGAAAATTGTAAAAAAAAATAAACATTTATAAAACGATCCAAATTTACGTTTATCTTATTCTCCATCATTTGCTGATTCCAAAAACATATAAATATGCTATATTCGGATTAAAAACAAGCTCTAAAAATTAAATATATAAAAATTATTATCAAAATTAAATTGTCCAAATCAATTTAAAAACACTTTCATCTTATTCCTTGTCGGTTCCTGATTCCAAAAACATATAGATATGATATGTTTGGATTCAAAAACCGCTCAGAAAGTTAAAACAAAGAGAGGTACAGAAAAGCGTGCTATCCTTCTTAGCGCAACTACTACCCCGCTCTTCTTGTCAATTTCACTGCCTTTGCCATGAGCGGTGGCCTGACGATGCTACGAGTAAAATGGCATTGCGTTCAGTTTCATTCTGTGAGTTCGACAGCTACTTGACTAAATATTGTATTTTCGCCTTACGCGACTTGTTTACATTTAGTCAAGTTATGACTAAATGTTTTAACATTAAGGGGGGAATCGAGACGAGGGTCGTGGTGTATGTGCGTGTGTCTGTGTGTGTGTGTGTGTGAGTGTGTGTGTGTAGAGCGATTCAGACTAAACTACTGGACCGATCTTTATGAAATTTGACATGAGAGTTCCTGGGTATGAAATCCCCGAACGTTTTTTTCATTTTTTGGATAAATGTCTTTGATGACGTCATATCCGGCTTTTCGTGAAAGTTGAGGCGGCACTGTCACGCCCTCATTTTCAACCAAATTGGTTGAAATTTTGGTCAAGTAATCTTCGACGAAGCCCGGACTTCGGTATTGCTTTTCAGCTTGGTGGCTTAAAAATTAATTAATGACTTTGGTCATTAAAAATCTGAAAATTGTAAAAAAAAATAAAAATTTATAAAACGATCCAAATTTACGTTTATCTTATTCTCCATCATTTGCTGATTCCAAAAACATATAAATATGTTATATTTGGATTAAAAACAAGCTCTGAAAATTAAATATATAAAAATTATTATCAAATTTTTTTTTCCCACATCAATTTAAAAACACTTTCATCTTATTCCCTGTCGGTTCCTGATTCCAAAAACATATAGATATGATATTTTTGGATTAAAAACACGCTCACAAAGTTAAAACGAAGAGAGGTACAGAAAAGCGTGCTATCCTTCTCAGCGCAACGAATACCCCGCTCTTCTTGTCAATTCCACGGGCACTGCCTTTGCCACGGGCGGTGGAGTGACGATGCTACGAGTATACGGTCTTGCTGCGTTGCGTTGCGTTCAGTTTCATTCTGTGAGTTCGACAGCTACTTGACTAAATGTTGTATTTTCGCCTTACGCGACTTGTTCTATTTCTTGCTCGAAGCATGAAGCCTGGCGGAATTCATCATAAGAATGGAAGAAGATGTAAGAAGACGCATGATAATAGCATAGACGATTGCGGCTAGACTAGCTGAATTATTATATTTATATACATGTACATCAGTCTGTTTCGTCTTTTTTCAGATCAGCAGCTAAAAAGCTGCCAAACTTGAGCTGTGAAAAAATCGCGAGAATTATATAGCCTACATAATTTTTGTTTCGTCTTGTTCAAGTCAGCCGTTAAAAAGCGGCCAAAACTTGAGCTGTGAAAAAATCTCGAGAAGTATATAGCCTACATAATTTTTGTTTCGTCTTGTTCAGGTCAGCAGTGAAAAAACTGCCAAACTTGAGCTGTGAAAAAATCTCGAGAATTATATAGCCTACATAATTTTTGTTTCGTCTTGTTCAGGTCAGCAGTGAAAAAGCAGCCAAACTTGAGCTGTGAAAAGATCTCGAGAATAAAAGCAAGTAGCATGGATTTTCTTGCACTGAAGATAATTTTTGGACATGTGAAATGATAATTTATGGAAAAGGCATGAAGCGGTAGATTGCACCGGTGACGTCAGATGAAACATTTTGCAACTATTCAATTAAATGTCTTTGTCAATATTTTTTTCTTCTAAATTGATTGTCTATTGTTCCTTTCAATTTTTAAGAATACAGTGGAGTTGCATGCATTTTGGTGTGAAAAATGGAGAAAAAAGAGATATTATGGAATAATAACTTAAATATGTTTTACTACCCCCCCCCCCCCCCCCCCCCCCCCCCCCCGCAGTATCGTACGTTCAGATTTTATGTGAATGATGTTTCTTTCTTTGTCTTCTCATTGGGGTCATTCTGAAAACATTTGCTGGGAACCGAAGACAGCGCACATAAAAAATGCCCATTCCAATGCAGTTTTTATTTGGGTGATATTCATTCCCAATCTTCTCATCAATTTTTGTATCAGAAACCACCCACACCGTATGTTGAATGGTGGTCTATGCTAAACTGCTGAAACTTTTGTAGAAGAATGAACACGAAAGACTAAAGTTTCATTTTTATAAATATATTCATTATATTTAGTCAAGTTTTGACTAAATATTTTAACATCGAGGGGGAATCGAAACGAGGGTCGTGGTGTATGTGCGTGCGTGCGTGTGTGTGTGTGTGTGTGTGTAGAGCGATTCAGACTAAACTACTGGACCGATCTTTATGAAATTTGACATGAGAGTTTCTGGGTATGAAATCCCCGAACGTTTTATTCATTTTTTTTGATAAATGTCTTTAATGACGTCATATCCGGCTTTTCGTGAAAGTTGAGGCGGCACTGTCACGCCCTCATTTTTCAACCAAATTGGTTGAAATTTTGGTCAAGTATTCTTCGACGAAGCCCGGGGTTCGGTATTGCATTTCAGCTTGGTGGCTTAAAAATTAATTAATGACTTTGGTCATTAAAAATCTGAAAATTGTAAAAAAAAATAAAAATTTATAAAACGATCCAAATTTACGTTTATCTTATTTTCCATCATTTGCTGATTCCAAAAACATATAAATATGTTATATTCGGATTAAAAACAAGCTCTGAAAATTAAATATATAAAAATTATTATCAAAATTAAATGTTCCAAATCAATTTAAAAACACTTTCATCTTATTCCTTGTCGGTTCCTGATTCCAAAAACATATAGATATGATATGTTTGGATTAAAAACACGCTCAGAAAGTTAAAACAAAGAGAGGTACAGAAAAGCGTGCTATCCTTCTTAGCGCAACTACTACCCCGCTCTTCTTGTCAATTTCACTGCCTTTGCCATGAGCGGTGGACTGACGATGCTACGAGTATACGGTCTTGCTGAAAAATGGCAGCTACTTGACTAAATATTGTATTTTCGCCTTACGCGACTTGTTTTTGCTTTGCACGGGAACATCTTAAAAGTTCGAACTTTATCCACAACCTAAAAGAAAAATTGCCAACAGACATTTTAGGGAAGGCAAAACTTGGATGGTGTTGAACGGAGAAAATCAGTTAATGTTTTAATGTCAGGACCATACAATCCAAAAAACTCACAAGTCTTTCCCCTCTGCTATCTAAACCATTTCCTTTGTTGGAAGAATCTACAAAAGAACAGAAAATGCCTTATGCCTACCATCAAGCAGTAAGTACATAATTTCTAGGCCTCGGCTTTATAACGTGGCTCAGAGCGGCACTTACCTCTTGCTCACCGGAGGTTAAACAGACACACACACCACACACACACACACACACCACACACACACACACACACACCACACAAACACACACACACACACACACACACACTAAACACAGATTATATATAAACTAAATTGTTTTCATAAAACAAGCAGTAGATAAATTAGGATTTAATCATGTCTGGCAAAATCAATCTACATTTAATTCTAAAAAGTTACAAAAAGCCATACAAGAGAAATTAGAATGCAAATTCATAAAATTCTGGATTAATAAAAAGTCTGAAGGAAGTTCAAAATTAAAATTCTACGCAAAAGTAACAGACTCGAGGAAATACGAATTGCAATCTTATATCAATGAGGTAAAAAATTTAGATCACAGAAAAGCATTAACAAAGTTAAGAATAAGTGCACACGATTTAGAAATTGAAAAGGGTCGACATTTAAATACACCAGTAAATGACAGATTATGCAAAAAATGTAATGTGATAGAGGATGAAATACATTTGTTGGATAAATGCACCAAATATACTTCCATTAGAGAAAAATTCATATCAAGCATAGCCTATTCAGGCCAATACACTCTTCCCAGCCAAATATTACAAATACCCAAACTACAAACCCAGCTAGCACAGTTTGTTTACGAATGTTTCAAAAAACGGTGATGTTTGCTTTTACTACAGTTTCTTTGTTAATTAATTACGTGCCTTATAAACTGTGTGTTTCATGGCAATAAAGATTATTCTATTCTATTCTATTCTATTCTATTCTATTCTATTCACACCACACAAACACACACACACCACACACACACCACACACACACACCTCACACACACACCACACACACACACATACACCACACACACACACCACACACACACACACCACACACCACACACACACACACCACACACACACACCACACACAAACACACATACGCACACACACACCACACACACACCACACACACACACTCACACACACCTCACACACCCACACACACACACCACACACACACACACACACACTACACACACACACACACACACACACCACACACACACACACACATACACACACATACACCACACACACACACTACACACACACACCACACACACACACACACACCACACACACACACACACACACACACACACACACACACACTCACACACGACTCAAGACTCACTATTTTACTGTCCTTATAAAAACAAGGAAAATTGCCATGCAGTGTCAGGCAATCACAGACATAAATTAATACATCACAATTACTAAGAGTTGAAAGGATTACACTTAAAACTAACAACACTAAACTGTATCACATTTACTAAGAATCCAGAGCTTACTAAGAATTCAGAGTTGCACTAAAACACATCTAAAAATCCTAAGCAGTCACTCACGGCACACACACACACACACACACACACACACACACACACACACACACACACACACCCCACACACACATACACCACACACACACACACACACACAAATTATAAAGAAAAGAAAAAAAAAGCTTGGTTAGCCAAGACCACGACAGCCAAGCCTGAGCAGTTCCGCATACAATTCTGTCCTGGAGGACCCCTTCTCCCCAGCCATTTCCGTGCGTGCCAAGGTGCCATGAACGTGGCCCATACTCAGTCATTGTGACACACAATCTTTGTTTCCATTTGCCAGGGCCCCAGCGACTAGCCAGTGCACGGTATTGTTCCATTTCTGGTTGGCTAGACTATGTAGCTAGTGCAATGGAACCCCCCCCCCCTCAAATACTAATCTTCAGCTTTACCGTTTTCAAAAAAATAACAAGTCGCGCAATGCGAAATTACAACATTTAGTCAAGCTGTCGAACTAACAGAATGAAACTGAACCCACTGCATTTTTACAGCAAGAGCGTATACTCGTAGCATCGTCAGTCCACCGCTCGATGCATAGGCAGTGAAATTGACAAGAAGAGCGAGGTAGTAGTTGCGCTGAGAAGGATAGCACGCTTTTCTTTATCTCTATTCTTTTTAACTTTCTGAGCGTGTTTTTAATCCAAACATATCACATCTATATGTTTTTGGAATCAGGAACCCACAAGGAATAAGATGAAATTGTTTTTAAATCGATTTCGGAAATTTTATTTTAATAATAATTTTTATATTTTTAATTTTCAGAGCTTGTTTTTAATCCGAATATAACATATTTATATGTTTTTTGAATCAGAAAATGATGAAGAATAAGATGAACGTAAATTTGGATCGTTTTAGATGTTTTTGTTTTTTTTACAATTTTCAGATCTTTAATGACCAAAGTCATTAATTAAATTTTAAGCCACCAAGCTGAAATGCAATACCAAAGTCCGGCCTTCGTCGAAGATTGCTTGGCCAAAATTTCAATCAATTTGATTAAAAAATGAGGGTGTGACAGTGCCGCCTCAACTTTTACAAAAAGCCGGATATGACGTCATCAAAGGTATTTATCGAAAAAAAGAAAAAAACGTCCGGGGATATCATTACCAGGAACTCTCATGTCAAATTTCATGAGATCGGTCCAGTAGTTTGGTCTGAATCGCTCTATACACACACACGCACAGACAGACAGACACACACACACATACACCACGACCCTCGTCTTGATTCCCCCTCTACGTTAAAACATTTAGTCAAAACTTGACCAACAAATACTGTACTCACGTGGACAAAGAAGAAGACGAAACAGGCAACAGTGACGTTTCGACCACTATATAAGGGTCTTCCTCAGGCACATAAATAAAGCAGAAAAAAGGAAGAAGACAGACGATAGAACAGAAAGACGAACTAGAGATTAACGATTCGTTGAAACGTCGCTGTTGTTTGTTTCGTCCTTTTCGCTCCCACGTGAGTGCAATATTTTTTTGGTCTTTTTATATATTGCTCTTGCCATAGTTCTTCTGCTTTCGTCTTCAAACAATCCAACAAACGAGAACGGCTAACGAGCTTTTAAAGTTAAAAATCATACAAGTTGAAGAAATTGTCAGTCTATATCTTCATCGAAAAACTCGGACCGACCACCGCCTCAGAAAATTTTCAGACAACACCGCAATCATAGCCCCAGCACCTAAGCGTCACCTACTCGGAGGGGATGAGCATCTCGCATGTTTGAAAGACTCTTCCCCCAGAGATTAGAACCGTGGCGTCTGGAAGCGGACTGATGACCGACCCCCTTAGTCTCTTCCACCAAGACGTCGAGGAAAACTCTCTCCAGGATACTCGTCATCTCTTCTCCGGCGTGGACGCCAGTCGTTCCTTAAAAGACCTCCACTTGTGAAAGCCACCAGCGGAAAATTGAAGAGGCAAAGACTGTTATTCGAAAAATATTAGGTTTGTAAATCGAGGTGGGAGAAAGGGAGGGGAGAGTGGGGGGTGTGTGTGGGAAGGGTGATAGGGGTGGGTAATTGGAGATGAATAGCTGATTTCTGATTTTGGCAGTTGACTTGCATGATCAGATGGCGATGGAAGAAGGAGTGGAACGGGGGGGGGGGGGGGGGGGGGAGGGGGGGAGGGCAGGTCTCGGTGGTGGGAGAGGAGAAAGAGGAGCTAAGTGTCTTGACGATATGAAGAGATAGAGAAGTAGAAGGACGAAACGATGGTTGTGTTGATGGTGGAAGAAGAAGACGAAGAAGACGGGAAGATTCAGAGCACTTAGTGAGGAGAATAAAGGTGTGTATGACTGTGTGTGTGTGTGTGTGTGTGTGTGTGGGTGGGGGTGGGTGGGGGGATACAGAGGAGAAGAAGGACATAGTGGAAGTGGACCTTGATGGTAATGGAATAGAAGACGGATTATACATTTTAGTTGGAGGTGGTGGTCGTGGTGGGCGGTGGGGTGGTGGGAGGTCAAGAAGGAAGAGTGAAGAAGATGCTGATGATGTTACTTAATTGAGAGACAATCCCAAGGCTTGAGATGTCAGAAAGGGCCAGCAGCAAGCACACCCCTCCTCCCCATTTCTAAATCCCCCCTTCACCAAAAGCCTCCCAGCCCCTGGGTCCCGTGGCACGCAAGCCCAGGGGTCTTAGACTCTGGGCAGGGGCAGATCGTCACGCGACTACGCGGAGTGGTGAATGGGGGAGCAATAGGCTATCATATCGACGCGAAAGCCCCAGAGAGAGGGCCACGGCGCGCCAAATTGAGTTTGAATAGTGCTGGAATGAAGTTATTACCAGCCAATTACACACCCTGGATGCCCACAACTGCTCCGGACGGCAGGGGGGTGTTCATCCTTTTCAAGAGTCCTCCCACCTCGGAACGTCTTCCCACGTCTTCCCACATCTTCTGCGCAGCAAGACATCCATCTCTGATAAACGGCGGACAATTTCGGCCGTCAAAACTCCCCACCTTCGACTGGTCTAAGTTAGGGAGCTGAAGCATTTCCTGAAAGTGGTCCTCGCTGCTATTTTCACTCAAGCCACTCCTATGACATCAGGAGGGAAAATTCTGAAAGTCATTGCTGCAAGAAGAAAAAAAAAGTCTGCGGCTTTTAATCCAAGGCTTCATCGGATGTAATTTCTGGCCCACTCGTGTCTGATTTGATTTGGGCAATGAAATCAACAAGGGCGATTGGATTGCGTTTTGTTTTGTTTTGAGTTCCGAGCAGTTCGTGGTTGTCTCCAAGAGCATTTAGGAAACACTTTTGCCCAGAAAAATGACTGCCACTCCAGAATTTGCAACCCATTATACTCGGAGAAGTTCGACAGATCTTTCCTCAATGCAGGTTTTGGGCGTCCTTCGGGAGGCCGAAACGGGAATTTGTTTATCAACCAGAGGCAGTTTAAAATGGAATATTTGTATGGAAATGGGTAAACTCATGTGTCATATGGTCAGTTGATCCAAACTGCTAGCAAACCTACTGGTTCTACGCAATAATTATAGTTGATGTACACACTTTCTGTGTCAGCAACTATGTAAACAATACTAACTAATTCATGCGCTTGAGAAAGTGACTACAGTGACCGAAGGAAGGAAACATGTCGAACCCCTCCTAGCAAGCTAGCGTTCAGAACGCTTGAGAAAATGACTGCAAAGACGTAGGAAGGTGTTTACACGAACCACTACTAGCAAGCTAGCGTTTAAAACGCTTGAGACAATGACTGCGAAGACGTAGGAAGTTGTTTACACGAACCACACCTAGCAAGCCAGCGTTGAATTAACGAACCACACATGGCAAACAAGCTTTCGAGCGCTTGAGAAAATGACTGCGAAGAATTAGTAAGGTGATTACAAACACACACACACACACACACACACACACACACACACACACACACACACACACACACACACACACACACACCTAGCAAGACAACTTGTTGAAACGCTTAAGAAATTGAATTGACTGCGAAGACTTAGTAAGGTGTTAACAAGTAAGTAAATTTTAAGGGGCTTATTGTCCGTCAGGTCTTAATTGCCTATATTGGACATGAATTGGTTTATACGATTCGAGTTTTTACGCCCTCACGGCTTTTGATGTTTGCGTGTTTAGGTGGTATCAGCCATCTGCACTTATGGTAGAATGACCAAGATCTTTAACGTGCCATTGTGGTGACACGGGGGTGGGAGATGGATACCGTCTCTGGGTCTGCACATAAAGTTGACCCGTGTCCGTCCCGGCCCGGATTCGAACCAGCGACCTTTCGATCACAAGTCCAGTGCTCTACCACCTGAGCTACCGGGCCCCCATGGTGTTAACAATCCCCACATTCGAGCATTTGAGAAAATGACCGCAAAGACGTAGGAAGGTGTCGACTCGAACCACATCTAGCAAAACAAGCGTTCGAGCGCTTGAGAAAATAACTGCGAAGGCAGGACGATAACAACACAAAGGTAAAATTAGAGAACATAATCGACACAAAAGTGCACCTGTGCAAACAGTTAATTGTTCAATCATCACAAAACGACTCGTCCTTTGAACACGACCTAAATGATTCCCTGCAGGCTCGCCATCTTTATCTGTCGCACTTCCGTCGCGACTCAGTGTCCGCCATGTTTGCAACCTGAATATTTCAGCGGTTAATTAAACCCGGGACGAGGGAGACGAGGGCTTTATATTGATTTATTGTCCTACCGTTATTTATTTATTATTCAGTGTTGCCATTGTCTCATACTCTACTTCTCTCGGTTTCTCTCACTCTCACTATCTTCCTCTCCCTCCCTCTCTCTCATTCTCTTACCCTCTCTCTCTCGCTCTCTCCTTCTCTCGCTCTCTCTCTCTCTCTCTCTCTCTCTCTCTCTCTCTCTTCTGTCTCTCTCTCTTCTTTCTTTTTCTTATTGCCTTTTTGGATTTTAGGTGAGAAGCAGGGGGTTAGGGGAGGGGGGGGGGGTCGGGGGATGGTAAAGGGGGTAGAAGAAAATGCAGAGAGACCTGAAGGGAAGGCATTTGAGAAACTCTGAACAGAGAAACGACTCATATATCTCCCCGATAATTCTTTTGTTATATTTTTTCTTCTTTTTTTGCAAAAAAGTTATCTTGTCTGTTTTACATTTCTAATAAGGGTATGAGCAATTCTCTGACCTTGACCTCACGTGAAATAATATTTCCTATCTAGATGTACATATTTATAACCACACTTGATATAAGCTTAGCTTGTTGTGTGGTCACAGAGTTGAAGAGTTGTCTTCTTGTACTTTCTCGGGGTACACGATTGCCCGGGCGGTGTGTTGGGATTGTGTGTGTGTGTGTGTGTGTGTGTGTGTGTGTGTGTGTGTGTGTGTGTGTGTGTGTGTGTGTGTGTGTGTGTGTTTGAGAGTGTATATATGTGCGCTTGCATGCGTGTGTTTGTTTGTGTATGTGTGTGTGTCGTGCATTCTAAGACACAAGTATTTTTGCCTCCATGATTTTTGACCAACAGTTGCCTCGATCTGACCAATGCGCAAGTAATTTAGACATAGCTAATCAGAAAGCATGTTCAACATAGCTCAAATGCATTTGAAAACAAAAACCTATACAACAGAAGAAGTTAAGATCTTAAATGTGACCCTCCACCACGAAATGAGTCGCATGTCACCTCGCGCGGTGCTGCGCTAGGCTTAATAAAAGTCTGGGGAGTGTCTGGTAATAATGTGAGGGTCACCCTAGTCACAGGCTTATAACTCAAACAGTTTTCGCTCTTTTCTAAAACGGTTTTCACCACTGGATAGAGCATACGAAACTCTTAAGGAAAATGTAAAAATATGAAAATTATGCAAAGGTGACATGCGACTCATTCCGTGGTGGAGGGTCACAAATATTCTTAGAGTCAATTTGCGTGACTTTTCTATAGCCACGCACGTTCCGGAAAGTGAAGACTAAAAGTAAATGCACATTGTTTACAGGAGAACAAAATCAGGTTTAAATTGATGCAACTATAAATCGATGATTTTTTTAAAACTGAATTTTCAACAACAGTTCTTCAACAAAAGTTCCTTAGGACTAGACATGCCCCGCAAAAAGAAACGATTGAGGTTTCATTTGCACTAAGGCAGGAATAATGAAAACAAAATGAACACAGAAATACAGCAATGGTTTATATCGTGCATGGAATCATTTACTAGTTCCCTCCCCCCTATGTCCGTGTGGCAAGAATCAGACAGCAGAGCACATCCTGCAGGCTTGTCCATACCACAGAGGGACACCATCTGGCCAGAGGAGACAGCGCTACAAAAGAAGCTATACGGCCCCAGAGAGGACTTGGAGAGGACAGCACGTTTCGCCCTGCAGTCCGGACTGACGATATAACAGCGAACGACAAGAAGAAGAAGAAGAATCATTTACAAGTCAAAAAATAAAATAATAAGGAATGGGAGGGGGACAAGTGTGGGGTCGCGTTTTTTTTCTCGGGGCATAAGGAAAGGCTTTCTGATAGAAAATGATCAGCACAATTATGCTCGAAGGCCAAAGTGGAGGTAAAAAGGTGCAGATTTCAAAGTTGCGAAAAATAAGACATTTTACCTCAATCAAATTCTAAAACAAGGACAGTTCATTAGTTCTCCTGAAATCGAGCACAGCGCACACCGGACTATAAATTCGTAAATTTATAACCAGTGCATTAGCGAAGGAAAGGGGGAGACAAATCCACTGGCAAAGGAAAATGGCGGCCAGAAAGAAGCGGAACGAAAGGAAACGAAACGGCGCACTACAAAATCCGAAACGGAGAAAAAGGGGAAACGCAAAACAGACAGACAGACGATAATTGGAAGAGAGAGAGAGAGAGAGAGAGAGAGAGAGAGAGAGAGAGAGAGAGAGAGAGAGAGAGAGAGAGAGAGAGAGAGAGAGAGAGAGAGAGAGAGAGAGAGAGAGGGAGAGAGAGGCAGTTAGAGAGAGAGAAAGAGATAGGGAGAGAGAGGGAGAAAGAGAGAGAGAAAGAGATAGGGAGAGAGAGGGAGAGAGAGAGAGAGAGAGAGAGAGAGAGAGAGAGAGAGAGAGAGAGAGAGAGAGAGAGAGAGAGTGAGAGAAAGAGAGAGACTAAAAGGGGAAGGCATTCCGCGACAGACAACTTCCTGCCACCGGAAATGTTTCTCCGTCGTTAACGGCGTCGTTGTCGTCGTTGGGTCAGATCGTGAGAGGCCCGGATGCTGCCACGTGAGTGATGGCCCTTGATGGAGCCTCGCTTTCAGTTGATGAGAGCCTCATTCCCGAAATGTGGGCAGTTTTGGGTGCAGTCTGAGTGCTCCTGAATGAGATTTTTGGAAAAGGAGGAGAGTTTTGGAGAGGATTTCGGTATCGAATTACCCCATAATCATTAGCTTTTGGTAGGATCGTTGAGCGCTGTTGTTGTGTCTTGAATTGACATTGAATGACTTTCTGTTATTTCTTTGACTTTCGAGCAGTTTTATTTACTTTTGTGCATGGCGTACGTTCTTTGAGCTCCCTTTCCCAGAAGAATAGTGTCACTGTATTTTTTACATTTTATTGTATTTTTATTTTGCAAATTACAACACTAGCGAATATGACCATGGATGAGGGCAAGAACATTGATTTGACTTTGTTGTTGAGTCTCTTGCTCAGACTTTTGACCTTCTCTGTTGCTCTTTCTTGAACTTATTATTCATGAATACATTTTTTCAATCATTAGTAGGACTTTGGTTGTCGAAGCTATTTTGAATATTTACTGGAAATAGTAACAATAATGAAAGTTGTCAAATATCATACGAGCACTCTGGGCATTCGAATCACATATTTGGATCATCATGTTTGTTTGTTTGTTCGTTCATGGGCTGAAACTCCCACGGCTTTTACGTGTATGACCGTTTTTACCCCGCCATTTAGGCAGCCATACGCCGCTTTGGGAGGAAGCATGCTGGGTATTTTCGTGTTTCTATAACCCACCGAACTCTGACATGAATTACAGGATCTTTTTCGTGCGCACTTGGTCTTTGTGCTTGCGTGTACACACGGTGGTGTTCGGACACCGAGGAGAGTCTGCACACAAAGTTGACTCTGAGAAATAAATCTCTTGCCGAACGTGGGGACGAACTCACGCTGACAGCGGCCAACTGGATACAAATCCAGCGCGCTACCGACTGAGCTACATCCCCGCCCTATTCATCATCATGTTTAAATCGTTATCCATTCGGGTATCCATTCCTCTCCATTTAATACAATGCCCTTTTTACGTTTCAGCAGCAAGACACCAATGCAAGGTACGGGCATGTCCAGCTCGCATTCGACTTTTCCATAATTTTAGTTTGCAGACAATACTCATTTGCATTAACACTTATGTTAATGAGGGGGGGGGGGGGGGGGGGGAGGGCGGCGGCAAACAAGTGAGTGTCAAGTCTGTTCTTCGTTCGAGAAAGACATGTGCAGTTATCTGCACCTGCATGCATGACTGTGAAAACCTTGCTTCTTTCTGTATCTTGTCTTGTGTGCCCGTTCTATGTAATATACACCAGCTCTTGTCTTATGCTGTACACTATTTGACTAAATGTTATATTCCGATATTTCATGGTATAAAATACCTACGGCAGCCCCAATTTTCTCTCTTTGTTTTTTTACGTGATAAAAATGTATACAACTGTATGTTTTTTTCTCTCACTATGTACAGAAATACTCTCAAATTTTGAGGGGGTGGGGGACAAAAATATGTTTCTTTTCATAATAGGGGGGGGGGGGGGGTGGAGGAAGAATATGTTCTTTTTCATATGGGGGGGGGGGGGGGTAAGAATATGGTCTTTTCATGTAAGGGGGGGGGGGCGGAGGATATGTTAATTTTCATTCTACAGGGGGGGGGGGGGGGGGGGGGGGGGGGGGGGGGGCAAGAATATGGTCTTTTTATGTAAGGGGGGTGGGGGGGGGGATTATGTTCGTTTTCATGCTACAGTAACAGGTGGGGTGAGGGGGGGGGGGGAATTTGTTCTTATTCATATTCTCTACCAGTCCTCCACAAGGTTGTCTGTCGCTAGCAAAGCCGACAAGCTCACTGATCCTCACTCGCCTCCAGAGAGATCGTAGCGTTCACCGTCGGGGCAAGATTTGTGGAGGCTTTGCGTGACAAAGTCCAATTAAAGTTCGGACATTGGGGGAAAATCAATGCCCGTGAATCGAAAATAAAAAAGAGAGGTGAGCAAGAAAGGGGTTGGGAGAGGGGGGGGGGGGGGGGCTTGATGTTCTGTAATGTACAGTAACGCGTCTTTGGAGTGCGGACATGAATAAGACGAGTGTGGAAGAAGGTGGAATGATAGACAGACTAGAAAGGTCTGGGGGGATGGGGGTGGAGGTTTTGAGTTTGGCGTTTGGGTTTGGCATGCAAGACTGGCTGATCTTGGCTCAGGTTCGTATTTAAGGGTGTAAACGGAATTGGGATTTGGTTGTTCTTGGCCCAGGTTTGTATTCAAAGGTGTAAACAGGATTGTGATTTTGGGTTGTGTTGTTCTGTCTTCATCTACATTGCGTGTGGCTGTATGTTATGTTTCTGTCTCTGCGCTCGTACATCTTTCCCGACTGCTTTTACATTTCTCGTCTTATTCTTTATTCTGTTCTCCCTATGTCTAATTCTCTTCTGGCATTTACTTATATCCAATTAGCATTTAATTATCTTGTCCTTGTTCACATATTACCTCCGACAGTTTGCCTCGGACAGTCAAAAAGCAGTTATTTTGAAATGTTCTTGTGCCTGATTGCTTGTCTGTCTGTCTATTTGTTTGATCGTGTGTTCTACCTATCTGCCTGCTTGTTTGTCTCTGTGTTTGCTTCGCTCACTTTGCCTCCCTTTCTCCTCCTATCAGTTTTGTCCCTGTCTCTGTCTCTCTGGTTTTTACGGGTTTTCATTTTTTCAGGCCTTTCTCTAGCAGCGAGCGTGACAGGAAATTTGAGGCGGGATCGGTTCAAAAGATGTTCGCCGTGTAAGGGGAAGAAACGTTGCTCCTTTTCTGACAGGGTCAACCACGTGACTGGTTACCATGGAAACAGATCGCGTGCAAACTTCACACTTGCTAGGCTGAAGGTTTTGGCTGCCAAGATGTTTTTTCTTCCGTCTGATTTTTTCAATAAAAACTGATTTTTGTTCTCAACATTTGTCTTCTTATCAATCATTAATAACAAATTCATAACTTATTAACTAATACCTAAACCCAGTATTAGCTTTTACTGACAATTTTAATACAGATTTGGGACTGTGCCTGAAATATTCTTGTAGACCAACACGATTATTATCTATTGTAAATAAGACGTGTAATTTAATATCTTGTTTCCACACACAATGACAAAACATGGATTCGTCTTATTCTGAAAACGAAATCTAAATGTGGAAGAAATTTAATTTTCTAAAATTGAGCTGTATGTTTTAAATTTTTTGTCTACAGTTTTAATAATGAAAACAAGAATAAAGACTGCTCACCATTACACTGAAAGGGGTTAAAAGTCAACAGAGACCCGGATGTGGCAGACAGGGAGGAAATCATCGCGTCAAAAGATGATTGGTTCGCTGCTTTCAATCTGTGGCAATGTAATTATTTCCGGCTGTAGTCAAAAAGGGATTCTTTCAAAAACATTGTGACGCGGAAACGTTTACACTGTTTATTTCGCCTGTAGGAATGTTTCAAACACATCCCCCCCCACACACACACAACACCACACACACACACACAAATACGCACACACACACACACATGCACGCACGCACGCATGCATACACACACACACACACACACACACACACACACACACACACACACACACACACACACACACACACACACACACAGTCGCCTCAAACAACAAAAGCCATTTCAATAAACGAATTTCTCACACATTCAAACATTTTTTATTGATCACAACACATTTCAATGACTCGCCTGCAATAGACAATTACTTGTACAAAATGCTTCAGTTACATACAAACATGTGAAATAGACTTGTCTATTTGTATAAATGATTTGACACGAACAGACCACATCATACAAGCGATAAAAAGGTATATATAAAGTATAATTATATTATAATTATTTGCGCTATGTCCCTTCCCCTTCCACGGTATGCGGTCGAGTGCTTGTAATGAGATGCCAGGTTTGTTGAAATGAAAGTTAACATGATGAAATTACGTTAACAGATTGAACAAAAGTGTTATACAGTTTCCGATTGAAACACAAGTGAAAAAATATCAGATCAACACATACACACAGAGGCACACACACTTGCACACCGGGCACGCTCACACGCACATCGGGCACGCTTACACACAAATCGGACACACACTCACACACACACACTCACACACACATACACACACACACACACACACACTCAATGTACGAAATGTTATTATGAAAAAACCCACCAATGAGTGCTATTAAAAAGAATAACATTTATTTTTTTAAATGTCGAGCCTTTTCTAGAGAAATCAAACAAAAGGTTCTTTGGAATCAATGTGAAAGAATGATGTGATAGTAAATAAATGTTCGGAAATTGCAATGTATGTAACTAAGAACATGTTTGTTTGTTTGTTTATTTGTTGCTTAACGTCCAGCCGACTACGCAGAGCCATATCAGGACGAGGAAGGGGGGGATGAAGGGGGCCACTTGTCAAGCGATTCCTGTTTACAAATGCACTAACCCATTACTTGTGTCCCAGCAGGCTTTAGTAGAACTAAATTAATACCTACTGGAAGATTACCAGTTTCCAGTATGTTAAAATAGGCTTAACCTATCTACTGCTGGACTTACATCAGAACACTAACAGATTAAACTATACATGAATCGCGAGACAAGCGGCAAGAGAAGAGATTTTTGGAAAAAATACAGGTGAATGAGCAAGAAGGCAGAAAAAAGAAAAGAATTCATGAAGAAAAAGAGAGCATGACAGGAAAGAGGAACCAAAAATCTACCTAACAGCAAACTAGAAAGCTCCTGCGGTTCCAAAAACAGGAGGGGCCTTTAATTTCATAACCGCAGTGCCCCACTGCGGGAAACTAAGAACATATAGCCCAGGATTACAGACAAATTTAAAACATTTTAGCTCTATTTTTACGCCCATCAGTACATAAGAATATGTATCTCACACACACACACACACACACACAACACACACACACACACGCACGCACGCACGCACGCACGCACGCACGCACGCACGAACACACACACACACACACACACACACACACACACACGCACACACACACACACACACGCGCGCGCGCAAGATTTTCCTATTTTTGCTCTTACGCGTACGTTTTATTTATAGATGAGAATAAGTATGAGAAATATATCATCGATGATTTAGCTGGAGCAACGAGAGAATCAAGATTTTTAACATCTTCTGTATCAAACGAGTCGCTCATGGAATGTATGAAAAGCTAAAGTGCACATAAACTTAAAGCGCAGACTCGATCCATATTTGGCAAAGCATAAAATGCAATGAATGCTTGAAAGGTGAATCACAACACAACCAAAACGTCCGACGGATTTGTCACTACTCTGGCTAATATTTAGCAATGGGATGTAGCAAGCACTGACACCAATCAAGCAAACTAAAATACTTCGATTTAGCTATAGAAGAGACAGGTTGTCCAAATGGCACAAAATATATGCTGAGACAATAACAATTCAATACTAATTATTGTAACACATAAACTAATAGCATAATGTAACGGAAACACACATGTATAATTTATAGAGAACAAAAAAATCAGAAATGGCACATTCCAGTTCTCTTAGCATGAGCTGCATGCAAGTGTACTCTATCAGATGTTAAGTTCTTTCTTTCTTTCTTTCTTTATTTGGTGTTTAACGTCGTTTTCAACCATTCAAACGCAGAAGAAGAAGAAGAAGAAGTTAACATCGAACGCAGAAGAAGAAGAAGAAGAAGAAGAAGATGTTAAGTTACCATTGTTCAGATGCCAGACAAAAGTCAATGCAAACTTGAAGTTTAAACGTAATTTAAACGTAATTTCAAATATAGGCCCGATGACATTACTGCAATGGCGGTACCTTAACATACCAAAAACAATATACAAACACAGAAAACGGACAGGTAACATGAAACGTATCAGAAAGCCATTTTAGCGACAGAATAAGGTATCTCTTAACACTTTCTACCCCACCTATGTTGACCAAGTTTTTTTTTAGCCGAGACCAGCTGTGCTGCAGTAGGTCACTCAGAAGTGTAGTAACTGTGTAGTAACTGTGTATCAACACGCTGGAATGCAGGCGTTAGATGGACGTTACAGGAAGCGACTGAAGCTAACAGTCTGAGCGGATATATCCGTACCTGGTCAGATAGACCCATATGAGTGGGTACGGATATATCCGTACCTGGGAGACAATGAGTTAAGTATAAAAAGCAATTGCCAAATCATAGTCCGCATGTGTAAGTGTGTAGTCTATTTCCAACATTAGCCCGAACAAGCACTTCGTGATCAACAACAAATTGGAAATTATCGCAAATTCAAAGCTTAGAAGTTTGAAAGAAAAAGACGAATCTTCCTGTTATAAAGCATCTTCTAAGCTGTACAAAATATGAAAAGTATGGACATTTTATTTTATCCGTGTATAAATATCAACAGCGTTGAGGGCACTGCAGAAGTAAAATGCAGACATATTTTCTGGTTCAAAACTTCGTCTATGATCTTACAACCCCCCCCCCCCCCCACCCCTCCCCGAAATACAAACATACACTTGAGAAATAAACATACACAAACAAAAACAAAACAAAACAAAACATACACATGAAGCTGCACACAAAAAGCAAAAGAGCAAGTTTTGTCTTGTTTTCACAAAAATCAGAAAACAGAACACAACCATGGAGTATGTGTAATTTAAATAGCTTGGGAAGAATTTGTGCACCGAACGTAATTTGAGCAACAGAAAAATTGGTGTATATATATTAGCCGTGTGTAAATAAATACATTACAACATCAACTTATGTACAAGAAGCACGTAAATAAAGGAGAACACCTTGCTTTCCAGGGTTTTAATATATAGCATTTTAGCATGGGGACGAAGCGTAAAACGAAGGCATTCAAGATATAAAATAACGAGCAAAACAAGAAACATTCTTTCTTCTGTTCTTTAGTTTAGGGTACATAAAGGATATATTTCGTATTCTGGTGATTGTTTTAAAAGGGGGGGGGGGGGGGGGGGGGGGGGGGGGGACACAGAAGAAAAACCAGCACGGTCAACTAAAAAAACAAGGTTAGCGAGGTTTTGCTTTTGCTTGCACGAGGCAAACATACTATGGAAGAGAATTGTAGAGAGAACATATTCAACTCTGTTTCAAAGAGAAGACGTATTACTGGGTGGCCGAGTGGTAAACGCACTTGCCTCGGAAGCGAGAGGTTGCGAGTTCGACCCTGGGTCAGGGCGTTAGCAATTTTCTGCCCCCTTTCCTAACCTAGGTGGTGGGTTCAAGTGCTAGTCTTTCGGATGAGACGAAAAACCGAGGTCCCTTCATGTACACTACATTGGGGTGTGCACGTTAAAGATCCCACGATTGACAAAAGGGTCTTTCCTGGCAAAATTGTATCTAGGCATAGATAGAAATGTCCACCAAATGCCCGTGTGACTTGGAATTATAGGCCGTGAAAAGTAAATATTTGCCTTAATTGGCTTGAGATTTACTGGCCGATGTGAATGCGTGATATATTGAGTAAAAAATTCCATCTCACACGGCAGAAATTAATATGTAAAGCGCTTAGAGAACATCAAGCGCTATATAAATCGCCCCATACATACATACATACATTACACTTCTCTTAAAAATCAAAGCAACTCAAACACAAAAGCTGTTCCGCTTGCTCTGCATAGTTTCAAACCCAAAGACATCCTCACTTTCATGCTGTATTTATACATTCAGACACAGAAATGAATACCTTTCTGCTGATGAAGATTATATTTACAGCCATATCACGCTCGCATTAAATACACTTCTCGCAACACACTTTACAAGCTTCAGTCAACGACTGGTGATTGTTCTATCGAGGGGAGAAAAAAAGATCTACTACTTGAAAAACGCTTCAACAGTTTACGAAAACTCAATCCATTCGATCTTCACACTGCTTTTGGTGAATACTAGTATTTTCTATAGATGAGTTTACATGGAAAAAGCACATGACGAAGAAAGTTTTCCGTCGAGATCATTTTAGTGGAACCTGAACTCGGCAGGGCATGAATACATTGTCCTGTTTAACGGTCGCAGTGGACATTCATACACTGACACACATTTTTTTGTATCGTCCAGCAAATATTTGCCTTTGCACTGCACCAGTTCTTACCTCTTTATGTCACTGGAATGCAGTGATTTTCGACCGTTGTTGGTCATACATGACGTTTTCACTGAAGAAAATCCTCCAGGAAGTATAAGTACACGAAACACCAAATGGCACAGTCCGAAGCGTAGGTTTGGGTTCTAGATGAGAACTGCACCATTTGGGAAATGGGCAGAATGATAATGAAAATATATATGAGCATTATCCATTTTTAGTTCTTGGCACCACTGTTTCTTGCGGCGGCATTGTCCGATTATTGTCCAAGAAAATGTTTCTCTCAAGACAGGGAACGAATTATTCTTCGCGCCGTATATGGCGCGAATACATACCCACAGTCACAGAATGAAGGTAAGTGTAAGCTTCTCTTACACATTGGCCCACATCTGCTCTGGTATCAGTCTTCAAACCAATATGTTCTCAAATGGTCTTTCCCTAGTTTGATTGATACCCACATCGAGATATTCGCACACACAAAGCACGAACTTTTCTATTTCCGCTGCAAGACTGCCGAAGAAGCCGACAGAGAGGTCAAGTTGCACAGCATCCCATGCCATTTTATAAGAATATTCAAACAATATTCAAACCGTTTTGTCACATACGTACACGTGAGATGATTTTACCTAACCAGTATGTTTTCCCGAGGCTGAAGCCAGTCAAGTCTTGCTTAAG
Source organism: Littorina saxatilis (assembly GCF_037325665.1). NCBI lineage: Eukaryota > Metazoa > Mollusca > Gastropoda > Littorinimorpha > Littorinidae > Littorina > Littorina saxatilis. The sequence continues at coordinate 51,228,676 of NC_090247.1, forward strand.
GGCAGAATATACCTGCGCAGTTTCAGCGGCACAGACGACGCACTGCATATTATT
>NC_090247.1:51233729-51283729 GCF_037325665.1 Littorina saxatilis
TTTGGAACCTAGCTCCTCGTCCCCGAATCCGAATCCTGAACACATGTCGAGGTCGAGGAGCGGGTAGGGCAGCTTGAACTCGTTGCCTCGCTTGGTGAACAAGTCTTGGCCTTCGTCATCCCTGAGTAAGACACATCTGAGTTTTATTTCATGTGTACAGCAAAATGGGTCAACTTTGAAAAATGCTCAAGACAAAACGATAGGTTTCCATGCATACTTTGAGAACACCGGGACCCTGAATCTTAAAACAAGAATCAGAGTTTTGACGACAATCTACCCGTGGTTTGGGATTTAACATTTGCTTTTCTTGATGATTACCTAAAAGCGGACGCGTTTGATAAGCTTTAAAGAGGATACCAAAAACACTGTCTTTTCGTAAGATAATTCTTTTTTTACAGATCAGAGATTTTTCATCGGTCAAGCATGATCAGCAATAACTAAAAATGCAAACATATATTTTGAATTGAGGTACTATGTCCTGTCTCTATATGTTCTAGTGGCTATCGAAATGTGCACTACCGTACCAGGAGATCCCTTTTTTCCAAGGAAAAGTGCACGCTATAGAGTCCAGTGTGCTCTATCAATACACGAATTCCGGAAAGAACACTGTCGATTATGTTGATAGGTTGTAGAAGAGTTTTTTTTCCCGCTTGGAACTACTAGGCCAAACAGAGAGAGGGAGGGAGGGAGGTGAAGATAGACAACGGGGGAGGGGGGGGGGGAAGCGAGAGAATGGAGAAAGTGAAAGAGAGAGAGGGGAAGAAAGAGAAGGTAAAAAAGTGGAGTTGAAAAAAATACAAACAGACTAATTCAGGAAACAAGCATATCTCAACGTCTCAATCCTTCCCCCCCCCCCCCCAACCCTACCCCCCCCCCCCCCCCCCCCGCAGCGGCGTGTCTCCAGTATTCCCAAGGGCGAGCAAGGTGACTCTTCCCCAACTCATAAAAATATGACAAAATTATTAATTTTTTCCGAACATCGTCTTTTGAGCTACCATCCACTCACGTGAGCTGTCGATGCGTGCAGATGATGAAGTCGGGCTTGCTGTTCTTGTAGATGACCTTACAGCTGGACTGTAGCCACATCCAACGGTAGTTCTTGGTCAGCCAGCGGTACGCTATCAACCCGGAGCTACCCGTTTTGATAACTGAAACAAAAACCACGAAGGAGACATTACCTGCTATTCTGACTTTGTCATGTGTTACAGAGTTTTCTTCCGGACTCGATAACTTGATTTCTACCTCTCAAAAAAGGAAAGCGTGAGACATTGTATTTTGTTGTTGCTGGAAGCTAGGTTGTAAATCACTCAAGTAGGACCCATTGGAGGGAATAGGCTTTAAAGTGACTTTTTTTTCAAAACTGGTTAAAGGATCAAATTCGCTTATTACAAAAACAACAACAAAATTTACATACAGTCGGTGGGTGATATTGCAGAGAAAAAACCTGTTGGGGACAGATAGACAGAGTGTACTACGTAGTTTTATATAGAAAAGAGAAAAAAAACGCAGAAAATGTAAGAGTAAAAACAGAAATCATAAACTGCCAACAATAAGTACATAGTCCCTTGCAAATCACGCTGAGAGTTCACAGCTTATATTCTACATGTAAACAAAAAAACATTTAACAAAAACTGCCTCACAAATACAAATGAAATTGCACGTAAAACACGCTTTAACCATGTGTATGCACTCACGTTCTTGATGTGCAGCAGAGAAGTAAACCAAATCATCAGGATGGATCAGGTCATAGCCTGACTTTACTGCCATCTCCTGTTCCGTAAATCCAAACATCATTTTTCCCCTGTAACACATATACAAAGACACTTGTTAGTAACAAGTGACGCGTCAACATTCATGCACGCTCGTGCACATAGACAAGAAAACAACAACGGTTTTACAGTCTGTATTAAAAACGACGGAGAGAAGGGAACTGAGACTTATACAAGGCAAAATGTGTGGAGTGCATCTGACTCACAGGCGAACCAGTAGTACATACATAATTGAAAAAGTCCAGAATACTTGAATCTTTGAAGAACAGCAACAAGAAGTCCACGTGATTGTCCAAAGGCCCCAAGCTCCGTTGCCTTTATTCACCCCCCCTTTTCCCCGCCGCTTCCACCCCCTTCATGTTCCCAGATTTGATTGTTCCTATACTTATCACAACGACCCACAGAAATATTTGAAAAGGGGGGTGGGGGGGTGGGGGGGGGGCACATCTTTGTTCTTGTTCTACAGAACCCTTATCAAGATAAACAATGAATGAAAACTAAGATTTTCTTGGATATTCGACTGGTTTTGTCCCAGAATTTCTATGAAAGGTACTGAACTTGTCAAATCCAGGTGCACGGAGCCCCTGGGGCTTTTAGTCATACCTCAGGCAGCTATCCGTTAGAAGAACTACCAAGTTTCATTGACTTGCACCCAAAGAGTCAAGAACTGCGATTTTTTTACGAATTAATTTCGTACTCGGACCCGGCTGGTCTTGACCTATTTTTGGATCTAAATTTAGATCAGGTAGATCACCACATCATGCACAAAAAGACACGTCACTAGCAAACTATGTCAGACGTCATCATGAGTTTGTGTAAAACAAAATGGAGGCCGGAATCACTCAGTTGAATCGAACTCCGACCAAACACCACGTAATAATTAGGTTAATTTATGCACTCGCGTGAACAAGAAACTGTCGAGCTTCACAGATGTCGTCGTTGGGTAGTTTTGGGTTTGTTTTACTACCATAGGATGATTTTTGAACTGTAAATGCACTCAGCTGCAACAAAAACGCAAAACGAAGGCTGTGAGCTGCACTGTGCCTTTAAGCAGCGCTTGCCATACCCGTAAATGACGGTTTACACCTCTGTTAAAACTAACTTACGTAACACATTCTTGTTGTATGATTTACAGGAAAAACTGAAGACTTTTTATCTATAATACATTTTATCTGCTGTCTCTGTCATGACAACTTTCAACTTTTGTAGTACTGGCAGGTAGGAAAAGCCAGTGACCTGTGAAAACGAAGGGGTACTGGCTAGTTAGCCGAGACACAGGGTCTCTCACTGAAAGGTGTCTAAGCCAGATTAGTGGACAGTGGCTCGTAGTACATGAAGAGTTAAGGACAAAACATCTCTTCAAAAAAGGGCAAGTAATAAAAAAAAGGACAAGTAAAAAAACATACACAAGTAGAGAAAAAGGACAACTAAAGAAAAAAAGGACAAGTCAATGAAAAAAAGGACAAACTACAAAAGACCATTACAAGTCAATCAGTGGTTGATTTACACGCCACTCATCCATATACAAGGGTCGTACCAGAACGAGAACGCCATTACATTCATAGCGTATTCACGCGCATCAGTGCCAGCCAGTTCAGAGAACCGAATGACAGTTACGGTCAGTTACAGACAGTTCGCCGGTACGCGTGGCCTCTGCTTACCGGGAAGGGCCGTAACCGACACCCTAATTTCCACACAGAGGGGCAAATTGCTCTGGAAACGCGATCAGGTCTCATCCACTGTCGAGAGGAATTTGTAACACTAACACCTTAATGCGATGATTGCCTTGTATTTGTGAGAAACATCTTATGGTTTACTACAGTGTAACTCGTCCGGGCCTCGAACAATACCGCGGTCGATGTACTTCTTGGCCATAGCTGGATTAAGAGAAGTACGCCTAAACGAAAAGCCGTAGTTTATCTTTATACAGAATACAAAATACAGAATACAGAATCTTTAATTGCCCAAGGTTGGGAATTTGTGATGACATTGTGGTTTAGAAACATTTCAATCCAGCCATTTACACCAACACACGCATCATTTATACAAACTGATCAACAACGTTATTTGGGCATATTCAAATTTTACAGCAAAAAAATACAACAAACAAACAAACAAAAAACCTAGGCAGAAGACCTTAAAAGAAAAAACAAATCCCCCGTTCCCCATTTAATATGACACAAGACATTGTACACGCATGCCCCACTTTTCGGTAAAATTTGATCCTGCGCTTTTTCATGTATTTTGTTTTGTTTTCGTCTAAACTGCTAGAGACATTTATAAGTGCACGCAAAACATATACGGTTTTTTGGATTTTTATAATTTGTCTGATTTTGTCTGATACACCTGGTTTAAACTGTTTTATTCAACGTTTGTGCATTATTTACAAAAAAACGCATATAGAGTAAACAACAACAAGCATAATGCTTATAGTGGTGTTTACAGTTTTCTAGAAAAATACATATAAATGGCGGCTATTGTACAGTTTAAATGAAAAGCAAGCAAACATGAAAAGAAAATTGAATGAAAATTGTACATCAAAACAAAAATCCGTTTAAGAATACATATATAATATTTATGGTATTAGCGAGTAAGAGATAGAGAGGGAGAGAGGGAGGGAGGGAGGGAGGGAGGGGGAGAGTGAGAGAGAGGGGGAGAGTGAGAGAGAGAGGGAGAGTGAGAGAGAGAGAGAGAGAGAGAGAGAGAGAGAGAGAGAGAGAGAGAGAGGAGAGAAAGAGAGAGAGAGAGAGAGAGAGAGAGAGAGAAGAGAGAGAGAGAGAGAGAGAGAGAGAGAGAGAGAGAAAGAGAGAGAGAGAGAAAGAGAGAGAGAGAGAGAGAGAGAGAGAGAGAGAGAGAGAGAGAGAGAGAGAGAGAGAGAGAGAGAGAGAGAGAGAGAGACGAGTTGACGTATCGATTGTGCTTTCACTTTACATGTTTATCTGTTCGAAACGGCCGAACTGTCCAATAAATTCCTGTACTGTTAAAAAGATTTTTTTGTTAATTTTTGTTTGCAAGGAAGTAGAATATGACACGTCTGATACACTCTTGATGTTAACATTTTTTTCATTTGCAATCATTACCCCACCAAACGCGTCTATAACTCAAATGGAAAAGTTCAGTTTTGCAATTCGTAAATTTTAAATGAAAAACGTTCTTTTTAATTGTTAAAGACTGAAGCCGTTTATTAATAATTAGTACGAAAAGCTAAGAAGAAAAACTTGATTCAAAGAAAGTAAAACACTAACGATATCTCGCAGATACTTGTGGGAAATGACAGGGGGAAATAAAAAAAGACGTTAAGTAGAATCAAAAAAATGGTGCGCAAACGTGTTCTATTTTTTCATTTTATTAAAGGTCTTTTTAATGCAAACTTCTGGCAGTTAACCCTTGCTTATTTCTATCATAAGTGTCAAACGTCGATGTGCGATCAAAATTTCAAAGAGAAGCGTCGCTCCTGATGTTTCACTCGCTGAATGATAGGATGTCACAGTTGCATGCTGATGGATCATAACTCTCACAGCTCGCACACCGTCTTAAGCGAGCAATCGTTCTAAATGGTTTAATTGTTCATTTTATGAGAGTTCACGCTTGTGTGCTGATAAATGTCGCTCACCGTTTTCACTTTATGGGGCATATGCACGATTTTCGTGCAAAGTTACAAGAAAAAAACCGGAAAAAACCCAGTGTATGTAGAAGTTAAACTGCTACAGCAGATGTTGGCTTCATTGTGGTTTCTAGACAAAGAAACAAGTCGCGTAAGGCGAAATTGCTACATTTAGTCAAGCTGTGGAACTCACAGAATGAAACTGAACGCACTGCATTTTTTCACAATGACCGTAGTCCGCCGCTAGTGCAAAAGGCAGTGAAAGTGACGAGCCTGTTCAGCGCGGTAGCGGTTGCGCTGTGCTGCATAGCACGCTTTACTGTACCTCTCTTCGTTTTAACTTTCTGAGCGTGTTTGTAATCCAAACATATCATATCTATATGTTTTTGGAATCAGGAACCCACAAGGAATAAGATGAAATTGTTTTTAAAACGATTTCTGAAATTTAATTTTAATCATAATTTTATATTTTTAATTTTCAGAGCTTTTTTTTAATCTGAATATAACATATTATGGTTTTGGAATCAGAACATGATGAAGAATAAAATAAAAGTAATTTTGGATCGTTTTATAAAAAAATAATTTTAATTACAATTTTCAGATTTTTAATGACCAAAGTCATTAATTAATTTTTAAGCCTCCATGCTGAAATGCAATACCAAAGTCCGGCCTTTGTCGAAGATTGCTTGGCCAAAATTTCAATCAATTTGATTGAAAAATGAGGGTGTGACAGTGCTGCCTCAACTTTTACAAAAAGCCGGATATGACGTCATCAAAGACATTTATCAAAAAAATGAAAAAAACGTTCGGGGATTTCATACCCAGGAACTCTCATGTCAAATTTCATAAAGATCGGTCCAGTAGTTTAGTCTGAATCGCTCTACACACACACACACGCACAGACACACACACACGCATACACCACGACCCTCGTCTCGATTCCCCCTCTATGTTAAAACATTTAGTCAAAACTTGACTAAATGTAAAAACGAAATATCAGAAGGATGCACTCATTGCTCTTGATTATTGCATTTCACTATATGGATTCGTGGAGTATGTCTTATTCGTGAAAACTGTTCATAAATAAATCTTTGAAATCAAAAACGTATACAATTCATGTGAAATATTACCCTACTTCAACCCGTGTACAACTGCATGATTCGCAGGTCGCATCTCACGCAATATTGGAGGGGTTAATTCAACAATATCTGGAACGAAAACGTAGGTGCAAGAAAACTATAATAATTTGTAGTATGAACTAATATTTAGCAATGCACGACACAGCGAATTTATACCTCCATAATGTTCTTTGAATAACAGGAGAGAATAGGTTGTAGTCTAAATTAATACCTTGTTTTTTGTTGTTGATTTTTTGGTGTTGTGCTTTGTTTGTTATCTAGCAAACATTTTGCCCTGAGTCAGTGGGATGCACGGTACATTCTGTATAAACGATGAATGTCAATTTTGAATCAAGAAAATACAAGCCAGTCTCAGTAGAGGTTCTGCGACGTGAAAGCCCTACATGTTTATATCATGATGCATCGCTCATTGCCAGATGACAAGAAATAAGGAACGGTAGACAGGAAACAAAAGTATACCCCCCTCCCACCCCCCCCCACCCAAACCAAACCCCCCAAAAATATAAGAACAAAGAAAGAAGAAAAAAAACGGGACCGAAAATCAACCACGAAACTGCCAAGATCCAGAACAGTAACGAAGACGAATGTCTTCATTTAACACGACAAGTGCAGCATATTCCGGGTAGCAAGCCGTACCCGGAGTCACCCCAACTCCCTGTGTGGCCCAATCCCTGAGACCTGCAGATCTTTGAGGTCATCGCCACCCAACTAACTAGACGCTGATCCACCCTGAAAAGCCAGACACCTGATATTCCCAAAACTTAGGTCATTCTGTACAGGAAAAAAAGAGAGCTCCTTATGGATTTACGAACCCTTATCTCCGAGGACGACCTCGGTAATGTCAAATCTCCCCAAACCTCAACCTTTTGAATGCAGAAGTTGCGCACTTGGGTCTGTTTCCCTACAACATTTGAAACCTTTTTTCGGAGGAGGATACTCTATACGGTTGTTTGCGGCACGGGCTACTCAAGTTTAGCTCGTGTCAGCCGCATCAAAAGTCCACAGGTCGTAGGTAGCTTCTGGGCCATGGGCGGCTGGTGCAGTCTTCGGCTCAATTCGTATCCTATTCTCTCTGTTTGCCTCTAATAGTTTTTAGAGTAGGCCAAGAACAAAATAGAGAAGATCGAGTCTGAATCGGTTTCGCGTGACCCCCTGGGTCCTCCAGACAATAAACAACAATCAACAAACACAGAAACTATGTTAAAGCTTAAGGATGGTGTACCTCTGTGTATCAGTGTGAGCGATTGAGATATTTGGAACTGTTGATCACTCTTCCCTTAGAAAATATATGTAATCTTTTCTGTCATTTATATATGCCAAATAAACATTTAAAGCCTGAGGTAACAAATGAAACCCATACCCTCTCTTTCTTCATTCTCTCTCACTCTCTGGACTAAATAGTTCAGCCTGATTTTTTATGGACGTCAAAATCTCAAGATACGGATAAACGTTTCTCTACCTGCAGCAGCCTAGAATTAACCAAAATGTTTCAGTCAAAATGTCAAAATGTCAGAATATTGTTTCACGGGGTCAGTGTCAATTGACTCAAGCTTCGCAAAGATTATGTAGAGAGCTTTGTCTGAATCGTCTTGACTAACCTCAGCTTCCTTGACTCCCAATGGGTTAATGCTAAAATTTGGTGTGGATTTCTGCACTAAGTGTCCCAGCGCAAAGGATTAGGAAGTAATCTGACACTGGTGGGTTAAAATGTTCCCTGTATATGGGGGTAAAGATTGAGACATCTAGAGACTTGACATTTCGTCTCTTTTTTGTTCCAACACAAAGGATTTAAGCAGTAATCTGATACTGGTGGGTAAAATGCACACTGTATATTGGGAGGGGGGGGGGGTAGGGTTGGGGGTCAGGGAGAAGGATTGAGACGTTGAGATATGTTTGTTTCCTGAATTTGTCTGTTTGTATTTTTTCCACTCCCTCTCTCCTTTTCTTTCTCAATTCTCTCCCCCCCCCCCCCCCCCGTTGTCTATCTTCGCCTCCCTCCCCCCCTCCCTCCCTCCCTCCCTTCCTCCCTCCCTCTCTCTCTCTCACGCTCTCACTATCTCTCTCTCTCTCTCTCTCTCTCTCTCTCTCTCTCTCTCTCTCTCTCTCTCTCTCTCTCTCTGATTTCCTGTACCTCTCTTGTCCTTTGTCGTTTTCCTCCACGCCTTTCATATTGTTTTGAAATTCATTGGGGGTGGGATAGTTTGTAGGCATATAACTTGCATAAAGGCTGTGTGGGATTAACTAGCATACAATAGAAATGAAACACGAACGCAAATAAAAGTCAGACAAGAAGGTAATCCAGTTACGAACTACGCACATTGCAGTAAGAAATACTCCCTGTAAACGTCAATTTGCGGTGTCATTCCTTCTCATAAAACATTCCACGTGCATTCAGATTTTATGACAGTTCATTGTCATGGGTAGTCTGTTTTAAAGCATATGCGCTTCGTAGGTAGATTTGTAGTTTTTTTGTAAGGACTTTCCCACCCCTAGCTGATTTGGAATCAACATGTTTTGATCCTTTGTTTCGTGTGTGCAAATGTGAATAATATAAATTGAGTATAACAAGAATATACTGACGTAGGTGAGCAGTGGACATTAGGCATCAAATGGACCATTCATAGCATTGAGATGGCAAGATTAGCCAAGAAGAACCGTTAAAAACAAGCAGTAGTCAGTTTGTTTGTTTGTTTGTTTGTTTGCTTAACGCCCAGCCGACCACGAAGGGCCATATCAGGGCGGTGCTGCTTTGACAAATAACGTGCGCCACACACAAGACAGAAGTCGCAGCACAGGCTTCATGTCTCACCCAGTCACATTATTCTGACACCGGACCAACCAGTCCTAGCACTAACCCCATAATGCCAGACGCCAGGCGGAGCAGCCACTAGATTGCCAATTTTTTTTTAAAGTCTTAGGTATGAACCCACGACCTCCCGATCACGGGGCGGACGCCTTACCACTAGGCCAACCGTGCCGGAAGTAGTCAGTTACAAACTTAATGAACTTTAACTTTTGATTAAATGACACACCCACCGTTCACACAGAACACAGTGTATGTATACAGAGAACATCCCTTTTAAAACGACCCCCCCGGATTGTAGACTCACTCCCTTTTTAGACCGTGCTTTCTCAGATTTTCATTTCATAATCTCTTTAAACTTACCCCAATTTTAAGACCGCCTCCTTCTTAAGACCTTTATTTTCTCAGATTTTGGAGTTCTTAAAAAGGGGAGTACCACTGTATGAGGCCTTACTTCAGGACCGCGAACAGAACAATACTTTAACTTCCAACCCTGGGAAAACCCTAAGTTTTGTAACCCTGACACAGGAAATGTTATCAGCATAACCTCCAAGACAGGCTATTGTCCTCGGCATTGTTAGTTTTTTGACAAAAATGATATCATATTTAATTAAGTGGATATTTTACCTCAAAATCAGTATCAGTATCGAGGCTCGTCTAACCTTTTAGACCTTTCATAACGGCTGTTCGTACAAGAAACCACCACCTGTCACACGGGAACGTACGCTACCCAAATACACCCGCCAATCAAACCGGGTAGTGTAACATGATATACCCGCTAAAATGGGGGTAGGACAATGTCGCCTTGACAAGGTCTAACCTGTGTTACCCCGTTCTAACCAATGTTTAAAGGATAAGCAGCAATTTGTAACGGCTGTTTTGTACACGTTTGGAAGCTTATTGCCATTAAATTGTTGTATCACTGTATTAACCTAGTAGGTGGTAGTCAATGTAGAGTGGGCGGAAAAACAGGCTTCTTATTTCCCTAATTGCTTGTTTTCCGATATTTCTTGTTTCCCTGATTATTTGTACTCCGAGGTGATTGCGTTAAAGCAAAATAAATACGATTGAGAAGAAGAGAAAGAACAAAAAGAACAAGAGGCGAAGCCTTCAAGGCTCACGTAAGAAATCGACAAACAGTAACACAAACTCAATCACTCCGTCACACATACACACACACAGTACACACACACACACACACACACACACACACACACACACACACACACACACACACACACATACACACACACACACACACACACACAGAGAAAGAGCATAGGTGAAACTGTGCAAGAAAGCGAGACACTAGATCTAGATCTGTCTGTCTGCATGTAGCCTACTTACATGGACACGACTGCCAAATAGTCTCGGCCCGCTCAAAATAACAATCACCGAGACTTTCAGTAATTCCATCGCGTGACGTCTAACCCTCGTACGTCATAATGTGACGTCAATGTAATATGACGTCTTCAAATGTTAAAGTTTCTACCACAGACATACACACATACATACGCACGCACGCACAGACAGACAAAAGTTAGCATCGCATAGGCTACACTTACGTGAGCCAAAAATAGGAAGAAGAAGATTGTACTGCACATAGGCAATAGACAGAAAGAGAAGAACTATTTTCACATGTCCAGTTCCTCCGTTGAGTTCGCCATTGAAACAAAATCAACCCGTACACTCTGTCTGTTTTTTTGGAAATACGTTTTTGTTCTTTTTGCTTGTGAGTCCCTCCTTGTTTGATATCGGTCTGTTACATTTCTGCAGCTATCTTCCTACACATTTGACATCAGTTGAAGAATCATTATTTATCATTATTGTTTTAACCACCACGGAGCTAGACTGAAGAAATGCTGTTCTGCACATACTTGATAATTTTAATAGTTAATGTTATACAAAGGCGACTGTATCTGAGGATCTTATCTGCATTGAAACTAGGCCACCATTGTTTCAGGCGTTTCAGACAGTCCACACCGGCCATTACAGAGACAATTTGAAAATAAGTGTAAGAGTAATAAAAAAAACCAACTGTACAAGTCTGTAACTTTCTGTGTAAGGAACACAGGTCGCACAAAAAGATGAGCTCTCCAGCCCACAAAGTTACGAAAGGTAGGCGACGCCCTGAATCAAGTTCAGGTGCACTTTCGGTAGACTTAATTTCAAGAATGTGTCAATTTCATCCGGCCAGGTGTTACGGCAACGGAGTGTAGAACGACAGCAAAGTAACTGGTCTAGTTGTAAGTCATACAGATCGGAACTACGTAAGCTCATCATTTCCCTTGTTCTTGGGTCAGCAAAAGAACTCAGTATGACGCAATAGGCTTTAAGGATCGAGTGTCTACAAAAAACATGTCAGGTACACGACCAAAAAAAAGTACATGCGACTCAGAAAACAATATTCTGAAAAATGAAAGAAGACACATTGTACGAAATGACGAAGGTCAGGACGAAATGTATAACTCGCTCAAAGAACGTCACAATGAGAATTAAAGTCTGGGAGGCCCACTCAAAACACAGCCGTTTTTAATTTGAGTAACTCAGCGCTTAACGTTTATTTTAAGGTATTCCTGGGTCACATGATTACAACTCCCTACCTGAACTGTGTAGCTCTTGGGGCGGTTTGAGACAGTTGTCTTATATATATATATACGACTTGTGTCTGTCTGTGTGTGTGTCCGCGATGCCAAGCCAAAGTTCTCGATCGATCTTTTTCAAATTTGGAGGCCATATTCAGCTACATCCCGGACACAACCTCATCGATGAGATATTTCAACACGTGCTCTCAGCGCGCAGCGCTGAACCGATTTTGGCTCGACTTTTTCCCGGCGCAGCCGTTCCCGGCGAAGTGGGTATTCATCTAGTGTTAGATATATAGACAAAAATAGGTTGCACGAAAGAAAACGAAATAGCAGGCTGGGTGGTCCAATAACTGTGTCATTGACACGTGTATAGCTTTACCCTATCATGCAGTTTCATTTCAATTACTGGTATACACTACATTATCAATGCACTCAAGCCAGGCAATATTCCTAGTGTACTGCACATCATAGTAATATAATGGAAATAAAATCTGAAATGTGAAATCCTAATAATTTTTGACTGCAATGGAGACGGAATCAAAGTTTTGGGTGCCGTTTTTTTGTAAGCGCTATCTTAAAATCGGAGCATACGTTTTCTTTGCTTTCAAGACCGGCGCCTTCCACCTTCGTCCGATATTTAGTTCTTCAGTTCTGAGCTCAGATGACTTGCACACTGTGGGAGAATGGAAACCCTGTATTTATTGCGACATGCGAGACAGGCGTTGGCGGCAGTTTCACATGGAGGAATGAAATACAATAATCTCCCACACATTCACGATGAATACATAAAATCTTCTTACATGATGTTTTGCAACTTAAAAGGTATTTGGTAACGGGAAGCAGGGTAACGGTTAAATCGGGCGGAAAAATTGTAGAGAATGGAAAGCATATCTTTAGGACATTATCCGTTGTAAACATACATTTAATGCCATTTTTAAGTTGGGAAACTATTTGAAGGACACACATGATAGAGATAGTGCGAGATGTAAAAAAACACCACACCCAACAACCTTGTATCCACTACGATATTTGAGAGAGGCGTGGGTGACGGTTTCCAAAAGAATGCAACCACATAAACAAGCAAAACAATGGTGACCTCAAACGAAACAATACAGAAAACGACAGACACTATACAAAAACAAACACACAAACAAACACACAAACAATCGTACTGTCAATCGACTCTCTCGACCAAAATCAAAGGTGTAAAAATAGCTACAAACTTAACACGAGAAACAAATAAACAAACAAACAAACAAACAAAAGTTGTCATGCGCAGATCTTTAGTCGTGAGTTCTACTTCCCTTTCAAGGATGTCGAGTTGCCTGCAGCCAGACAGACAGACAGACAGACACATATAAACACACACACACACACACACACACACACACACACACGCACACGCACACGCACACGCATACACACACACACACACCCACACACCACACCACACCACACACACACATACACAGAAAACAGCTTACCGACTGTCCATAGTGATAGGGGAAAAGTCCATCTTGTGCTTGCTCTTGAAGGTCAGTTCTCTGGAGGGGATGTCGAAAAGGGAGAGGGGTCCGAAGGGCGAGCACGTGGCGAACAGGGCAAGCTGCGGTTCCTCCGACCTCGGGCTCTGGCCGTGAAGTACCCGTATCCACCCGTTTAATTCCAGAGTCTATAGAATTGGTAAAGATAGAAAAGATACAAGATGTTTATCTTCCTGGAGGTAAATGATATCGCCCTTAACTAGAACTAGGAATATTTTGACTAAGATTTTCATAAAACTAACAACTCTACAAAAGTAAGAGACTTTCTTTAGACTATTTAACAAATAATTTTGTATCTGACGAAAAAAGCGTTTAAAATGGAAACATTATTATTATTGTTATTGTGATCATTTTTATGCGCCTAATCTAGATATAGCCCTAGGCGCTTACATATTAATTTCTGCCGTTTGAAATGGAATTTTTTACAGACAGACAGACAAACAGACATTTTTTACACACAATATATAACGCATTCACATCGGCCAGTAAAGCTCAGTAGCCTATTAGGCGAGCATTCACCTTTCACGGCCTTTATTCCAAGTCAAACGGGTATTTGGTGGACATTTTTATCTATGCCTATACAATTTTGCCAGGAAAGACCCTTTTGTCAATCGTGGGATCTTTAACGTGCACACCCCAATGTAGTGTACACGAAGGGACCTCGGTTTTTCGTCTCATCCGAAAGACTAGCACTTGAACCCACCAAAGGGGAGAAAATTGCGGCCTGACCCAGGGTCGAACACGCAACCTCTCGCTTCCGAGCGCAAGTGCGTTACCACTCGGCCACCCAGTCCTATGAGAAGAGTAAGCCGATCGGCTGAACTATATGTGTAAATCTTATTAGAAATTGCTAATGTTTTAAGATTGTTTTTGTTTTTAATCCTATACCACTTCCGACTTGGACCCTTGTTTCGAAAGGCAAAAATAACATTTTCCATCGACTTGTTTATAACTCTGTGTTTAAGGTTGTTAAAGTGAACAATAAATAACTTACGATAAACCCGGAAGTGTTGTCTAAGAGGCATCGAAACCTGACCGTGAAAGACCGATGAAGATGTTGAATGTTGTCTGCAAAACAGAATGGAACGAAGGGTAGACTTTAGGGCATAAAACAGGCACATTTAAGTCATAATCAGACATCTTATCTTGCAATTAGACAATAGTAACCAAGAGACGAGACAGTAAAATAACAAACAAACCAAAACACTATAAAAAAAAAAGAAGATTTCTTAACACATTGCAGCCGTTTATATTGTGCACTCATCTTACAGTTACTAATACTTTTAGACTTAAAACAAAACCGAACCATCTGACATGAAATAGGAGTGCCCTCACAGAATAAATTTCGCAAAACAAGAGATTTGAATCTACCTACAGTGGAACCCCCCTTTTAAGACCCCCCTTGCCAAATTAAGACTTCCACCTTTTTAAGACCGCAACACGGTGGCCTAGTGGTAAGGCGTCCGCCCAGTGAGCGGGAGGTCGTGGGTTCGAACCCCGGCCGGGTCATACCTAAGACTTTAAAATTGGCAATCTAGTGGCTGCTCCGCCTGGCGTCTGGCATTATGGGGTTAGTGCTAGGACTGGTTGGTCCGGTGTCAGAATAATGTGACTGGGTGAGACATGAAGCCTGTGCTGCGACTTCTGTCTTGTGTGTGGCGCACGTTTAATGTCAAAGCAGCACTGCCCTGATATCACCCTTCGTGGTGGACTGGGCGTTGGGCAAACAAACAAACAAGAAGAGCAAACGCTCGATCGAGTCACTTTCGCAGTTCTGAATATTATATGAGGCATCAGATGGACAGGAAGAAATTGCTATTCACAACACAATGAGTCACGTTCACATAAAATTTGAGCCCGGTCACTTTTATAGTTTCCGAGAAAAGCCCAACGTTAAGTTGTGTGTTGCCGAACAGAAAAGGCTAGTTATCTCCCTTGTTTTTCTGATAACGTTCGTAAAAGGCTACAGATGTAAATACTTTGATGTAAAGAATAATCCTACAAAGTTTCAATCACATCCGATGAACTTTGTCAAAGATATAAAATGTCTAATTTTTCCTTTGACGCTGACCTGTGACCTTGAAAAAGGTCAAAGGTCAACGAAACCATCGTTAAAGTGTAGAGGTCATTGGAGGTCACGACTAAACAAAATATGAGCCCGATCGCTTTGATAGTTTCCGAGAAAAGTCCAACGTTAAGGTGGTGTCTACGGACGGCCGGCCGGACGGCCGGCCGGCCGGACAGACTAACACTGACCGATTACATAGAGTCACTTTTTCTCAAGTGACTCAAAAACCTTTTTAAGACCTTGATTTTTCAGATGTTCTGGTCATAACCTCTGTAAATTTACCTCTATCGTAAGACTCCCGCCATTTTAAGACCAGATATGTTTCCACATCTTTTCAAGTCTCAAAAAAAAGAGAGAGGGGGGTCCACTGTATAAACGTCTTACCTGGAAGCATGATTTCGTGAAGAGAGATGTTGGCTTTGTCCTGGGGGAGCATGGCGTTCCAGGTAAGTTGTCGTTTGAACTCCTCCCTGTCCTCCGAGTGGATCAGTTCCATCACGCTCTGGTGGATGATGTCAGACTGGAAGAACACACGAATATTGATGTTTTGATCACAGTTATTGAGAGTATGATATATAGAAAGACTGACAGCCAGACAGGCACACACATAGACTTGTATATTTGTACAGAAAGAACGAAAGACAGAAAAAGAAGGAGACAAACTTAGAAAATAGTGTATTATTTTATCTTATTTTTTTTGCAGACATGGGTACCTAAAAAAGGTTGTCAAACAAACAAACAAACAAACAACTAACAGAAGAAAAAAACACCAAACAAATAAACAAATAAACGAACAAACAACCAACCAACCAACCAACTAACTAACCAACGAAAAAAACAACAACAAAAAAAACACCAAAGAGACAAAGTTATATGCACACACAAGCTTCACCCTGGACATAGACACGCCCGTTATAGAAAGTTCTCCACAAGACAAAGAACAGCGACCTCAACCTGAACCTTACTGCAGCTATCCAGCAAAGCTTTCATGCAGTCTCCAACGCTTGATCAAAGAATACGCAAAGACCTACATGGCCAAACTATTCTGTATCACAGTCGATACAATCTTAGCCTGCAGCAGAAGTCTCAGACACACAGAGCCCGGTGCGGCCTAAATACTACGCAAAAATACCATCCAAAGAATCAGTCATCCTCTACCTCATGATCCCTCCTTACTTGCATAGACACTGATTGGACCAAAGACATAATATTACATTAAATATATTAAGGTCTCACGACTTAAGCCAGGTTTTAGGTCACAGCTGCACGAAGTAATAACGTTGAATGCTAAAACCTAAAGCTTCTGGACCCTAAAGGCTGTCCATACTTGAGCCCAAAGATGACTTCGCGAAGACTTCCGTGAATTTTTTTTGTTACCGAAAATGCAGCGCCAAAGCTTCGTGCAGCGAGCTTCGGGAAGTCGAACTCGCGAAGTCGGCTTCTCCCATTAATTTTAATATTCGGCTTACCAAGGCATTACGCCATCAGCACCGAATAACTTCAAAAGATGAAGAGCGACACAAAAAGTACCTCCGTTGACGACGACCAGAAGGAAATATTTGACACAATTCGATATGGAACCTATAACAGTCAGGTCACAAGTTCTTCTGTGTGTATATGATCAATGTCCCCCTTACCTGATGAAATCCCAGGTACTGCTCTACTGTCCTCGCTGCGTAGAAGACCTCCCCCTCACACGTCACCACGAACATGAACCCGTACAGAGCCTGTCACACACAAGTGAATACACTGAAGTAGGCCACGAAAACTGAGTTTCAATGGCAAATGAAAAATTTCAAAAATAATCTATAATGAACTTGATATACAAACAAAAAACCCGTGTACTCACCAATACAAGGACAGCACACATAGATTTAATTTTCCAACTTTGTTCATCTCAACCACAGCCATCTTGTTGTTACCGACCGGCACGGTTGGCCTAGTGGTAAGGCGTCCGCCCCGTGATCGGGAGGTCGTGGATTCGAACCCCGGCCGGGTCATACCTAAGACTTTAAAATTGGCACTCTAGTGGCTGCTCCGCCTGGCGTCTGGCATTATGGGGTTAGTGCTAGGACTGGTTGGTCCGGTGTCAGAATAATGTGACTGGGTGAGACATGAAGCCTGTACTGCGACTTCTGTCTTGTGTGTGGCGCACGTTATATGTTAAAGCAGCACCGCCCTGATATGGCCCTTCGTGGTCGGCTGGGCGTTAAGCAAACAAACAAACAAACAAACATCTTGTTGTTAAGATTTTAACTTAAAATATATTGGTTTAAACAATGTTTCATTTCTGTTAAAATGTTCATACAATTGACAGTGATAGGAGTAAAAACAACAGCAAGAATACGGCTTATAGTGGTGTCTTCCAAACAAATTTACAATAAGAAAAAAAGGAAGCAAATGGCAGACAGCCAGGAACACAAAAATATATCCCAAATAGTCGAATTCTGGAAATTTTGTTTGTTTGTTTGCGTAACGCCCAGCCGGAGCAGCCACTAGATTGCCAATTTTAAAGTCTTTGGTATGACCCGGCCCACGACCTCCCGATCACGGGGCGGACGCCTTACCACTAGGCCAACCGTGAATTCCGGAATTCCGGAAATAACATTGTCGACTTTGCCTGGGTTGTGAAAGAATGAATACTCTTGCTTTTAGTGAGGAAAGCTTGCTCCTTGTCCACGTGATTCAGGCACAACCCTCGCTGGTGAATGGCCTATAGTGTCGCGTGGGAACGTTTGACTCAATAAAAGCAAGAGTATATAAGGCCAAAGAGAAAAATATGTCTGTTTCCGGTAACATCGCCGAAAAAAAAGGGTCGGTCGGTCGTTTTTTTTAAACATTTTTTTTAACCTTTTTCTTACGTTTTCAGAGGGATTCCCGGCGTCATTGGCCACCATGTTTTTTTTCGCGTGACGACGAAGTCTCTTCGATTGTGAAGTCTCATCGACCGATTAGGCCAAAAAAAAAATTGTCTGTTTAGGGTAACATGACCAAAAAAAGTAGGGTCGGTAGGTAGGTAGGTTTTTTGTTTTTTTGGGTTTTTTTGTGTGTGTGTGTGTGTGTGTAAATTCACTTCTTATATTTGATGAATACATGTTTCAAAACTAACGTATAAATAAAACAGAGAGAAAGGGAGAGAAAGAAACGCCAAATGTCTCTTTTTAGCATTTTTACCTCTTTTTTTTCCTTTTTTTTTTTTGAAATAAAAAAAAAGTTTTTGAGTCGGCGCCAAATCGATAGGGTCGGTCGGGTTACCCTAAACAGACAATTTTTTTTGGCCTTAGCCTTCCTCCCGTTTGTGTGTGTGTGTGTGTGTGTGTGTGTGTGTGTGTGTGTGTGTGTGTGTGTGTGTGTGTGTGTGTGTGTGTGTGTGTGTGTGTGTGTGCGAAAAGCGATAAAAAAAACTTCAGCGTCGGCGCTTAAAAATAGGGTCGGTCGGGTTACCGGAAACAGACCTATTTTTCTTGTTGGCCTAATCACTCTTTTACAACCTATTGAGGTCTAACGAATGACGTCTCACAACTTGCGTGGTCGTCCTTGGCGGTCAAGAAAGCCGCCGCGATCATTGCGCAGACGACACTTCTAGACCGCCAATATTTTGTGTGCGCATCACGTGCTCCACATACATCGGCCGGAAACGAAGCAATTGAGAAACCTGGATACAAACCCAGCGGAGTTATTTCCGATCATCGTCTGCTGGTGTTTTTCTCTTTTCATTTCTTATTCTGAAAATGTATTACACAGAGTTTTCAGTGGCACGGGTAAACTGATACATATATTTCAGCTGCATTTTTCAGCCGCATCAGTGCAAGATATCAAAGAGGACAAACACAATGTAATAAATCGGATCTTCGAAGAGCATCAATGGCAGATTTCTTAAAAAATAAGTAATGCATATTCAGGCCCGTAATGGCGTCAAGGGCAGAAATTGATGAATTTCCTCAACCACTTTAGGAAAAAAAGCATAACCTTATGATTTATTCATGTGATATAAAAATCTGTTTTGTGAAATGTAATGTAAAAAAAATAGTATCCGTAAATCGTATTGCAATAGTTTTGTCAGTAGTTTTGTGGAGATTATATTGCGTTTTCTACGTGGAAGTGAATAAAAAAACAAGACAGGTAAGTTGTTGGAACGTTTGTTATTGACAAGCCAATACGTTACATTCACAGATAGTTCCAACAACTTACCTTTCTTGTTAAAAAACCCTACCTTTCTTGTTAAAAAAACCTACTTTTCTTGTTAAAAACCCCTACCTTTCTTGTTAAAAAACCCCTACCTTTCTTGTTAAAAAAAAAAACCTACCTTTCTTGTTAAAAAACCCTACCTTTCTTGTTAAAAAACCCTACCTTTAACTTCTTGTTTTTTGATTCTGAAATTTGGAACGTTGGCAGTCTCTTTGTTTTTGTATTTAGGTGGAAGTGACCAAGGCATAAAAAAGGCCCACGAGCAAAGATGCTTACCTGGAGAATACTGTCTCCCTCTGAGAAGTTGGGTTCATGGAAGAGATGTGCCCTGGCCATAAGGTGACTCTCGATGCCATACCGTGCTGGTAACACCGCTGAAACATGCAATCAGTCAAGAACATTATTGTATTTTGTTAGTCTTATTCTGGTTTTGATGTTCAAGTGTTGCTTTTATATATATGTCTATTTCGGTTTGTTTGTTTGCCTCCTTCCTTTTCCCTTGTACAGATCGCCTAGTCTGATATCATATTGCTTTTTAAGAGCACGTGTATTAGGCCTAAAAAAAAAATAGGTGTGGTTACGGTAACCCGACCTACCCTATTTGTAGGGGCCGATCCTATAACTTTTTATTACATTTGTCAAAAAAAAAAAAAAAAAAAAAAAAAACGAGTGCAAAAAACGCAATGAAAGCGAAAGCACCCGAGTCGCACACTTATTTCCCTGTCAATTAGGTTTAATTTGTACACATTAGAAAAAAAAGTGAAAAAAAAAAAAAGTGATTGCCTACCTACCTACCCTATTTTTTGTGGCTATGTTACCGTAACCACACCTTTTTTTTTTTTTTTTGCCTTATAAGCTTTGCTTGTTGTGCTCCATTGTTAAAATGATTGTATGCGGCATTGTTATCTTTAACTTTTCTGAATAAATTGTTTTAACCAAGAACATTATCAATACGTTAGAGATGTCGCTCGTCGTCGGCGGTCGGCAAAAAGCTGATACACGTTTTAAGTCGCCGAACATTGTACCATCGGTTCTGCAGAATGGTTGATACTTGGTCACGGGGCTGGGGGGGGGGGGGGGGGGGGAGGGGCGGGGTGTGAAGTGGCGTCTTTATATTCGAGTAATTTCCCATTGCCGAAGCAAATGAATCTTGCATAGTTTATGCACTGTAAGGATGGAACAAGTAGGTTGTCTTTGAGCCAAGATTGGTAGATTTGCTGTGGAGGTGACTGTGATGAGGTTTGAAGCTTGGGCTATTTAAAGATGAGGACGAGAGTAAGACGGCGCACATTATATTAACGGAATGATGACAACGACAAACGAGAAGAAGAAAGACACGACAGGGTTATTCAAAAGGGCAAAGCGAAAAGGTAAAACACACGAAGAAAATAGGGCAAATATGAAGAAGAATGAGCATAAAGAAAAAGAAGAAGAAAAAAAAGAAGAAAAAGAAGAAAATATCAGAGACATGATCATAAAACTTAAAGATTAAGAAAAGCAAAGTACGAGAACAAGAATAATGCCACGAAAAGAGTCAAACAGAAAGAGACACAGCAACAACTACAGATAGACCGTGACTATAGGATGGGAAGGTGGCAAAGACAGGAAAAGGAATAGGGGAGAAGGAACTGAAGAAGATGAAGGAAGAAAAAATAATTTGTTTCCCCCCAGTCATTCTATCCGTTTGTTTCTGTCGTCTTCCGGGCCGACCAGGCGCAGGCAAAATTGAGTTATAAACATTAATCCGCGAGCAATTGTTCCCAGCGGATGTTCCCGCTCAGCCGCCATTATTTAATGCTACAATGGCAGATAATTAATCGAGAAATAATCCACGCTTGTGTTTCGCCTAATTAATAGTTGGCTTCGCTCGGATTTCGGCACAAAGTCGCCGCGGCCACAAAAACGCGCAGCCACTCTGTCAGCATAAACAGCAGGTGTGACAGAGTGACGTCCCCTGCTCAGCAAGACTTGTCGCCCTTTGTGACGGCGGGCAAGCGTTCATGAGACGGGCTGCCCGTGGCTTGCCCGTGAATGCCCGGATGTGAGTTAATGGACTTTCGGGGGGCAATTAGCTGTATGGCGCAGTGGAGGCCGGTTGGTGCCAAGAAAGCTACGCTGCAGGGTACGACACTGTCAATTCTAAAAGACTAGCGAGACTTCTGCGTCTTCGTCTCTTTGAAAAAAAAAGAAATGATAAGAAAAAATCTCGGTTTTGTTGCTGTATTGTTTTTGAAGAAATATATATTCTGGTTTTTTTGGGTCCTGAATTGCACAAATTTTTAAGGATTACTTTCGATCTAGTTTTTTTTCGTAGTATGTTTTTATTTTAGTGTGTTGGTTTTCGTGTGTGTTTTGTTGTTGTTGAGGTCTGAATAGTTTCTGAAAGAAACGTTGTGCCTTTTAGCTTAAACTAGTGGCACAGTACAGATTTTCCACAACAAAATTCATTAGTCATTGTGGGCACAAACTCATTAATAAATATTCATTTGCAAAAGGCTGTAATTAAAGAAAAAGTAAGACAGAAAAGTAACCCATAACAATCTGTCACGTGTTTTGCAACAAGATTCAAATGATAATTACAGTTTAAAAAAAATCAGCTTTTTTTTTAAGTCCCGCTTTCTATTCACAAAAAACACAAAGTAAACCTGCGGGGCGCGTGCCGTCTAAAATACAGCAATTGTTAAATGGATACCTAATTTTGGAGAACCAAAAATTGCCACCAGAACAAAATGTCGATGAAAACAAACGAAGCGTGTCATTACCAGTGACACCAGGCCAAAGATCAAAAGACAGTGTCAACGGTGCATGACATTTCTTCCAGCTTTACCACTCTCTCTCTCTCTTTTTTTTCTCTCTCTCTCTCGCTTTCTTTCTCTGTCTCTTGCTCTCTTTCTCTTTCTCTCTCTCTGTATCTCTCTCTCCCTCTCTCTCTGTCTTTGTCTCTCTGTCTGTTTGTCTGTCTGTCTCTCTGCGTCTCTGTCTAACTTCTTCTTCTTCCTCTCTCTCTCTCTCTCTCTCTCTCTCTCTCTGTCGAGTCTCTCTGTCTCTCTCTCTCCCTCTCTCTCCCATTCTCTTTCTCACTCCATCTTTCTCTCTCTGTCTTTGTCTGTCTGTCTGTCTGTCTGTCTACGTCTCTGTCTAACTTCTTCTTCTTCCTCTCTCTCTCCCTCTCTCTCTCTCTCTCTCTCTCTCTCTCTCTCTCTCTCTCTCTCTCTCCTAAATTTGGAGTCAATGTAACTGTAAAAGACCCTCGTTCACACGTCAATCAATTTTTCACAAATTCCAAGCCTAACCCAAATCCCTTTGACGCCTCAGTGACCCTTAAACGACAAGAACCAACACGAGGCCACGAGCCAATGTTGTTCCACAAAATATTTGACAACGGCGCCAAGGGCTCTGTACTCCCGTTGACTCGCAGAACAGGCCGGGAGAGTTTTCTCCCTTCTGGCATGACATGGCGGACGGCCTGGGCGTGAAAGAGCAGGAAGTGCTTTTAATCAATGGGGGAAAATGAGATGAGGGTGCAGAGGAAGAGGAGGAAGAGAAGAAGGAGGAGGAGGAAGAAGAAAGGAGGAGGAAGAAAGGAGGAGGAGAAGGAGGAGGAGGAGGAGGAAGAGAATGCGGAGGATGCCTCGAGGCTTGCAACCAATCCCTTGGTTTCAATGACTCGACTTTTGGGGTGCTGTTGATCCCAGAGGGCAAAGTGGCTGTATCTTGTCTTCGGCAGTTGGTCTGAAAGTTTGCTCTTCTCCTAAGTCCGGTTGTAGTGAGTTCTTTTTCTTTTTCATCTTCTCTTCTTTTATTCTTCCCCTGAATCCCTTCAGTCTCTATCATTTCGTTCTTAATTGGTGGTTAGGTGTTGAAGTGAGGTTAATGATTGCCTTTTGGGGGTTGCAGGCGGAATGATGGTTCGTCGACGAAGTTTTCTTACAAAACGCAAGCAGAATAATTAAATCACAATGAGGTTGATCCAATGCCAAAACTTTGTTTCTTCCAGCAGAGTTGTTAGAATACTAAGAAGAACTTGTTTCACATTGGAAACTCAAACTCGCGCAAGAACAGTAATATCCCAATCAGTGACCCACACGGACACACACAGATGATACATTTATTCCTTTTGTTCGTTCATAAACTCAACTTAACTGAACTGAACTTACAGGAGAAGAAAAAATACTGGATTAAAAAAAAAAGAAGAAGAAATAAGCAGTAAATGAATATTCTAAAAGTACATCAGTTTCAGTACTATGTTCGTTGTCAAAACAAATACAGATTATGAACTGTATCAATAATGCAACGTGACGCATAATTAATTTACAATTCCCATGACATTAAGTCAGTCGAGAACTTAATACCATTATGTCATTATAGCTATTTCCAGCATTAAGTATCATCAGCTGCAAATGAATTGATGATTTCTCGTGAAATATCGCTTACCACTAAATCACACCAGAACAACAAAATAAATGTATGATTTCACACGAAACAACAGCTAGCTCCAAATCCCACCATATGATCCTTCTCGTTAATGTCACCCAAAATGTCGTCCAGATTATTTACATTTGTCCGAGCCCATATGTCGTCGGGTAGCCTCAGAAGCCATAAACAACTACGGAAATGCGCGGTCGCCTCTGCTCTGAGAATCACACAAAACAATGGGGATTCGACTGGGAATATGAGCCACGGTCGCGCATAACCCTACTTCATTATTTACCATTTATGCACAAGCGCCTTTTTTGGCATCATTCTTGACACGTTCCGGGGCAAGAGAAACCCCGTCTCCCCCCCCCCCCCCAAAAAAAAACAACAAAAAAAACAAAAAAAACAACAACAACAACAAAACAAGACAAACAAACAAACAAACAAACAAACAAACAAACAAAAGAAAAAATCTCTGATATTCCACTTTGCAGGCAAAATAACAAACAAACAAACAAACAAAACAGAAGAAAAAATCTCTGATATTCTACTTTGCAGGCAAAATGGGACGTGGAAACATTCTATCACCGTTCCTGCATGCGTACCTGATTGCAGAATTCAGTGAGTTCCTGCGGTCTCACAGAGAGAAAAAAGCCGGAGAGACACAATTAAGCAAATAACCCAGGCAACAGACGGATCGAACAGAAACCATTTCAAGCAGACGCCACCTACAAAACCACACACGCCTCTTCGTATTGTTCACTCAATCATAATTTTCATCGCCGCCTCTTCATTGCCGTAAAGCCAAGGCCCCATATGTCCCGAACCTTCTGGTCGACTTCAGGAGGGGTCAGATGGATGGATCCCACTGACCATTAGGAGGTGCAATCGCCCATTATTTTTTATCAGCCGTGACCATCACAGGTTGGAGCTTCGGCGCTGCCTCTGAAGTAGGCCGACGAGGACAAAAGCCGGTGTATGACTGTTTGGTGTTTTCGGGAAGAGGGCTGGTTGGGGGAGGGAAGAGAGAAAAGGGGAGGGGGGGGGGGAGGATAAGAGAAAGAAGAAAATTACGAGGACTAAGGGGGGCGGGGGGGGGGGGGGGTGTAGATAGGTTATTTGTCTGTTTGCAAAGTATTGCTGGTTTTATGGTAAAAAAAAAAAAAGGCTTGGATCAGAACCGGGCGTTGATTTGGGGGGAGGGGAAGAGGAGGGAAGGGAAAATGAGTGCCTCTTCGCCCTTGCTCGCGTTAACTTTGATCTTGAAAACGTTGTTTACCTGTCAAAGAACAACCAGCCAGAATTATTTCTTTAGTAACTGTCGAAATACCATGTCACGTATGTCACATTATCCTATCTCTCACAAGAAGTCTCTACCACCCATTTACTTTTTTCTCCCTCACTCACTACATTTTCTTTATTTGGTGTTTAACGTCGTTTTCAACCACGAAGGTTACATCGCGACGGGGAAAGGGGGGAGATGGAATAGAGCCACTTGTCAATTGTTTCTTGTTCACAAAAGCACTAATCAAAAATTTGCTCCAGGGGCGTGCAACGTAGTACAATATATTACCTTACTGGGAGAATGCAAGTTTCCAGTACAAAGGACTTAACATTTCTTACATACTGCTTGACTAAAATCTTTACAAAAATTGACTATATTCTATACAAGAAACACTTAACAAGGGTAAAAGGAGAAACAGAATCCGTTAGTCGCCTCTTACGACATGCTGGGGAGCATCGGGTAAATTCTTCCCCCTAACCCGCGGGGGGTACTCACTACATAAAACAAATCAAGAAAGAAGCCGAACATTAAAAGTCTTAACAACCCTCACTACCTTCACCATCACCTTATTAATTGTCATCAACCGAACAGTACGCGGGGTGAAGTAAAAAGAAACAGACAATCTTCATTTGTTCATTCAACGAAAGCCTAGTCCGGTAAATTATTTATCGCCATCATCCGAATTATGCATTGATTTGCAACCTTCCAAAAGAAATGCAGAGAATTCAGGGGGCGAAAGCGTTTCCTTTTTGTCTGCGCAGATCGAGCCAGGTTGGACCAAACGACTACCAGACAAAAGCTCACTGTCCCGGAACGGCCGGCCGGTCGGTCGGTTGTTCGAATCTGCGGAGGCCGATTGTGATTAAATAACATGGGTCTAATTGAAGCAGAGACAATCGTAGCGGCACAACGGCACTCGGCTAAATAATTTTGACATTTCCTATTTTCTTCTCTCGCGCTTTCCCGCGGCTTCGGCCGCCGAGACATTGATTGCTGCTGCCGTCTGTCATTTAAGTCCAGGCGAGAATTGGGACAGAAAAGAATAATACTGGTGGAGTTAAAAAAGAAAAGAAAAAAGGGAGATTAAAAAAAAAGGAAGGTGAGCACAGCTGAAGGGGAGAAAAAAGTATGAAAGACTTAACCAGGAATACCTTGACTTCAAATTTCCGCTTCATCATGAAAAGTCTTGTCGGGCACGTCGAGGGACAAATCTCATGGGAGAGAACTCAAGATTAACGCAGAGGAAAGGGAGAGAATAAAAGGGAGCTCAAGGGAGGTAAAGCGAAAGCGTGAAGAAAAGTGTGACATCTTTACCGACAGCTTGGGAATATTCAGTGCGAAGAAAAATCAGGAGCGGTATTTTCTTTTTCATATAAATGGTCGATACTCACAGTAAAAACAAATCAGGTTTGATTTTCAACGCACAAATTTAAACGACAGCAGGAGGAAATGTTTAAGGATTTTTCATTAAAGCCGGAATAATGCTGCAGTGTTCGTTGAAGAGATGTTCCCCCACAGCACAAGGTCTCATACATGTTTTGAAAGCAGACAAAAAAACAAAAACCACCCACAGAGACAATCGAAAAGTAAGAAACAAGAGAAAAGAAAGGAGCCCCAAAGAGAGATTGCAGATAAGTAAAAAAAGAATGCATAGTTCCTGAAGTCAATTTATACAACCTCAGCATAAGAGTGGACATGGAAGGTAACACAAATAACTTCATCTCTTTTTATATTTAGTCAAGTTTTGACTAAATATTTTAACATCGAGGGGGAATCGAAACGAGGGTCGTGGTGTATGTGCGTCTGTCTGTCTGTCTGTGTGTGTGTGTAGAGCGATTCAGACTAAACTACTGGACCGATCTTTATGAAATTTGACATGAGAGTTCCTGGGTATGAAATCCCCATACGTTTTTTTCATTTTTTTGATAAATGTCTTTGATGACGTCATATCCGGCTTTTCGTGAAAGTTGAGGCGGCACTGTCACGCCCTCATTTTTCAACCAAATTGGTTGAAATTTTGGTCAAGTAATCTTCGACAAAGCCCGGGGTTCGGTATTGCATTTCAGCTTGGTGGCTTAAAAATTAATTAATGACTTTGGTCATTAAAAATCTGAAAATTGTAAAAAAAAATAAAAATTTATAAAACGATCCAAATTTACGTTTATCTTATTCTCCATCATTTGCTGATTCCAAAAACATATAAATATGTTATATTCGGATTAAAAACAAGCTCTGAAAATTAAATATATAAAAATTATTATCAAAATTAAATTGTCCAAATCAATTTAAAAACACTATCATCTTATTCCTTGTCGGTTCCTGATTCCAAAAACATATAGATATGATATGTTTGGATTAAAAACACGCTCAGAAAGTTAAAACAAAGAGAGGTACAGAAAAGCGTGCTATCCTTCTTAGCGCAACTACTACCCCGCTCTTCTTGTCAATTTCACTGCCTTTGCCATGAGCGGTGGACTGACGATGCTACGAGTATACGGTCTTGCTGAAAAATGGCATTGCGTTCACTTTCATTCAGTGAGTTCGACAGTTACTTGACTAAATATTGTATTTTCGCCTTACGCGACTTGTTCTTCTTCGCCTGATCTACATCCAACGTATTATACGATGGCGAATTTCTGTTATTTACCGCTGAATACCTACACACACCACTTGCATTATACGCTCTGAGCTAAATCGGATCGGATCCAAAATGAGCACAGTATAGTCTTCAAAAAAGAGGCTTAATTATATCAGCTGTTGTCAGTCTTCGAAAAGGTCTGACGTTTTGAGTAACTTTGGTAACCGGATAAGATTAAACAAGTCGCGTGAAGCGAAATTACTACATTAATTTTTAGTCAATCTGTCGGACTCAGAATGAAATGCATTTTTTCACGAAGACAAAAAAAGTATAGCTCGGTCAATGCACCCCGGTAAGTAAATCGCTCACATTGAAAAAACGTAGAGAAATTGACTTCTTCTTCTTCTTGACGTTCGCAGAGGTTACACGATCAGTCCAGCACTGGTGATAAATGTTGTCGTTTTCTCCAACTCCTGTGGACTGCCGTATAGTTTGGTCTGCAAGGGAGTTGGTGACGGCCACACGTCTTTTCGTTCCTCATCTAGAAGGGACATCGCTGTAAGATGTGAACATTCCGCTGTTTGGTCTTCTTGACCGCAGGCACAGGTTGGTGATGGCGCCAGCTTGAACTTTCGGTTCATGTGAGCATTGAGCCTGTTGTGGCCAGTACGCAGCCTGATGAGGTTGACTTGCTGCTCTCTGGACATGGTGTGGTAGTCATCTCTGTTTGTCCTTGGCCTCATCATTGCCTTGATGATTGTCTTCTGCTCACTAAAGCTGACACTGTTTTCAGGTTGGTCTTCCACGGCTCCTTCTTTCGCCAGCTCATCTGCCCTTTCATTTCCTGGTATCCCACAGTGTGCTGGTATCCACTGGAGGACAACTCTTCTGGTTTGTCTGACCAGCTGTAATGCTTTGGCCAGCTGTGGGAGTTTGTCGTTCTCTGGGGCCTGAAGGACTGAAAGGGCGTCCGAGAGGAAGACAATTAACTTGGTAGCAAGGGTCTGCGGAGTCCTGAACCACGGAGGCGGCCTGCATGAGAGCTTCTTCTTCTGCTTTATAGTTTGAGAGAAATTGACAAGCTAGTATAGCGCAGTGGCGCTTGCACGTAACAGGAAAGCGCGCTTTTCTTTTTCCTTTTTAACTTTCGGAGCTGCTTTTTAATCCAAACATAACATATGTTTTTTTGGAATTAGGAGATACAAAATTAATAAGATTGACATAATTTATTTGGATCGATAACTACAATTTTAATTTTAATTAGAATTTTCAGGAATTTGTTGACCATACTCGTCAATTAATTTTTAAGCTTCTGAGCTGAAATGCAATCCCATAATCAGGGCTTCGTCGAAAATTGCTTGACCAAAATTTCAATCAAGTTGATAAAAAAAAAAAAAGGTGTGACGGTGCGACCTCATCTTTCACAAAAGGCCGGCTAACAAGTCGATATTTTGGTACAGATTTCTGGTGGTTTCGCAGAATAACAAGAATACATTTTTGTTTTGATGTAATAGATATAAGCTGCTGAATCTCTGTTCAACCGGACGGGATTTCGGCCATTTTTGGACCACAAAATAAAATAGAGCTGCTATTTTGAATCTAGAGTCACGAATAGTTATCTCATTTGGTCGCACCACGCGTTCGATATCTCTTACTGTCTTTTTGTGCACATGTCCATGCCCTTTGTCCCATGCACGTGGGAACATTTAATCAATCAATCAATCAATATGAGGCTTATATCGCGCGTATTCCGTGGGTACAGTTCTAAGCGCAGGGATTTTTTTAATTTTTTTTTAATGCAATTCATATCGCGCACATATTCAAGGCGCAGGGATTTATTTATGCCGTGTGAGATGGAAGTTTTTTTACACAATACATCACGCATTCACATCGGCCAGCAGATCGCAGCCATTTCGGCGCATATCCTACTTTTCACGGCCTATTATTCCAAGTTATCTATGCCTATACAATTTTGCCAGGAAAGACCCATTTGTCAATCGTGGGATCTTTAACGTGCACACCCCAATGTAGTGTACACGAAGGGACCTCGGTTTTTCGTCTCATCCGAAAGACTAGCACTTGAACCCACCACCTAGGTTAGGAAAGGGGGGAGAAAATTGCTAACGCCCTGACCCAGAGTCGAACTCGCAACCTCTCGCTTCCGAGCGCAAGTGCGTTACCACTCGGCCACCCAGTCCATTTATGTCAACAGGGCCGAGGTGCACAAGAAAGCTACCACCCGGGTGGGAGCTAGCCGCGATGTTTGATTGGTTGAAATTGAGATTTGTTGTTAGCTCAAGGAATCAGACCCCACGGTTTGTTCCCTCCCAGTTGGGTGGCAACCACTTTCGGTACGTGAATCTTAGCCCAGATCTTTTGAATTTCGGGTTCTATGATAAGGTGGGTGCAAGGTCGGGCCCGGGAGAGAGGGGAGGGGGGGGGGTGGGTGGGGGGTGTTTCTCTTGAGCTAGTTTTTCGTGCTCTCAGCAACTTGGCCCAAACAAATATTTTGCCATCCGACATGAAGAATCGAGCCATAAAAGCTCCACCTGTCACAAGCACAACTATCTTCCTCCGTCAGGTATGAATACCTGTCAGTGCGATGCAATATCCCTTTCAGCTAGTCCGACAACTAGCTTCTGTCGTCATGTATCACTCTTTTAATGCAATGCACTATACTTCATAACCAGTACCACACACAACAATCACAGCTAGCTTCTGTCGTCAGGTATGGCGGTCTGTCACTGCATGCAGAGCAATACACCTTAGACAGCAGCCCTCCCCCTTCTTCCTCCCAATTCACACACACACACACACACACACACACACACACACACACACACACGCGCGCGCGCAAAGTCGTGCATCAGTGAACTCACAATAACAGATGCTCGTGAAACTCGGGCGGCCTTTGAAGGCGCGATCAATCAAGGTCATTCACAATTCATCAATGAATTGGGGGGACAGCGGGATCGGGTTAATTAAAAGCTGATGGCAACACTGAACAGATGGTTTCCTCTCCATTCCAGGCCCATTTCAGAAAGAGAAAATTCTGAGAAGTTCTCCGGTGGTGCGATACCCTGATCACAGAGGAACATGTTGCTCTTTCGGTTTTCTTGATGTTGATAGAATTGACTCTTTTTTTCACTTCGTCATCCTTTGTTGCTTGATGTCATATTGTCTGGCAACATATGAGCAGGAAATCAAGGAGTTTCTGATTTTATAATGTGGTTTAATTATAAATTTGGTTAAGGATAACATTTTGTTCGATAAATCATTTTGTTGTTGTGTGTATTTTCGTCTCTGCTATCGATTACAAGTCATGATCAAAAACTCTCAAAATGTTTGTGTTTTTAGTTTTTGTTTATATAAATGTAGTCAATACCTGTCACATAGTGTAATCTGAAGTTGGTGACACATTTCTTTGAGAGAAACTATTTGCAGGTATTAAAATGAGTCCCTTTTTGTCTCAGATTCATTAATATATTAACACATGGAAGGGAAATGTTTACAACGTATGCCACCTCTGTTTATGTAAAAAAAATGTCTGTTTTTTAAAGAAAAAATATGCACTCTCATTGGAACCAGCAAACACCAGTTAACGTCACCATCAAGCAGGTACTTTTCTTTGAGGCTGACAGATGCTCATTTAGCAGTCTCGCCTTTATTTATTGTGAAAATATTGTACAGCTATTTTGCTCAATCAGACAAGTAACCAAGAATAATGAAGAACAAGGAAGTGAAGAAAGAAGTGAAGTGCATTCGATAAAAAATACTTCCGTCAATCAGACCGTTTATAAGTGAATGAGATATTGAAGAAGTGAACCCAACAATAAGACTAACGTCAAGGTAATTTTGTAAAAATGAACCCGGCAACACTAGCACGATTTTCTCTGAACACATACATATTCATGGGAGATGGGCAACAAAGGTGTTTGGCCAAATCTCATAATCCCCAAAAGATATTCGTGTCAATCGAACAGAATTACAACAAACAGACAGTAAAGTGTACCGTTGCCGGCAAGAGGGAGGAACCAACAGCTTAGACTACAGTTTGTCAACTGCCTGCCAAACCAAAAGATCCTCCGGAGACTAAACCCCAGGGAGGCTCGCCTCGCCACCCTATAATCCACCCGCACATTGCCTTCAAAGACACCCGGGAAGACCCGGGGACAAATATTAGTTGGACGCATAATGTTCTGTCAAGTGTTCAGCCATTTTTGATTATGCTCTCCTGTCAAAGAGGCACAAAAGCGCGGCAGGGGTGACCACTCTCCGGGCGCGGAGGACAAACGGGCGCCATTGTTTGGCGGATAGGGAGGGTGGAAGAAAAAAAAAAAGAGAGAGAAGAAAAACGTTGTAGGGGGTGTGATGGGGTGGAGTTGTAAATGGACGAAAGGGGTCGGGTGGGGTGGTTG
Organism: Littorina saxatilis; assembly: GCF_037325665.1. Classification (NCBI taxonomy): domain Eukaryota; kingdom Metazoa; phylum Mollusca; class Gastropoda; order Littorinimorpha; family Littorinidae; genus Littorina; species Littorina saxatilis. The sequence continues at coordinate 51,266,130 of NC_090247.1, forward strand.
GTTAGTTGTCGTTACGCTCCGTTACACATATTTGATGCCACACAACCGTATTGTGAACAAAATGGCACACGTCGGTGTCTCTGGGGGTAGTAGTTATATGGCAATGTACGAGAAGTTATGCTGGAGATAATGATGATATCCATGCGATGTTGTGAATTTTATTGTCCATTAATTGGCCAGCAGAGCGAGCGAATGAGACAGATATAAACAACCAAGAGCCATATGGTTGTAAGTGAAAATCAGAAACAGCCTATGTGTAGAGGTTACATGCCGAGTCTCAGTGATTATCAAAAATAATGGTCGAAGTTAGCGGATCAGGAAAAATGCGAGCTTCAGCGAGCTTTTTCATGATCGCGAACTGAGACCATTATTTTTGATAATCACTGAGACGAGGTATGTAACCTCTTTATTCCTCCTTTCTTCAGTTATTCAAAGAAAAGAGTAGTTTTTGTGCGAAAGTTTGATCGAATCATAGTCACCCAACCAGTCTACCTGCGCAGGCGATCGATTAATGCGCGGTTGTATAGTTCCGTGCAAATCATTCAATTCTGTTGACACTTCTTGTCAGTTTCCATGTTTTGAACTAAAAATCAAGTACACAGTTATGTTGTCATTCTGCTGTGGCGGTAAAGGCAGATAGTGTGTGTTCTGTTCATGTTTTGGTATCGCTCAGGAAATGTTCTTTCCTCGAATGTGACTAGCAGACGAAGTTTTACACCCGTGTTCCAACGTTAAAAACTGTATGAAGTTCAGTTTTCTGGGGCAAAATAGTGTATGAAACCGCTGCATGTTCTTTAAATTGATTAAATGTTTGCAATTGATTGCGTGTGATCTGTTTATAAAATGAAATATTGTTGAAAACTGACCGTCGGATTGCAGTCTTCGATGCAGCCGAAATCTGGAAGGGGAACTACTCGTGTCGCTAGACAAAGTATGAGAGTTACTTTTCCTTGGAATCTTGCTAGCGATAAACGATTGTGCACGGCAGATCTGAATTCAGAAAACAACCAAACTCATGGATTTTATATTGAGATTCATGTGTTCAAGCCTGTAGTTGCTGGTTTAAATGCGGTATGGTTGTTTTGTTTGCTCCCGATATGTATATTTTGTACATTAGAGTGTTCTGAACTTTTGAGTCGCAAAAAGTAGATCCACAATGTGTACAGTCTCTACCCATGAGCTATCGAGGATTCAGGCCCGTTGTTGGCTAAGTGATTTTGGTTGTTGGGTAAGTTACCGAAAAATAACTAGCCCTACAAGTTTACAGAGAGAAAGAAGCAGAGGGGGGAATAAATACAAATAAACATAGAAGAACAGGGGGCAAAGAATACCTAGCTCGAATTGCATGCATTGTATGCTCTTTTTGAGAATGATACTGGACGGTTACTGCCAATTAGCTTCGGGCTCAACTGACCTTTTTCTTTCCTTCTTTTTTCTACATTGAACTGAAGAATTGATCTCATCAGACATTTAACAGAAAGCGTTATTCAGTTCGTCGTTATCAATACTCCCAAGAAGAATTCAAGAGCTGGACACTTTTTACAGTATGTCCTTGTTGAATTAATGCCCCTTCGACACAGCTTTACTTTTAAACTCGGTTTGAGCGAATCATGCGGGAAAGGCAAACAGCATTTTTAGAAACCAGCACATTTAAAAAAGGACAAGGTTTGGTTTGAAAGTGCAAAGAAATAATTAAAAGCATTCTCTCGAACATCCATCCACCCGCTCGTTGTGCGGAAGAGTACACAACTGTGTTTATCCTGACTACGGGTTCCAGTTTAATGACATCGTTTCCACACCGCACATAATCATACCGCAGGCAACATACAGACCCCTTGAAAACGCAGTAAAGAACAGAGAGAGAGAGAGAGACAGACAGACAGACAGACAGACAGACAGACAGACAGACAGACAGACAGAGACTGAGACAGAGAGAGGGAGAGATAGAGACAGAGAGAGAGAGAGAGAGAGAGAGAGAGAGAGAGAGAGGGAGAGAGAGAGAGAGATATATACAGAAAGAAAGAGAGAGAGAGAAAGAAAGAGAGAGAGAGAGACAGACAGACAGACATACAGAGACTGAGACAGAGAGAGGGAGAGATAGATAGAGAGAGACAGAGAGAGATACAGAGAGAGAGAGAGAGAGAGAGAGAGAGAGAGGGGGAGAGAGAGAGAAAGAAAGAGAGAGAGAGAAAGAGAGAGAGAGACAGACAGACAGACAGACAGACAGACAGACAGACAGACAGACAGACAGAGACTGAGACAGAGAGAGGGAGAGATAGATAGAGTGAGAGACAGAGAGAGACAGAGAGAGGGTGTGTGAGAGACAGATAGATATATAGAAATAGAGAAGGGAGAGAGAGAGAGACAGAAAGAGAGACACAGACAGATTCAGATACAACAGTAACGTACACTTCCAGAGAACAGTTCCAGAAAACCAGCCCATCAACGGGACATCAAAATCGGTCGCAGGCTCAGGATACCCCTTGCACTGAACTTAATAATGGCCAACCCAGAAGATGATGATATGGACAGAGGGTTTTCAATTTCCCCGGCAAGGGCAGCTATTTGGCGGGGCGAATTACAGGCGAACGCTGGCCACAGTATGGTTGTCTCGGCTGGAGCGGAGCGGCCTGATTACTCGCTAATAACACGGGCCCGTGACAAGCTTCATAGCTCATCTACGGTAATCACCGTGGGCGAGTCAATAGACCGTCTTTTTAATCAAAACAATAGCCCCGGCGCATGGTGGCTGTCGGTGGCGACGGCGGCTGAAAGTGAGAGAGAGAGGGGGGGGGGGAGAGAGTGGGGTGAGAGGGAGAGAGAGAGAGAGAGAGAGAGAGAGGGGAGAGAGAGAGAGAGAGAGAGGGGGGAGAGAGAGGGGGAGAGAGAGAGAGAGAGGGGGGGAGGGAGAGAGAGAGAGAGAGAGAAAGAGAGAGAGAGAGAGAGAGAGAGAGAGAGAGGGAGAGAGGGGTGAGAGAGGGGGGAGAGAGAGAGAGAGAGAAAGAGAGAGAGAGGAAGAGAGAGGGAGAAAGAGAAAGAGAGAGAGAGAGAGAGAGAAAGGGGGAGAGAGGGAGAGGGGGGGGGGGGGGAAGAGAGGGAGAGAGAGAGGAGAGAGAGAGGAAGAGAGAGAGAGTGAAAGAGAGCGGGAGAGAGAGAGAGAGAGAGAGAGATTGGATGAGAGAGAGAGAGGGAAAGAGAGAGGTGAGAGAGAGAGACAGAGAGAGAGAGAGAGAGACAGAGAGAGAGACAGAGAGAGAGACAGAGAGAGAGGCAGAGAGAGAGAGAGACAGAGAGAGACAGAGAGAGAGAGATGATGATGATGGAACTTTATTTTTCAAGGATAGAGGTTTAAGGCGACGCCTTTTCTTACAACCGGTCCTTACTTCTAATACAAATGTCTTATAAAAGATAAACAAGTAAAGCAACATGACAAATAAACAAAGTAAACGAACGAACCAGCAAACAATCGACAAGTAAGCAAACAAGCAAATAAACATAAACAATAAAATGACAAAGTAAGCAACATACAAATCAAAAGCGAAACATACAACATGTTAATTGAGGTTACATATATGTAAAGTGATCGACGGTAAAATTCACACGATACCAACGTTTACACTAATGCTAATAATGATTATATGGTGTAAATGATGATGATGAAGATGATGATGATGATGATGATGATCAAGTGATGATGATGATGGAAAATCGCAACATAAATTCTACATAATACATATAATAAAGAACATATTTGTGTAATTCATAAAGCTTTGTCAATTGTTGATAGCTACTTGCACATCTAGGTAGACATAAAATGATTATGCAGAGCTTGTTTAAAACTCTTTAGTGAGGTTAATGATCTTATTACAGACGGAATGGAGTTCCACACCATAGCGCCAGAGAAGGCTTGACTAGTTTTGAACAAATCAATCCTGGGTATTGGTGGTAGAAAATTGATAGACCCGTACCTTTCGGTGACTCTGTGAAATAGGTCCTGAATATAGATGGGCACTTCGCCATGATATACTTTATACATCATTACAGTCTTATTAAACTGTAACTGTTTAACTAGCGGCAGGTAGTTTAGATTCTTTAACTTCAAATCAGCTGATACTTGCGGACCATTTAACATGATTTTAGCTGCCCGACGATGTAGAGAGTTTAACTTTTTCATGTGAATATCAGAGACGCCATCCCAAAGAGTTGATGCGTAATTAATATGGGATAAGATGTGGGCATGATAAAATAGTTTTAAAGAGAGAGAGAGAGAGAGAGAGAGAGAGAGAGACAGAGAGAGAGAGAGAGACAGAGAGAGAGAGAGACAGAAGAGAAAGACACACAGAGACAGAGACAGAGTTAGAGAGAAAGAGAGAGAGAGTTGAGAGAGTAAAAAAGAGAGGAGACATTGGACCTTGTATATTCTTAGTCAGAACATAACAAGCATCCCCACCATTAATTCCGCCTAGGGCCAGTTCTGAGGGAGAAAAAAACCCCACCAACATGGCTTAACTTTGCCACCAAAACCGACTGCGCTGTTGGCGACGTCTTTGTTCCGAGACGGCTATAGCAAGCAGGAAGTGACCGTTGGCTTAGAATGGCGGACAGAAATGGCGACGATAGTAGTGGCGGTAATAGGGATGAGAGACGCAAGAAGAAAGTAGCGCAGAAGGCACAGACACGCAAACATCTCACCACAGCGCCACAAGAGAACTATAGAATTAATTTCAATGAATTATGGAAAAAGAAGCCAAGAAGAAGCGTCGGCCTTATAGTGCTTCTTGGGCGCACTGCCAAGGCGGTATATGTTCTTAGATGCACGTGAAACGGTTCTTGAAGACAAATGCAAACCTAAATTTAACCTCGAACATTGAAATGAAGAGAAAATTAACAATGCATAATTAGTGAACGACCCTCTGCATGAATGTCTAGCTGTCCTCTTAAGTCAACGAATGTTACATTGTTGAGTGCATTAGACTACGTTAGACTAGGCTGAACCACAGCTTCACGACAGGCTCTCTCACTCCTATGGACAAACTAGATCCGGTATTGTATAGTGTTCTGGATGTATGACTTCAAACTGCGCGCGCGTGTGTGTGTGCTGTGTATTTACATTGAGTCAGCGTATTGCGTAGGTTGCCAGATGTTGTTTGTGATTTATTCGCCTATCCCAGTACAGGGCCGGACCCAGGGGGGGTTCCAGGGGTTCCGGAACCCCACCCCTGGAAAAAGCATGTACCTTGCTTTGACTTTTACTAGTTTTAGCACCAAAACAATGCTGCTCTTAACCCTCAAAACAAGGCCCAGAATGCACCAGATTGCACAGATTTTAACTGTTTTTCAAAAATTTTCCGGGGGAGCATGCCCCGGACCCCCCTAGTTCGTGCGCCTGCTTTGCAGGCGCGCGTTTGTGGCTTCGCCACTTCACCCCCCCAAAAAAGGAGGAACCCCCCCCTTACAACTCATTTGGTCCGGCCATGCAGTATACAGTGAAGTGTAGTATGCAGTGCAGTATATAGTGTATACAGCTTCTGACATTGCTGGTTACTGAAAGCTGACATTTTAAAAGATATGAAGAGCTGTATACCCCCATGTATACTTGGAGGCTAAAGTGTGACCACCGTCCCCACCTACCCCCCTCCCCTCCCCCAACCTCAGTTACCCCCCCCCTCCCCTCCCACAACCTCAGTTTCCCACCCCCCTTCCATGTCCCCTGTCTTTTCAACAACCCACCCTACTGTCTATGTCTGTGTCTTGTCTAGGTATGTGCGTGTGTATGCGCTTTGTTGATAAACTCTGTGTATGCTGTATGTTATGTTGTGTTTATGTGTATATAAAAAAAAGAAAAGAAAAAGAGCTGTATATACCAAACGTGAATTGATACTACAATGCGCCCTCCATATAACAACATCCCCCGTTTTCCGACAGATTTTGGGCAGTGATGCCTTTCACACTGTTTCTGACCTCCGAATGGCTACACCCCCCCCCCTCCCCTATTTCTGACGACCGATCTACCAACAAAGGGTCAATAATGACTATCACCTTTTACCAGAATACTATCGAGACTATAATAAAAAAAAATCAAACGGAACAATTGAATTGCTACTTATTTTCCTCTTGGAACAAAGCTGTGTATTTTAATCGATTATTTATTAAATTTGATAAGACAATCCCTTTAATTTCAAGAAAAAAATACATCTAACAAGTTGACTTACTGACTGAAAATTTAAATGACAGGAAACCGTGTTACTGACAAACACGAATACTGACAAATACGAATACTGACAAACACGAATACTGACAAACACGAATACTGACAAACACGAATACTGACAAACACGAATACTGACAAACACGAATACTGACAAAAGGACTGCATAGTAGAACTGTGAAAACCCCCAAAGCTGTGGTGATTCAAAGTACAGGGAAAGCACGCAGAAGACGACGTACACATGCTGTAAAAACCCTGAACAGAAAACAAAACCTGACTACACTCCCACCTCAAGTTCCACAGCCAGGACAATCCACCGAGCTTTAGGCGACCCAATAATTAAAGACGCCCTGAAGGCATAGTCGAAAGCAAACCCAACGCTATAATACAGTGACAGGAGAGCGAGGAATAGGGGAAACGAACCTAAAATGGCCGCGAAGCGACAAGGAAAAGGCAGGGGCAGTCATTATCCCACAATTACCCACCGCAAGTTAAACTGCTGTTGAAAAAAATCGATGGAGCTTCCGGAGGGCAGGCTCGACGTTGAAAGCCTTCGCGACATCCACGGGACAGGGCAAGTACAGTATCTGAAGGCGGAATCTGTCGATCGAACCAATCAGCTAATGTTTCAAGTGTTTGTTTCCCTGTCCGTTTCGCTCTAAAGGTGCAAAACGCGGTCCTGAAAAGCAGACGCGGAGATTTTCTCTTGCCGATAAGAACTAAAAGAAAATTGGATGGTTCATTATGTGGGTTTTTTCTCTTATTTTCCTTTTTCCTTTTTCTCGAAAATTGTTATGGTGTTTTTGTGTGTGTGGGGAAAAAACGTAAACCATGCACCTTCCACAGTTATAGAGTGTCTTTTTTTTTAATTTGCAGGATTGAACGGTTCATTGACTTTCCATGAGATACAATAAAGCTAAACGGGAGGGAAAAAAAGGTCAACAGATGAATATGACAGATTAGAACGCCTAAACGTGTTATTTTCTGACATTTTGTTTCCTTATCGATAGAAACAAACCACCGTTTCAAGTTGCATCTCAAGACCCTTAACAGTATCAATGAGAAATGACTGAAATACGAATCCGCTCTGTCTGACAGGTTAATTAAAAGACCATAGAAAGGTCATGCCATTTAATCCGGAGAGGAAGCTTCGGTTGACCGCACAACACTTGTTTTTATACATGATTCTCGTGGGAATTTACTAAACAGCTCATTCGTGGATGACAGTCAAGCGTCTTTCTAACTTCAATATCAAGAGGAAAATCTTGTATACGTTTAAAAGCACAATCCCTCCCGTGAAAAAAGGTTAGACTCACTATCTCAAATCTAAGGCTTTATATTTTGTGTCCATTTTTTTAAATTTATTTTATTTTTTTATTTTTATTTGTTTTACATGGGATAAGATCATCCCTCCACTTGTACACATACCAGAAAGCAACATCCCGAGTGGGATTTTTTTAATGAATTAATTTTGAACATTGTTACTTGTGTCAGTTAAAAAAGTAATTCATTAAAAAAAACCTGCTCTCCATAGAAAGCACCCAGGCTTATTAATTTTAGTACGTGTGCTAAGTGGAGGGATGTTCTTATGTAAAAACCCTGGTCAGATCTGAGATGGTTAATGGAATATATCACACGGGAAGGTCAGACAGACAGACACACAGACAGACAAACAGATCGACTAATATACAGCCAGCCAGCCAGCCAGCCAGCCAGATAAGTCAACGGACACATGAACGGATTGAAACATCCACAGACAGATAGTTCAACAGCCATTCATCCATCCATCCATCCATCCATCCATCCATCCATCCATCCATCCATCCATCCATCCATCCATCCAGAACTGACCAAAGGACTCACAGTGAAAGTAGCTCTTGGTGCGGAGGTAGCTGACGGCCAGTCTCAGCACTGAGAGTTTGTCCAGCTTGGAGATGACGCTCTGCTCGAAGGGCAGGAGACTGGCCAGGTGGTCAAGCTCCGAGTTGAGCCGTTCCCTGTGACGTTTGCTGGGGTTGCTCTTTGGGGGGTCCTTGACCGGGGCTTTGACACTGCTGAGGACATCAGAAAAATGTGCAATCTTTATTAACACGAGTGGATCATCTACAAGTAAATATCATCAAGGTTTTTTTTTACATTGAGAGATAAAGCAGAAAAATGTGTAGGCGCTGTATAGTTTACGGTGTAAATAAAGCATTCTCTAAATTTCTATGAAATACAAAAGAAAAAAAAGAAAAAAAGAATACCCCACCAACAACAACAAATAAACAAAGCAAAACCAAACCATATGCGTTCTGACCCCCCCCTACAAACACACACACTCACACACACACATACACACATACACACGCACACACACACACGCACTCACACACATCATACACACACACACACACACACAAACACACACACACACACACACACATACAAACACACACAAAAACAGAAGAAAGAATTAGAAAAATCCCACATCAATTCTGTTCTTCCGTCTCTTTTCCTAATCTTCCCTTCCTAGCCCAATTCCAAAGTCAAGCCAAACTTAAACTAAATGTGAATGTATCTGTGTTCTGACTGTTTTGTAACGAGAAAACCCCAATGTCAATGACACTTTAGTCCGGAACTATGCTATAAAATAGCATGTGGAATTAAAATAACTGTGGTTTCTGTCAAAAACAAGAATTCAAGCATGATAAATTGAAAGATCAGTCGCAGGCAACCCGTCCACCCCTCCTGTCCTTCGGCCATTCCTCCCCTCCCCGAACCCAAAAGAGTTCCCCCCACACATAAACTAAACCGAAACTAAAGTCCCTCAGTCTTTTAACGCCATGACAAGAAACGGGCCCACAATGAGGGAAGGATGTGAAATCAAAAAAACTATGCTTTCTGACACAAAGATAAAATAAAGCATGAGGAACGGAAACAAAACTATATGCTTTCTGACACAAAGATAAAATAAAGCATGAGGAATGGAAACAAAACTATGCTTTCCGACAAGGACAAGCAATAAAGCATATCAAATTAAAAGAAGTATACTTTCTGACAAGATTGGTTGTTGTTTTTAGAAATAAGAATTGTTTATGTCCTATTCATTTGTCTATTTGGGACCGAGTCAATTTTATTTCCTTTCTCATCTGACAATAAGACGGGATTAAACGCAAGTGACATTAATATAACTTTGCCCCCCCCCCCCCCTTCCCTGAAAAAAATCATAAAAAAAAGAAAAAGAAAAAATAGCATGTACAATTAAAAGATCAGTTGTACGACACCCCACTACCTCTCCTATCTTCCCCCCCCTGCCCTCCCCCCTCCCCCGCACTCCCCCTCGTCCCAAAGTCAAGCCAAACTAAGGTCCCTCGTTCCCTTGACGCCGTGGCAGGCAACGGGTCCACAATGGCGGGCGCCTAGCGCTGAAGTGACACCCCCTCTGTAAGGCGACACGCCCAGCGTTTAATTGCAAATCAAAAGGTGAACGGCTTAATTCAGCCGAGACAGACCCCTGCTTCTGCTCCCAAAAACCTCAACGGCCCTCTAGAGACACTGGTGCTATTATCATATCATTAGGTCGGTCAGGCTGGTTGGACACTCTCGAGTTCATCGTCATTTTAGGGAGAGAAAGATGAGGGGGGGGGGGGGGTAGTTAAGGATGGTGGCTGGTTGACAGGGATTTTGTGTGTGATTTGTTGAAGATTCAGTTTCATGTCCTCTGAGGTTTGGTGAAGGGTGAATGGGGAAGGGGGAAGGGGATTTTGCTTGCTTTGCCTTGAGGGGTATAGGGGTTTTCAGTGACAATATTTTGTGGATTAATGTTTCGAAGAATTGACTGACGAAGGGTCGTTTGTGGAAACAACGATGTCCCTTTGGAATCCAGCTCAATTTCTTGCAGAAACGATGCTGCTTTTGTTAAATAGTTTGATATTTTGTTTGTTGTTGTGGTGTCAGGCCACCGGCATTTTGGTCTCGGTTTACAACCTTTACATTTTGTTGGAGCTTCTGATTTCAGCAACCAACTCTTTGGTTCTTCCTCCTCTGCCAAACTGGCAAACACTGATACAAATGTAGTAGTATCAGCATTCCCGAAGAATCAGATCTGCCATATTTTGACAGTGGAAAGTGTATGCAGGTTAAACTTTCCGGGGCAAGATTCTCTTAAAATCTTGTGACAAATGAAATATTTGGTCAGAAAACCCTACCAGGAGTGTAAGTCCCCAGATATTTAACTCCTTACGCTTGGAGGACAAGTCTCAGCCAATCTAAGTTAAAACTCTAAGTACGAAGCCTATTTAAGTGATGTACACTTGACAATCACATTAACATAATTTATACATGTGTGCAGATTTCACGTAACACAGATTAGCTGTCTGCAAAACATTAGCACCAAAAGGCACTGCTTTTTTCAGCTCTTTCACAAAACAAAACAAACCCACAGACAAAAAACCCCACCCAAAACACACTCTCTACTCAGAAAGCACCAAGGCCGTTGGTTTGTGGTATGTGTCCAAGTGGAATCATACCCTTACTCATGCAAAACTCTGGAAGAACAATCAGTGTCAGACGATGCAAGAGATCGATGCTTTAACCAGTTAACCACCATCACTCCCCCCCCCCTCGCCCTCACCATGGAGTGACAAGCCTCATCAGCGACGTCAAGAGCGCAACTCGCAGAGGGACTTGCCGTCAAGACCACGTAACGGTTACGCCCCGGTGGCCCAAAAGAAGAGGGGTGGGAGGAGGAGGAGGAGGGGGACAGGGGTCAACATTTATTAAGTGGGAGATGGGAGGGGGAGGGGTATCTTGAAGAAGCTGAAAAGGACAATATTTGGAGAGGAATTCAACAGGAAGACAACAAAAATTAAGTGAGAGACAATGGGTAGAGAAGCTGATGGGGAAAAGGAGAGAAAAAGAGCACGAGAGGAGGAGAAGAAGAGGGAGGAAGAGAAGGAGGAAGATAAAGAGGAGGACGAGGGGTTGTGTAACTAGATTTAAGAAAACAAACACACCCGTAACGTAGCATCGTATACATACTGAATATAAATATAGGTGAGAATACAACGAGACATGAGCATGAACAGCCGAGTGTCCTACTTTAAGATTTGACCTGGTAAAAGAAACAGAGAGGAGAACTTGTCTTTTAACCTAAAGAGAAGCTTAGATGATGGAGAAAAACACGAACAAGAACAAGATAAGCTACACAGAACACGACGAGAAAAGCCAGCGAACTGATGAAAGCTTGCCTAATCCGATACTAAAGCATACTTGAATAGGAGAACATGACATAGGGTTTGGACAGACGTGAGTCTTAAGTAATACAAAAGCAAGAACACGCAACCGGCAGAAAGCCAGTAGCCAGGGTGTGTGTGAGGGGTGTGGGCTGGGGGGGGGGGGGGAGGGGAGGGGGGCTTTGGGAGTCCGGGGGAGAGACACCAGCCATGCGTTGCTCAGAATCACAATGCGTTGCTCAGAATCACAATAGCCCGCTCAGAGAAAAGTCGCTCTGGATTGGTCTATGCAACGGGCTCACAACGAGGCAAATCGCTTCACGAAGGCGACGAAGAAAGCACGATTGCTGCTAGATATAAAAAAAGTTGTACAGTGGTCGCCGGTTAATATGACCACTTTGGGACCGGGATGAAATGGTCATAATAAGCGGCTGGTCATATTAACCGATGTTAGAGAAAACGACTTAAAAAAAATCGCAAAACGAAACATTTTTTTTTGTAATTAATAATTGTAAGAAAATGTAACTTGTTGGCAACAAACACAAAATTAAATATGTGTACTGTACATTGTAGCCATTATAGATGACGTCCGTTGAAAAGAAATTGAAATGGAATGAAAAGTAAATGGAAGAAACGGCATATACACGTCCAAATGTTCACTTTTGGGCCTGGAAAAAATCACGGATGTTGGTGTGCGTGTTGGTGCTAGACCAGAGGAGATCCTTCACTTCATTGTCAAAGGCTCCAAACTTCTCCATGTTGTAGCCGCGAGTTTGAAGTCCAGACCTCAGTTTCTCCATGAGCGCTCTCATTTCAGGAGCTGTTGGGGGTGGGGGTTCCTCTTCGTCATCACTTTCAGGTTCTGTCTCGGTCTCGGTTTCATCCAATGACGTCCCTGGGGGCAATGATGTCACAATGTTCTGCATTATGGTTTCATTAATGTTCTCATCTGTGCAGCACTCTCACGCATACTACAGGATGGTAGAGCTTTACATTTGTCAATAAGTTCTAGCTTTTCCTCGGCTGTCCGATCTTGGCGTTTTCGTTTCGACATTGATTCCTCTTGAATCAGACTGAAAGATTGGTTGGCTCGTGCTCTGTTTGCCCAAAAGAGAGAATAATGTTCGTGATCACTTTAGATTTATTCACGGGAAATAATGAAAAGATCGCACGCTTTTTTGCCTTTTTTATGACGCTCAGTCTCGGGGAAAAAAAGAGAGAGAATAATGATCGCGACATTAGAGATCACTGAGCACTGATCACTGATCACTTTAGTTTCATTCACGAAAAAGAAAGAAAATATCGCACGCCTTTTTGCCTTTTTCAAAAAATCGTATGTATTTTTCCCCCCGAGTGATTTCAAACTGAAAAAGATGTGAACTTGTTGCCATTTTCTCGAAACAATGTGGCCATATTAAGCGGCGTTGTGGTCATATTAAGCGGCTTTTTCTAATACATAACAAAGAAGGACAATTCCGGACCGGGTAAAATTGGTCATAATACGCGGCTGGTCATATTAACCGCGGTCATATTAACCGGCGACCACTGTACTTCTTAAACTAGTAAACGATTCGGTCAGTGAAATCGTCAGAGAGAACGTGGTTATGATGGAAAATTTAGCTGGGGTAGTCCCTGAACCTTGAAAAGCGGTGGATCCCTCGGGTTACGTCGAAAACCACGCCGAGAAGATCGCAACACGCTACACGGCATCGCAGTGTAAACACCGCCGCCATCTTGGATTACGCAGCGCGCGGTGGGCGAGCATAAATACCAAAGCCGCTCGCCGAGGGCTTCGCGAGCGCTTTCCTGCACTGCCCTAAGAAACGGCTTTCTGTCATTCGCACTGCGGGCGACCCGTGGCGAACCGCTCTGGGCAACTCGTCTCAGGACAGACTCTTAACTGAAAGGAAAGCTGGGCACACGTCCAAAAAGGACGATGGCCACTTTCGCCAGGAGAGCCTCAGAGGGAGAATCCCCGAGGGCTCAGTCCAGGGGCGGACCAAGACAGATGGAGGCGAGGAGGGCGATTGTGCCCTAAACCTCCCTAACGATCTGCCAGCGCTCTGCAAGTCCATAAATTCCAGCCTGCTTCCTATTGTCAGGCAGCAGGACCCCCAGCCTTCCACCCACTCCATCCTCCCCCTCCGGAGGCTTACGGAATTGCACGTCAGCCGAGACGAGAGCGGCAGAAGAGAAGGCGTGGAGTGGTGGTGGTAGTGGTCTCGGTGGACCGTGCAAGTCGATGTCATTGTGATGAAGTGCTACGCCAAGGACTGGTCTTAGAGTGTTTGGTGGGCGTGGGTGGGAGGGTGGAGGGAAGAGTGTGGGTGTGTGATTTGCGAGGAGAAGTGTGTGTGTGTGTGTGGGGGTGTGTGGGTGTGTTGGGGGGGGGGGGGGGGCAGTACGCGTACGTACACACTTTAATGAATATATTGAAACGTCGTTTCTCAAACAGCTGCACATATACTGACAAACCCGTGTTGTTCATAACTTGAACACACACCAATACCAAGTAGCAACATATTGTATAAGTCTAAATTTCCCCAAAGACACCTTGTTTCTATATTGTTCTGCATTTTCTCACGTTCATTTTTTGGGACTGATATTCCACGCAACTAAGACTGGTTCAGCCACGATCTAACGCGACAACATGTTTGTCAACAAGCATGATGATAGACAAAGCGAACAGCGCCGCGACAAACACGCCATTCCCGGATGCGGATGTAGCTTGCGAAAGTAAGACAACTCCCGCAAAGGTTTCGACACAGAAATGGCGTCATTTTTTTTAAAATGAAAGATAGTGTTCTAAATGTCGGTAAGATTTCGCCTTCTGTGTTTATTGTCAGATTAATAAAAAATAATAAAATCTGAAACAGAATGAGGCAGAGCGATATCAAATAACCAAAGGGAAGTAATCGCTCTTTATGCATACGACATAATGCTTAATAATAATAATGCTTGTTATTCTCTCAGGTGCCAGGAGATAAGGTTCCGTACAACTCTCGCTTACTCTATTACACATGTCGTATGCATAAAGAGCGATTACTTCCCTTTGGTTATTTGATATAAAAAAAAAAATAAGACAAAACACGGCGGGTCTACTTTGGCTGTGTTTGCTACAGAACTAACACCAATGAAATATTTCCGTACGTTAACTCTGTTACTGCTGCATTTTACTATCAGTATAAGTATCAATGCTTTTAATTTGTCATTGTAAATCTGTGTTTGCCTGAATAAAAAAAAACTGTTGAAGAAGAAAAAAAAAATCCGTATGTGTTGCATTCATCCATGTAATCTCATTCAGTCGAACCTGTCTAGAACAACCATCCAAGGAACCAACTACAAGTGGTCCATTAAGGCATGTGGTCTTATTGAAAGGTGAATGATATAGAAAAGAACCTCGTCGGGGTTTCTTTGGGGCGGTCGTAATGGGCAGGGGGTTGTTATCAAGAGGTGGACGCTAGGGCAGGTTCGACTGTATAACGTTTATCTTTCGTATTTTTGTCTTTACTTGTTTCGCCTGCGGGAGCATATTTTTTTTCGCTTCAACAGAATGTTAAAACATACAGGGAAGAAAGCAAAAAAGATCAATTTTGAAATTATACGAAACAAAACAAAAGTCCCCATTACTTGCACTGAAATGAACAAAGCAGGCTTAATAATGCCACAATCATTTTTACAAAAGCCCGTCAAAATCGAACGCCCTTGATAACCGCTATTTCCCCCCTCAATTTCAATAAAACTACAAGAATTTGAAACTGAAAAATTAACCTCAAAAGATGATAGGAAAAAAAGCTATTTTATCCGAATAAAGAAAAACACACAATATAATCAACTTTTACTCACGGCCTAACAAGCAAAGAAGGCCTCAAGTTGCCAATTCAATTTTTCACAGTATGTGCTTGAGCATGAAAATCGCAGAGTTTTTCTACGACACATTTTAACTGCGCAATCCTTCCCGTTTAAAGAACTCAACTTACTTTTTCAGATAATTATGGCCAGGCTTTTATATGGAATAAGACCATCCCTCCTCTTGGACCCATACCACGTATCAACAGCTTGTGTGCTCTCTGCGCAGAATGGTATATATATATATTTTTTTTTTAATTGAATAGATTTGTTTAACAGACAGGTGTGGCAATCTGTAAAATCAATTCACACAAAAAAAAAAAAAATCTCACTCGGTATAGAATGCAGATAGAATGTTAATATTTGGTATGTGTTCAAGTCGAGGGATGTTCGTATCCCATGTTAAAGCCTATACTGAGATGGTGAGCCGAACTATTTGTCCGGGAAGGATTCTACCTTTAACCTCAAAGGTTCTTTCTCTCCCCAGCTGCAAAACATGAAGGCAACTTTTGTTTGGCCTCGGGTAGTCTATTAGCCGCACACGACCTTCAATGATGTCTGTCAATGGGGTGGGGATTCGAACCCACACACCCTGAAATCTACCCACAAAAGACGACAAAGGGCGTTTTTGTGTGTGTTCGGGGGTCCACTCCTCGTGTTATACAGTGGAGAGTTTGAAGAGCAGACACGGCCACAACACAAAGAAAGAGAGAGAGAGGGAGAAAGAGAGAGAGAGGGAGAAAGAGAGAGACAAACAGAGACAGACAGAGACAGAGAGACAGAAATAGAGAGAGGTGGGAGGGGGAGAGAGAGGGGCGAGAGAGAGGAGAGAGAGAGAGAGAGAGAGAGAGAGAGAGGAGAGAGAGAGAGAGGGGGGAGAGAGAGGAGAGAGAGAGGAGAGAGAGAGAGCGAAAGAGAGAGAGAGAGGTGGGAGGGGAGAGAGGGAGAGTTGGAGAGTGGGATAGAGAGAAAGAGAGAGAAGAGAGAGAGAGAGAGAGAGAAAGAGAGAGAGAGAGAGGAGAGAGAGAGAGAAAAGAGAGAGAGAGAGAGTTGGAGAGGGGGAGAAAGAGAAAGAGAGAGAGATGGGAGATTGGAGGGGAGAGAGGGAGAGTTGGAAAGGGATCGAGAGAGAGAGTAGAGAGAGGATTGAGAGGGAGGGAGAAACAGAGACAGACAGACAGACAGAGAGACAGAGAAAGACAGAAGGACAAAGATAAACTGACAAAGTCACAGACACAGACACAGAGGTAGAGGGAGAGATACTTAGAGAGACACACAGAGGGGCAATTTTTTCTGTATTTTTTTTCTTTCTCCATCGCCGCCGGAGCTGATGTTTGGTAATTTTTCGCTCCGATCAGGCGTGACAAAAGGCTGGCAGGGGTCAACGAAGCGTGAAGGAACACCTGAACGCCACGCGTCGGACTATAGCTCGCGTCTTTAGCATCCCTACGCTACGCGTGACATTTCTACGATTTCATTTTACCTGTGTATTTTATTTTGTCATTGCGCGACGTATAGTATGCTTTTGCTGTTTGATGATTATCAGAGATATATCTCGCTATATTTGTCTTGGGTGTTTTCCTAATACGTATTCATGCATGTTTATATTGATGCCTTAAACATTTTGAACAGCGAATGAATACATTTTATATTTACTGAGAAGAACTCATATATACATAAATGATGAAGTGCTTGAAAGAAAAGTAAGAAAGAAAGAAAGAAAAAAAGAAAGAAAGAAAGAAAGAAGGAAAGAGAGAAAGAAAGAAAGAAAGAAAGAAAAAAAAAGAAAAAAAGAAAAAAAGAATTAACGAAAAATAAAAAAGATGAATAAAACCCATAAACCAATTCTCTCTCTCTCTCTCTCTCTCTCTCTCTCTCTCTCTCTCTCTCTCTCTCTCTCTCTCTCTCTCTCTCTCTCCCTCTTCTTTCCTCTCTCTCTTTCCCTTTTATATTCTTTGTCCATTCTATTGTCGTGTCCTGTCTCCATTATGCCTTTGCTTTTTGTCAAATATGTATATATATGTATATGTAAGGGAAAGTCGCCAATCCCGGAACAGTCGGCTAACTTGGAACACCTCAATATGCGGTCAACGGGAAACAATTCATGAAATTTTTTTTAGCAGAAATGTCTAGTGACCCCTCCCGATGTTATTGCAAAAAGAAAAATGGCAACTGCGGCAAAACCAAAGAAGAGGTACGTTTTTTTTAACTTTTCTCCCTTCTTCTTCTTATTTCTATTGTCTAGAATTCGTTTTATTACTCTTTATCTATATACGTTCACATAAAATGTTGATTGCTATCACAAACCTACATCAATGTGTTACACT
>NC_090247.1:51291229-51313729 GCF_037325665.1 Littorina saxatilis
TCATCTATAAGAATAAAACGATCAGATTATACTTGCTAACCATAACCGAATAGTGATGTAATCTTGTATCTATCATACGAGGCCTTTGGAGCTATTTCAGAACTGCAAACCGAATTACCAGATAGCCAATAGAAAAAAATATGGTTCCGTAACGTAGAGTACATCAATATTGAACCCAAAGAACTTCAACTTTTTATTTTTTCGATTTTAGAATTTGTTTGTAAATAGACACATTTCATAGTATCTTGTGCGGATTTCTTGTGCGGATTTCTTGTGCGGATTTAGCGTGCATTTGCATGATTACTCTGAAATTTGGAAACGAGACAAGGCTTTTTGAACCATTTTGTAACAAGGTGATACCGAAATCGCTTCCCCTTTTTATTTTCAGCTGTTTCAAAAATGGGACGCACAGGCTATACTTACCGATGCACGAGTAATAGGCAAACACACACATAGGTGCATGTCCAATTAAGCAGATCATCCTCCAATAGGATTAAGTTTTCTTGTCAATTAGCTCGCAAAATGACGAGGACCCATCGAACCCACAGCGGGAGCTCTAAATCTTCTCGTTCATCAGAAAGCAGACGCCATGCCGCCGACCGAACTTTTCCCCCGACTGATAACCCCGCTAAGCCGATTGGTGGAACGGCCGGAAAATGATAGTTGCAAGGGACATAACTGATCACACGACTGACTGCTCTCTGACAAGTCCGCCGGCCGATCCGGCATTTAATACGTTCAAAGTACGACCCAAGCCGGAGCGTTTCATTCCCCGAGATCGTGATCAGTAATAAAGGTGGATTGGAACTGAAGATTGGATCGGTAAACTGAATGGGGTTAGGTAAGCTAATGAGAGGTTAATCATGTCGTCCCAGATTGCCTTGCGATTTTTGTTGTTGATGCACGTTGCCTTTCAGCAAAGGAAAAGTGCATCTAAGACCAAATATTATAATATGAGTGTCTTTAAACTTACAAAAGCTCTAACGGGCGTATTTTAACCTAAATTCGGAATGAAAGATTACTTCCTACTGATTCCATCCGCTAGTCATAAGAAAAGGATTGGGGGGAAATAGGACCGGACGGTTGAGGGAGGGAACGGAGTCGGTAGGAGGAGAATTCAGTGAATATTTCTTTTCTCTTTCTTTTTGTTTGTTTGTAAGGGGGCGGGGGTGCACTTACTAAGAGTGTAAATCGAGGGCGCAAAGAAGAAAAATGGTGCTATCTGGTGCCATCTGAGCTTGGAAATTGCCACGGAATCATCTTACCAAATCCCCAAGTAAACGTTTTGACCATGCATTTTTGTTTGGAAGGTGGTGCACGTGTAGCTCGTTAAACAATATCAATGTGGTTTTCTCCCTACATCGTATATCCTCTCCAATCTTAACCTATATCATAATGATCTAAACCTAGACCTGCCTTACCTGTCAGTAAAAGGTCATCATCCACAATGTGATCTCTAAAACAAATGTATCTAAAGAACACACATCACTTATCTTTATAGATAATTATATATATATTTGTTTGTTTGATATATTCGTGATTGTAACGTATTGTTTTGTCAATAACAAACGTTCCAACAACTAACCTTTCTTGTTTTTTTTATTCTGAATTTTGGAACGTTGGCAGTCTCTTTGTTTTTGGATTTATTTGATCTGTAAAGATAATCGTGTCATATGCAATAATCCTCCATATTCACAGAATATCCATATTCACAGCTGTCGACAGAAAAGATAAGCCTATATATCTGAATGTATGTGCATTTCCCAATATCACCCTGCACATCTTCTTTTTGGCAATGGGTGTAATATACCACAGGTACGGAAACCTGTCTGTGTCCTAGCTACGATTGTATGTCACTGTTTCGCCCGTTCAGCATGAAGGTTGTATATTTCTACATTTGAGTACAATAACCGACCTTCTGGCCAATATTTTACAACATCATCCTGCCCATTTTCTATTGAGTGTAATCTTCAACAGGTATACGACCACCTCTCTGCATCCTGACTGCGGCTGCCTAAACAAACAAACAAACAATCAAACAATCAAACAATCAAACAAACAAACAAACAAACAAACAAACCAACCAAACAAACAAACAAACAAATTAGTTTGCATCATTACTATCGTCTTCAACTTGTTTTTCTTCGTGAAAGGAAACATATGGCGATTTATTTCTATCATCACGCAAACCGGAGGGAGTTAAACTGCTAAAAAAAAAAAGAAGGAAAGAAATATGCAAACAAATACAAAAAAGAAAGAAAGAAACGAAGATACAAACAAATACAAGAAAGAA
The DNA here is from genome assembly GCF_037325665.1 of Littorina saxatilis. NCBI lineage: Eukaryota > Metazoa > Mollusca > Gastropoda > Littorinimorpha > Littorinidae > Littorina > Littorina saxatilis. The sequence goes on from NC_090247.1 coordinate 51,293,523, forward strand.
AGAAAGACAGACCGAATTTGAACTACATGTACCATGCAATAAAGATAGACGAAAAGAAGAAAGTTAAGAAAGAAAGCAGCCGTATGATAAAGAAACAGAAAACATTCGCTCTTCAATTAAACAAAACAACACTGTCAGTATTTTGAATTCTTCGCAACAAAGTGCAGATATTTCTCCATGGAAAATACTTTATCGCGTGTTTTTTGTTGAAAGCAGATCAACCAAAGTGAAATTAATATGACATTCAAAAGAAAAAGAAAAAACAAATCGAACGGGTGAGACATTACTGGTTATTCTGCGTAGTTTTGTGTTTTTCTTTCAAAAATTGGCTGAGTGACTAATGCGCACACAGTTTTCGCATTCTTGTGAAAATTATTCAAGTTACCATTTTTAAAACCAAAAACATTATTTCTTTGTGTGTATATTCGTAAACTGTCGAGCGTGCAATTTCAAAAGCTACATCTTCTCCACCGATTTTAAAATTACATTCAAAACGGTGCACATTTAAAGTTTTTTTAGTTTAACATTTCACGGTAATCCTCGAATTCGTGGGAAGTTGTGAGCCCTATAAATACTGAAACAACGACAAAGATAATTTGGCCCTGAATTGAAACTGTTTGTAAACGTACTTAAAAAAAATTAAAAAATTAAAAAATAAAAATGTCCCTTTATAGGAAACGTTGCATTTGTCCATGAGAACTATAATATAATGTACAGCGCGCACTTTCGTGGCCTGACAGTAAAATGTGAGGTTGCATGCACGAAGATTGCACGGACGATGAGGTGCGTGCGTAAGTTGCATGCATGCGTACAATTCAGGCGAGATTCTAGTTAACCCGCATGAAAAAATAACCTCTGTCTCCGTGAAGGAAAGAAAGTCGAACAGCAAAAAAAAAAAAAAAAAGAAGTCTGGAGCACGTACGTTAATGAACGAAGGAAGTCGGACAGAAAAAAAACACAAGTCTGTAACACTTAACAAACGAAAGAAGTCGAACAGGGGAAGAAAAAAAAAATCGGACAGACGTACTTGCTATAGACTGAAGTGCATGTCAATCGCAATGTTCACAGAGCAAAGGGGCTAATCTGAGTGTTTTAACACTTCATGTCCCATATACAGTGGAACCTGCCCTTGAGACCACCTGTCCATACAGACCACCTGCCCATGAAGACCACCCCAAAGGATCCCCGATGGTCTTTACGGCTATATAAATCACCTGTCTATAGAGACCACCTGTCTAAAGAGACCACTTTTGTACAGTCCCTTAGGTGGTCTCTTTAGACAGGTTCGACTGTAGTATCTTCTACTGGGGACAGAATTACCAAATTAGCATAGCATAGAAGGGGCTACACCTAGTCTTTAAAAAAAATGAGGAAATAAAACTAATAAGAAAAAAACCAAACCCAAAACACAACAACTTTGGTTTGCTTTTGCTTTTCTTTCGTCGTATAAAAAGGAATGGCATACATAAAAAGAGGAGAGAAAAAATGACGTGATTCAGTAAATATTGTGGCACAACAAAGAAAAAAACACCCAGAAAACTATCAAACACACAAACAAGCAAGCGAGTAAGTGAACAAACAAACAGACAAACAGATATCGCAAATCAAACAAACAAACAGGATTTTTGTTTCAACATAAGAAACCAAGAGTTAAAATGGGCAGGTAAATAAAACGAACCTCAGAGCAAACTACGCGTGCAAGAGCGCACGTGACGTCTATGTAAAGAAAAAAACCCCAAAAAACACAGAGAATAAAAAAAAATCCTAAATATATAACCATCATAAATACACGTGTACACTTACACAAAGACCACAGACTATACACATGTACCAATATGTTCATGTTCGACAAAGGGTAACATACAATTACAAAATTGGTATCGCCGAAAGGGATCGTCAAGCCGAAGGGATCGTCAAAGGAGTAATCCTTCTCTAGTTCTCTTTACTATCCTCTTATTGCGTCTCTTAATTACTCAGTGTTAAAAGTCATCCAAAGGATTAGCCGTAGAAGAATTCTAACGCCAACGCCGCAAACACGTAACATCCATTACGTATTCGTCAGAATGCTGTTCAATTGGCTCGTGCATCTGACTGGTCTGTTACATCAGTTTAGAATCTGAACAAAAAGAAAGAATAAACCTTGTCCGTAGGATTTTTCATCGCTATCATTATATATAACTTGCATAGAGACTCTAGACTATCATTTTTACAAGAGAATGAGCATCGGCAACGCCTTCGAAGCAAAGCTTATTATCTGTAGCATAAGTGTTTGTCTGTCTGTCCGCTTAAAAGACCATTGGGTCGACAAACTTGAGATTGGTTTGTTCTGTCATAAATTAAACGTTCCAATAAATTACCGCCCTAGGTTTTTTTCTCCTCCTTTGCATAGAGCTCAACTGTTTACCTTTACCCTCGTCAAACCAAACCAAACCAAACCAGACCAGACCAAACCAAACCAAACCAGACCAAACCAAACCAAACTCAAACCAAACCAAAACAAACAAACCAAACCAAACCAATCCAAAGAAAACAAAACAAAACAAAAACAAGCAAAACACAACAAACAAATGAAAGCAACGTTTTTATCTATTGGCTTATTGGTGTTAGATCTCTCACGTACATATTAAACAAGGGGGAACAAGTCAGACAGGTGTAAATAAAAAGCTTCACAAATGTTTTTAGAGCACAAGAAGACGACGGAAGGCGATGACGTTTAACAAAAAGAAAATAACATCACAGCCGATAAAAACAAACGAAAACATCCCCATCCCCACTAAAAAAACACACACACACACACAAAACCAAAACAACCAAAAGTAAAAATAGAGAGATGATAACGCCTTCAGTCTTCTTCTTCTTCTTCTTCTGCGTTCGTGGGCTGAAACTCCCACGTACACTCGTGTTTTTTGCACGAGTGGAATTTTACGTGTATGACCGTTTTTTAACCCGCCATTTAGGCAGCCATACGCCGTTTTCGGAGGAAGCATGCTGGGTATTTTCGTGTTTCTATAACCCACCGAACTCTGACATGGATTACAGGATCTTTTTCGTGCGCACTTGGTCTTGTGCTTGCGTGTACACACGGGGGTGTTCGGACACCGAGGAGAGTCTGCACACAAAGTTGACTCTGAGAAATAAATCTCTCGCCGAACGTGGGGGCGAACTCACGCTGACAGCGGCCAACTGGATACAAATCCAGCGCGCTACCGACTGAGCTACATCCCCGCCCCGACTCCTTCAGTAAGATTAACAAGATAACTAACTGATATTGAACGGAAAAAACACACACTTTTCAACTAAAATGTACCCTTCCCCCTTAGAAAAAAGGAAAGAAAATACAAAAAGGAAGAAAAAGACAAGATAAAGAACTGCAGGTGAAAGAACTTACTGTTATGCAAACTTTCTTTATTTTGAAATCTATATGTCTGGATAACAAACCTGTTGTTGTGTGTAAATAATGAGAAGGCACAAGAAAAAAAAACCCAGACAAAGACAAGATATACAATCAATTACAGAATTAAAGGATTAAGACAATTCACATTAAAGTGATTAAGCTAACCGTCCCAACCCCGAAGTAAGAGACCGAGGACAGAAAATATGTCCCAATACCAAAGTAAGTGATCGAGGACGGAAAATGGGTCCCAATACCAAAGCAAGAGATCGAGGACAAAAGAATTGTCCCAAGTTACACATCGAGTACGGAAAATGTAAAGCCATGACAGCGAGAGAAAGGGGGAATGTACGTTCTGGCTCACCGATTCCGACAGACCCTAAATATTAACGCAAAATAGGCTTCTGGACTAAACTTTTACTAAAATGAAACATGCGACAAAATCAGAAAAATACTGCATAAATCCATACAAAAAAAATACAGTAAAGTAAGGTTGTTTTGAACCAATGCCGGGTCTGTCGGAATCAGTAACCCAGAACGTACATTCTCCCTTTCTCTTATACAACATTCTTAAGCTCAATACGCTCTCTCATTTACAAACTTTACTTCATATGTTCTTTCACTGTTAGAATTATATCTGATACATGCAATGTGACTGTCTAAACGAATAGTTAACTCTTTACAAGTGATTCTATTTTTACTTTTTCTTCCCGTCCTATTTGAATCCCCTTTTTTAAAAACTGCTTTTTCAGATCTTCTATATCGAGTGGCTTGTTATATTCAGCTCGTGTTTTTGTTTGAATACTTGCTTTCTTACTTTTGTAGTCATCAAAGTCTGTTTGTATCTGTTTGAATTCTTCGTCAGAAACTTTTGAATCTTCAAGTGCTTTACTGATAGACAGTTTTAGGCTAGACAATTTTGATGATGCAAGAGTGGAAATGGATTCGTGTTTTTCAAGCTTTTTCACAATTTTTTTCATTATAGCTGATGCTATAAATGATAAACCACCAACTGCTGCTGCGACACCACCTAGGATTAGAGAAACTGGAGTCCCTACTCCGGTAGCTAACAGAATTGTTCCCGTTACACCTGCAGCTGATGCAAGGATAGTAGAACCAGTGCTGGCATTAGAAAGGCTGTTGTAAGTTGTTGAGTACTTACGTCTAGCGCGAGAATATTTTTCTAATTCATCTTCTAGTTGTTTTTGTATATTACTAATGTGTGCCAGTCTGAATTGTTGACTTTCTGCTGCACTTTCATCAATATTAGGATAAAGCTTCACACTGCTAGTCATCTTTTTAATGCAAAATATAAAATATTTATCTTAATTCTCACTGGCCAGTGTTTCTGCTAAGCTTTGAAGCTGTTCATTGCTTAACACCTTATCTGTATAGTAGAAAGCAATCAAATCAAGATAAGTAAGATTAATACTTCTTATTTCTGTTAAATTATTTATATCTGCGTTAACAACAACATTTTGGTTTGACGTCTGTTTTTTTATTGTGTTAGAATCCTTTTGAACAGCAATAAATACTCTGACTTCTTCAACATTTAATGGTCTCCAGTTGAGATTTATTCCTCTCATTAGAACAGTGTTTGTGGTTTCTTCCCTTTTCCTGACAACTATATCAAATATCATAGTTGCATTCTGCCCTATTGGAAGCTTGGGTATAAAATCGACAATGGTGTCAGCGTCCTTTTCAACACTTTGTTTTCTGTGAATGAGATAGTTGTTCTTATGGAAAGGTTTAACTGCAACTTCTCCCCTGCTGTTAATCGCAGGAACAAGGCTAACAATTAGTGGTTTAGCATTGATTGACTTACGGAATGTGTCGTCTTTTCCAACAAGAGTGTATGGACTCACAAATTCAAACTTCATTTCCCAGTCAATCTTTTTGATAACAGGACTAAGTACCCATTTTTTATTCTGATGTTTCCACATGTAGTATATGTCATCGACAATTGGATCAGGTACATTAACATCACGGATTTGGCCTAGTTTGAGAAATCTTGGTTTCTTTTCATCGTCGATTTCCTTTCTCTTGTAATGACCAGTGTCTGTAAACTCGAATGCATACACTGCACCAACTTCAGCATTGCTCTCAAAGTCGATAGCGTCTGCTAAATCTTTCAACTCTATAGTTGAACATGCAACAGGATAAGCTATTGTAGGTCCACTCGACATTTTAATACTCAATATTTTATGGAACTATTTCCAATGTAATGTTAAACAAACAATCAACTGGTTGTCCACTTTGATTTTTCAGATCAATGTGTAGGAATTCATGACACCCTTCCTCCAAGTCCTTGAACTGAAGTGTCTTAAATGTTGGCACGTGCATTTTACAAAAAGAGGCATCACTCGGTGGAAGAATCCTAAGCAGATCAGAACGCTGATCATTAAATAGATTATAGGATGTGTTAAGCTCTCTCATGTGAACAAACAGTACACTGTTAACATCCATGTCAATGGGACGTGTTCCCTTGTATAAATTTGTAATTCCAAGCATATCAAGGAGTTTGGTTGGAAACTCAACGTTTACTTCTCTAGTTTTGGGCATAGTAAGAGTAGCAATGAGACTTGCATGATTTAAACTCGCTGTAATACCTACTGGAGCAAACAATTCTTTCTCTAAAGTGCAGAAGTCATAGTAACCATCTTCTACAGAATGTGTTTTACCATTAATTCTAACCCAGTTGTTAGCCTTTTTTTTACTGATATTATACCAAGTAACCTTGTACATAATTTCATGCAGTGCAACTTTCATTCCTCCATTTTGATTGTTGATAGGGTTTGCAAGTTTAACTGGCACACTAGTCTTCACATTTGTTAGTGTGATAAACATTTTTTATTCAACAACAAAAATGAGTCAGTATAAATTCAACAAAGACATTAAATACAAAACTGGACCATATTACAATCCAAAGACTATTTCTTTCCATGAGTTGGACTTTGCTGTAACAGAAACACAATCCATTCGCGTTAAAGTGCCTGACCCATTCCATTCTTACCTAAATCCCCCAATCAAAAATGATAGTGTTCCAAAGATGTGGAACTCTCACCCAATTCAGTTCTATCAGAATCAGTTAAACTTTGCAATATTCTGTGCAACCACGGGATGTGGAGTGTCCTATGCAGACCACATGAATAATTCAAACTTACTGACAAAGTGTGTGTACACATTTCACGTTTACTATCAGTGCAGGAGAATCTTGTCTGAACTTCAGGCACCAATGCCGCATGAAAAGAGCTGGAACCCATTCAACAATAGGATAAACATGAAAGTGTATGAGCGTCTCTGCAATGAATTCAATATAGATTTTAAGACCGACTTTAGGCAAAAGCAAGACAAAAACCATGGCATGGGAACACTATATTTATGGGGTGTCCACAGGAGGTATAATTTTGATTACTGGCCAGGTCATACATCTTTTTCTTCAAATGTGCAGGTACAGTTAGGATCAATAGAACAAGAGCACCACAATGCATGGACTACTTTTATATTAGACACCGGCAAAGGTTTCACTGGATCAGGTGTTGAAAGGATCAATGAATCTATCCGAACATATGCGTGGTGCTTGCTAGGCTCGCAGGCACAGACACGATCAAACATAATGAGAACAAGCACAGGGTTTGGTGCACAGAAACAGTTGTTATCAAATTTAGAAGATGTCATAAACTCTGCAGTTGATCTGCCTTCCAGCATCAAAAGGTATCAAGACTCTCTCCGTTATGCAAGATCAAAAGTTGACTTTGCTGTTGGTAACGGCCTTTACATGTTACCTTCTGATCTCCAGCTGCAGATTGGAACAATAACAAATTATAACAATGAAATCATTATTGCTAGTGACACCCAGCCGCTTGGAAAGGGTGAAGAACTGAATTCAGAAATCAGAACGATGCTACAGCCATATCACAATGAACAGAAACAAAGCGTGACAAGTGAAGATCACGCTGCAGGTGAAGATCATTCTGTCACTAGTGATGATCAAGCTGTTAGTATTAGTGATGATCATGAATCGCAGAAGACTGCTCTAGTAATTGGTGGAGTGGGTGTAGGCTTACTTTTGCTTTATTCTCGTTAGCAGAACACCTGCAATTAAAACTATTAAAGTCCAGAGATGTTCAGCCATGAAACCAACAACTTTACCTGCAAAAGATAACAGCCAGCTAACAATTGAACCAATGATTCCTGGAAGTGCATCCAAAGCTTTTGCTGCTAGTTTCTTTAATAGTTCTGCAATGTGTTTGAGTTGTTTCTTTACCCATCCCGGATCAGATGGAGATGAAGGTGAAGGTGGAGGTGGAGGTGTGACAGTGCCACCTGTGAGTGTTAACACTAATGTGCTTATTGCAAATCCTAACGCAGTTAGTATACTAGCTATTGTGATTCCCTGCTCTCTGAAAAGCGTTCTAATTCTTTCAGCAAGAGTTGTGTCTTCGTAAAGGATTCTTTGAATTGTATTTTTTATTCTGCTGACCTGTGTTCTCAGTTGTTCTCTATTGTTACTTAGAACTTCTAACCTTATGGCTTTCTCCTCCTGCAAATCTTTTAAACGCTTAGAAATTCTGTTTTTTACTTCTTGTTCTAGGTTCAAATCATCAGCATCAGCAAGTTTTTGTTTCTCTTTGTTTATATCTTCATCCAGCTGACCTAGTTTTGACAGATTATTTGCTATTTCACCTCTGATGGTTTGTAGTGATTGATTAAGGGCTTCTATTTCTCTCATAGGTAATAGTTCATGTGGAGTCTTCAGTGAAGTTTCCTCAGAAAAAGAAGTCTCTATCTCTTGTATAAGTTGATCAGCCTCATCTGCAAGTTTATTAAGATCTTGCAATGGAACAGATTCTATTTGAGTAGCAGTTGGTAGTCCTAGTTCTGCTTGTTGAAGTAAGGAAACAACATGGGAAGATGATGACCGTGTGCTAGGCACAATATCTAATTGCCTAAGTCGATTAGCAGTAAGTTTTTGTTTTAGTGAAACTTTTGATAGAAACTTAGCAGGATTAGATTTATATGTAAGTTGGACTTTTTCTCCTTTATCGCTAGTTGTATATAAATGATTTGCTTCCATTTTGAACTGGTTTGGATCTAAAACATCAGGTTCTTCTCCTAAACTTTTGTAGAAATCTCTAACTTTACCTTCCAGAAGTTTATGTCGTGCCACCTCATAATGCAGTGAATGATGGTAGGGAACCAAAGGGATTGCTTCGCTCATGTCGTCCGCTGGCTCAAATAAATCTTCAAATCCACCTTCTGCCATTTGTAACTTATTTTTTATTTTGAAAATAAAAAAAGATGGCACAATCGTTCGGTTCTGTTCTTGATCCTTACAGAAGGCTGAAAGAACCTCTCGGGGTAAAAGGAATAAGGCAAACAGTTATAGTTACAAATAATCCTTCTACTATTGATCAGAATGAAATACTTACTGTTAGGTTTCCTAATCTAGGTAAGAACGATGTTATTGTACCAGGCACTGTAAGACTATCATTCAAATTAGAATTAGAATCTGGCTCAGATGCAAATAGGACTTTGGCTTATAATGTAGGAAGAGCAATTGTGAGGAAGATTACTGTCAAACTGGAAGGGCGGGAAGTGATGTCATTGAATAATGCAGATGTATTTTTAGTTTATGCAGATAATTGGTTGACTGACAATGAAAAGAAAAACAGAGTGTTTCAAGGGATTCAGTCAGACAATGGGATAAAAGTTAGAATAGGAGCAGGAGATAAAGCTGACAACAAAAAAGATAACGCTGTCAATGTTGCTTTTGGAAACAAATTTTGTATTCCACTTGACTTTGAACTCATAAATTCACATCCTCCCTTCTATCAAGGAGCATTGCGTGACAGGCTGTCATACGACCTGACTTTCAATAGTTATGATCGTGTTATGCTTTCACAAGACCCGGAAGCAAAGTATAAGGTGTCTGGAATTTCTTTAGAGTTTGATGTTGTAAACCATCCTGAACTGGCTAGACTTATAGAAAATCAGTACAGTTCTAAGCTGCCTATCTATTATGAAAGAGTGTTGAATCACAGTACACTTTCAAAAAGCCAGGCTGATCCAATCTGGAACATTAACTTGAATACACCAGCTAGGTCAATGAAGGGAATACTTATGTTGTTTGAGGAACCAAAAGATTCATATGAAAGGCAAATAGAAAAGTTTTACAATCCACTAATCAATAGAGTATATTGCACAATTGAAGGGCAGCCAAACCAAATATTTGCATCTGGCATGCTGCCATACCAACACTATGATGAAGCAAGAAAGTACTTTACTGGAGGAAGATTGAAAGACCCAACATCTGATCTTGTGGCTAAAGATCTACATTTACACGGTGTTGGCGTAGAAGATTTCTTGACAAATAAATATGCGTTATGGCTGGATCTCAGAACAACTGACGACAACAAACTGCATGGAAGTGGAAGGCGAATTGAAAACGGATCAGAAGGAATCACAATACAAATTGAAAAGGAAGTAGGGAGTAGTAGTAAATCAGTTAAGATCTACGTGTTTGTTGTGTCAGATGCGCAGTTAAACATCTCTGAAAGCAGATTACAGGATATTGTTTATTGAACGTGTTAAAATGAAGTATCTAGATTTTCTTCCAAAAGATCCACACTGTTCTTTGATTTGTGGGGCAACAGGTTGCGGCAAAACAAGATATGTTTTGGATTTATTACAAACTGTTTACATAAATCACTTTGAACACATAGTCATATTCTGTCCAACCATAAAGCATAACAGAACATACAAGGAGAGAAAATTCATATGGTCTGATCAAAATATATTTATTGTAAATCCTTCTGATCGTCTAAATGTTTGCTTGGAGCATTATTTCGATCTTTTTCAGAACACGCCAACACTGTTTATTATTGATGACTGTGCAGCAGAACGTGACATTGTTAGAAAGAAAAGTGCACTAGCAAAGCTTGCATTCAGTGGACGACATGCATTAATATCAGTTTGGATATTAACACAAAAATACAATGCAGTTCTGAAAGACTTTAGAGAGCAACTCAAAACAATAACATTGTTCTATTCAAAGGACCGTGACAGTTTTGAAGAGTGTCTTCGAGAAAATGATGTCATTGAAAACAAACAGGAGAGAGAAAGAATAAAGAATAATCTGAAATCTTCTAAGCACTCGAAACTGGTTTTAAAAACTGATCAACCAGTTCAGTATGTATGTTTGTAGAAATCCTTGCTAAGTTCTTACCAAGTTCTTACTCAAGTTCTTGTCAAGTTCTTACTCAAGTTCTTGTCAAGTTTTTACTAAGTTCTTGTTAAGTTCTTACTCAAGTTCTTGTCAAGTTCTTGTTAAGTTCCTACCTAAGTTCTTACTCAAGTTCCTACCTAAGTTCTTGTTAAGTTCCTACCCAAGTTCTTACTCAAGTTTAATTACTAGATTTTAATTTTATTCTGCATCAAAATAAAATGAACTGTGATGAATTGCTGATGCAGACTGCTACAGATATTGAAATCTGTGACAGTAGGACTATACCTGATAAAAAAGAAAGATTGTATTCACTTGCTGTTTGTGGAAAAACAAAACACTACCTTGGGCGGCAGTTAACTGTGGAAGAAGTACAACATCTTTCCTCAGAAGATATAGAAAAGTATCATGGACGGTATGAATCAGTGCTTGGTTCTAAGATGGTTAGAAGTATTGGACAGACTGTTATAGGTTTGTACACAAAGATTTTTGGACATTTTACACCTCTCGACTCGGAGGAAGACTTAACACATGATCTAACTCATGACCCTGTTGTTTCCAAGTCCCTCGAATCTCTTGCCTGTGGCCTGTATTATCGATTTGGTGCTTTATTAGTACCATTTGTTGCTGGATTAATTACTTTCAAACACATTAATTTTCAGAATAAAAAAGATGACGGATCAGTTGAAGCAGACAGTGGAGCAGACGAAAATACCAGAAGTGAACACAGTGACAAAGAAACCTGGTAGAGTAGAAGCAGGAAAAAAACTAGCCGAATGGAACAGACAAAAAAAGTTAAATCAAAAGGCAAAGCAGAACATTATGTCTGAAGTTGAGCAGACACCAAACATTCCTGAAGTGACTAAGGTCACACAAACTGATCAAGAATTAAAATCTTCATTTCTATCATACAGAAAAGTAGCTGTAGCAGCTGTTGTTGGAGGAGGTGGATACTTGCTTTACAAACTTTGGCAAGGCAAATATAAAGTGTCAGAAACACCAAAATCAGAAACACCAAAATCAGAAACACCAAAACCAACAAACAAAGCAGTACAAACAATAACAAAGCCCACAGTAGTACCTGCAGTGGATTCATTTCATATGGAATAATTTTAATATTTTAATTTTGATAACATAAAAATGAGTTCTGAAAAGACAATAGTTAATCTAGTTTATCACGCTGCAGTGATTGGAGGCTTGAGTGTAGGTTACACAATGCTGGGTAAAAGTCTCCTCAGAATGAAACCAGCCGACTTGGGAAAGTTAGACTTCGAAGACGGTGCTAAACTAATTGGTGTTGTGACAGCTTCCTTTGCAACAAAAGACTTCCTGGTGAAGCAAGGAATTATTCCAGAAAATATAAACATGTAAGACAATAAAATGGCTAGCTTGGTTATGATGGTGGGAGGTGCGATTGTAAATGCGCTTGCATTTTCTGGCAGCAACTATTTGTTTTCTAAACTGCAAAATGGTGAAGAGAGGGAAAGGCACAACAAAGCCATGGAACAACTGGCGAAAGCACAGGATGAATACGAGAAGAAACGAATTGCGCAGTTAGACTTTATGAATGATAAACTCAGGCAGCAAGGACATGCAAACAAAACTTTTGCCAATGTTGATGCAGCCATTCAAGAATACTATCTTGTAACTGGAAAGAAAATGAAGACAAGTGCTCCTCCAAAACTGGGTGACTTTTATCAGCCTTCAGAAGAGCAGAAGGTGGGCGAGATTGTTTTCATTGTTATTGGTATGGCTGTTGTTTACTTTATTGCGCGTGCTGTCAAATCTTAATATTCTGTCATTTAAAAAACCATGAGTGATGCTTTGTTATCTAAAATATATTATTCCCCAAAAGGATACTGGAAAGGAAGAACTGCTATTGACAAGCTCAGTGACGCAGCAGGTGTTTCTCAAGATACAGCAAAGAAATGGTTGTCAAAGCAGGCAGTTTGGCAGATCTATTTACCTGCACCAAGAAAAATTACACGACCACACTTTGTTAACATTAAACCGAATGACACTCATCAAATAGACCTGCTGTATTTACCGCATGACACAGTCAGAAGGAAGAAATATAAGTATGCACTGACTGTAGTTGATGTTGCAACAAGATACAAAGATGCTGAACCGTTGACAGAGAAAAGTGCTATAGCTACAGCTGTTGCCCTGCAAGAAATTTACAGACGTGGACCACTAAAGTATCCCAGAATGATTCAGTGCGATGATGGTAAGGAGTTTAAAGGAGCTGTCAACCAGCTTCTGTTAAAACATCATGTTACAGTGAAGAGAGGTATTCCAGGAAACCACAGGTCACAGGCTATTGTTGAGAGCTTTAACAAACAGTTGGCAGAAAAACTGTTTTCATATCAGTACCATCAGGAATTTTTGGACACAGAAAGTAAATTGCGTAACACTGAATGGGTCAAAAGATTACCATCAGTACTTAGAGCAATGAATCTGGAGGTATTTAAAGCTACAGGGTTAAGACCAGTTGATGCAATCAAACAGAAAACAATACCTGTTGCTCCAAAGTCAACAACACCAGTGGCATTACTACCTTTCAATCAGAAAGTCAGATATTTATATGCACCCGGTGAAGCTGAGGGTGACAGCAGGAAGCGTGCAACGGATCCAATCTGGAGTATTGACATTCATGAAATCAAGAGAGTAGTAGAGACAAATCCACCTATATATTACTTGAGAGAACCAGCACCGCAAAGAGCCTTTGTAAAAGAGGAATTACAATTAGTTCCACGTGGTACAAATGTTAAATGATTTTTTATTTCAGATTTTATAGTGTTAACAAAAATGGAAGCTCTGAGAAAGAATTCTAAGCAACTTCATTTTTTTAATTTATATTTTTATTTTGAGTTATAAAATCAAACTCACAGCGATGGAAGACTCTGTATTAGAATCTTTATCGACAGTATTTGACACCGTTGAATTACAAGTAACGGATCCTCAAAATGTGCAGTCCAGTGTGCAAGACGCCATTGAACAAATTCCAAACAATTTGTTGATTGAACCTCCAGTAAAAGTGCAGATAGTCAGTTTGATAAAATACAAAACAGTCAGTGATGAGGTGCTAGAAGTTCATGTTTCAACCAGACAACTAGCACTTAATTCTATGGCAGAATTGAATGGAAACTGGGCAGATGAAATGATGAAACGGTTTGAGCAAGCTGCAGAGGATGCAAAGATGAAAGGATCCGGATGGTCAGAAGGTGAAATTCTAAAAATAGAATTGAAGCTAAGTAAATTTGCCCCCATCAGAGGTAGAAGTTACATACCTTTACCTCCTGCTCTTGTCAAAAAACGTGCTGTGCTGAACATAAAGAATGATGATGACAAATGTTTTATGTGGTGTGTTCTGGCAAGACTGTACAGTGTAAAGAAAAATGCAGAAAGAGTGTCTAACTATCATGCATACAGAAATAAACTAAACTTTACTGGTATTGAATTTCCTGTCAGCATTACAAGCATTGACAAATTTGAACAGCAAAACAAACCCATCACCGTAAATGTTTACACGTGGGATGAGGAAGATGAACTGAAACCAGTCAGAATATCAAAGAACTCACCAACGATTGGTGATTGTGATACTAACCATGTTGACATGTTACTAATGACTGATGGTGTAAAATATCATTACACTTTGATTCGTACAATGAGTAGACTGATGGCGAGCACAAGCAATCACAATAGTAAACAAGACTTTTGTAGGCGATGTCTCTTGCGTATTCCATCAATTCATGCAGCACTTATACACAAGCAACATTGTAAGAGCGTTGATGATGCGGTTGTGAAGTTAACAACACCACCGCCAGACAGCAAAGTGTATTTTAAGAATGTATGCAAACTACAGAAAAGTCCTTATGTTGTTTATGCTGACTTTGAATCTATCATTGTGCCATATGAAGGACCTTTACCAAAAGACCTACCTAAAACAGTAACTCTAAGTAATCATCAAGTCTGTTCATATGCATTTATTGTTGTTAGTTCAGATGGTAAACATTCTAAACCGCAATTGTACAGAGGACCTAATGCAGCAAAGAACTTCTTACAGCAAATGAACCAAGTGCGAAATGACTGCTCCAAACAACTGAATCTTTCAGACATTGTTATGAAACCGGAAGACCAAGAACAGTTTAACTCTACCACACAGTGTTGGATATGCGAACAAAGTCTAACACCAAACACAGACAATCCAATAGTAAGAGATCATGATCATGTAAGTGGGCAGTTCCGAGGAGCAGCACACAGCAAATGTAATCTACAATTAAAGTTTGATCCTAAGACTTGGAAGCTTCCAATCTTCTTCCATAACTTGCGCGGTTATGATTCACATCTGATCATGCAGGCAGTAACTGATGAATACAAAGCAAGATGCATTGCGCAGTCTTCAGAAAAGTACATGGCCTTTACTCTGAATAGTTTATACTTCTACGATTCTGCTCAACATCTGATGGGAACACTTGAGTCTTTATCTTCATCACTAACTGCTTTCCCAATCACATGTAAGTACTTTGACAGTGACTTAGTTAGAAAGGGAGTCTATCCATATGAATACATGGATTCGTGGGAGAGGTTTGATGAAGATGAGTTACCACCAAAGGATGCTTACTTCTCACGGCTGAAGGGTAAAGGTATAAGTGACGAAGACTATGAACACGCTAAGACTGCATGGAATAAATTAGGATGTAATACAATGGGTGATTATCATGATCAATATTTGTTGGCTGATGTTTGTTTACTTGCAGATATATTTGAGAATTACAGAAGAACATGTATGAAGCACTACAATCTAGATCCTTCACATTACATATCTGCACCAGGCATGAGCTGGGATGCATTTCTTAGATTTACAGGAGTAAAGATTGACTTGCTATCAGATCTTCCTACACTTCAGATGATTGAAAATGGACTACGTGGAGGAATCAGTATGGCTTCACACAATTACTGCAAAGCCAACAACAAATACTTGGACGACTTTGATCCTATGAAACCTTCTAATTACATCATGTATCTAGATGCAAACAATTTGTATGGTTGGGCAATGTGTCAGACGCTTCCACTTCGGAACTTTAAGATCTATTCAGGACCATTTTCACAATGTGTTGTGCTGACAATATTAAAAGCAGGCCCAGACAGTCGAAAGGGATGGATACTAGAAGTTGACTTAGACTATCCACTATCACTTCATGATCTACATAATGATTATCCTTTAGCGGCTGAGAGGTTAAAAGTAAACCCAAGAGAACCTCCAAAGCTGGTGCCCAATCTGTTTCACAAAAAGAAGTATGTGTGTCACTACAGACTGTTACAGTTTTACATTAGACATGGATTAATTTTGAAGGCTGTTCATCGTATAATTTTATTTGATCAAGAACAGTTTATGAAACCTTACATCATGAAAAACACAGAACTGAGAACCAAAGCCGCTGATGCATCAGAGAAAGACTTTTTTAAACTGATGAACAACAGTTGCTTTGGTAAGACAATGGAAAACCCACACAAGAGAAAGGATGTTAGACTTGTTACAAGAGAAAATGAGGCCATCAAGCTGACATCCAAACCACAGTATCAAGACTTTAAATACTTTCATGAACAGCTGTATGGTATCTTAATGAAAAAACTTGTAGTCAAGCTTGACAAACCAGTATTCATAGGCTTTACTGTGCTAGAGTTGTCAAAACTGTTGATGCTTGAGTTTTTGTATGATTATTTGAAACCAAGATATCCCAAATCGAGAGTACTTTACACAGACACAGATTCATTCTTACTTGACATTCCAGCGGATGACATTTACAAAGATCTAGAAGCTGAAAGTCCTGCAGTAAAAGGAAAAGATTCTTTTTATGACACTTGCGACTACCCTAAAGAATCACCATTGCACTCAAATGTTAACAAGAAGGTTATTGGAAAGATGAAAGATGAAATGAATGGGAAGATAATTAAGGAGTATGTTGGATTGCGTGCAAAGATGTACAGTGTTGCAAGTGAGAAAGGGGTGGTTAAAAAAGCAAAGGGTGTAAGCAAACAGGTTGTAAAGTCGAGCATATCGCATGATAACTACAAGGAAGCACTGTTTCAGAAGCGAGTGTTTCACCATGACAACCCTAAGATCAGTTCCGCGCTTCATCAGATCAACACAACTATTGTAAACAAGAAATCTTTAGATGCTAATGACACAAAGCGCGTTTATTCATCACCAGAATATTCTTATGCAATTGGCCACTGGAGAACAAACGCAAATAGTCTGAGTGTGTAATAAGAATTTTTGTCAATCGGGAAAACCCGCTATGACGGGGAAGTGTTTGTGAAAGGGGAGTAGGCTTTGTTGAGTTTCAAAGCAGCCACCAAGTACACTTTTCAAAGCTTGATTCAATAAACAAGTTTTAATATTCATGAACCACGTGATACACCAGAACCAATCGTGGTGGAACAATATTACACAAGTCATTTGCATAAAGTGCACTCGGTGGCCGCCTGAAAAGGCAGCCTAAATATTGAAGCGTAGTGAAGCGAAGCGTTGAAACAGAGTGACCCAAGCCGCCGGTTTACCAGCAAGACCTACCGTTCACGCGTGAACGGTACTATTTTTAGAATCCTAGGATTCTTGAGAATTTCGGAGCTGGCTTGTTTCTGGTACATGAGGAGCTTAAGAATGTTGTATAAGAGAAAGGGGGAATGTACGTTCTGGGTTACTGATTCCGACAGACCCGGAATTGGTTCAAAACAACCTTACTTTACTGTATTTTTTTTTGTATGGATTTATGCAGTATTTTTCTGATTTTGTCGCATGTTTCATTTTAGTAAAAGTTTAGTCCAGAAGCCTATTTTGCGTTAATATTTAGGGTCTGTCGGAATCGGTGAGCCAGAACGTACATTCTCCCTTTCTCTCAGCGCAAACAGCAACATCCGATTTTTATCAATTTAGTAGCTTTTTGGACGAACATCACTGACTCTGACTAGTCGAGTTTTACATCCTTTCAGGACTAATCATTGACAAACATTGGGACAGTTGGAGGTATAGTATGCTATGTGAGCGGACAAAACATAGGGCAGACATACAAACATACTGACCGGTGACTGATTACAATTCAACTACGAATCCTAAAATGTTTCAATTCGTGGCGATTCGTGGCGATTCGTAAGATTCGTGGTCAGTGTGGAATAGGGCCATAATAATTATCAAACATTTACAGTAACAGATGAAAAAATGCTTTCATAAGATCGGCGAGATATGTTAGCTGAGTTGACGGAAATATGATCAGTTTTACCTCACTCAACGGACTTGGGCTTTTATGCAATATGCTCCGGTTACGTCAGTCTCATATTCTCGCCGAAAATAGCAGACGTCAGTAACAGTTCCTATTGGGTACAGTACATCTCCCCAGTCTCCCAAACAATATGGTGACACCTGATGCTGATGCGAATAAGTGTTGATTGATTGCAGTTTGATTTTATAACACAATCTCGCCGATCTCATAAAAACATTTCTAATTCTCTTGCCGTAAATATATGATCGTTTTTATCCCATTACGACTATGTGAGGGATCGTTTCCCTGTTAGATGAGAGTTTCCGACTATGCTTCTGAATCGGAAAAGGGGGAGGGGTGGTGGTGAGGGGGCGGGGGGGGGGGGGGGGGGGGGGGGAATGGGGGCGGTCGGACGGTCTCTCTTCTCTCTCTTTTTTTTCTCTCTCTTTTTTTCTTTCTCTCTCTTTTCTCTTTCTCTCTTTTTTCTCTCTCTCTCTTTCTCTCTCTTTTCTCCCTTTCTCTCTTTTCTCTCTCTCTCTCTCTGTGTCTCTCTCTCTCTCTCTCTTTCTCTCTCTCTCTCTCTCTCTTTCTCTCTCTCTCTCTTTCTCTCACACACATACGCATCCACATAAAACAACAACAGCATCAACAACAACAACAACAACAACAACAACAACAACAACAACAACAACAACAACAACAACAACAACAACAACACACGCTGAGACAGACATGAACACAGACACAGACACAGACACAAACAGGCACAGACAGACAGGCAGACTGACTGACTGACTGATAGACAGGCACGCGGGCAGGCAGTCGGGCAGGAAGGCAGGTAGACAGACAAACAGACAGGCAAGTGCGCACGCACGCACGCACGTACGCAAGCACGCACGCACGCACACACGCACGCAAGCAAAGAAGTTTACTTACAGCGTGGACAAATAATTCCCAAAAGTTAAGTGCTGTTTTACACGTTGTGAAGAGGTATAATGCATATTGTTAATACTCGCACTTGAAAGGGAATTCATGTTAAAGAAAGAAAGACAGGTCAGAAGGAAGGAATTAAAAGGCAGGAAAAAAAGAAGAAAAG
Organism: Littorina saxatilis; assembly: GCF_037325665.1. Classification (NCBI taxonomy): domain Eukaryota; kingdom Metazoa; phylum Mollusca; class Gastropoda; order Littorinimorpha; family Littorinidae; genus Littorina; species Littorina saxatilis. The sequence goes on from NC_090247.1 coordinate 51,312,497, forward strand.
AAATAAGAAAGAAAGAAAGAAAGAAAGAAAGAAAGAAAGAAAGAAAGAAAGAAAGAAAGAACGAAAGAACACATCGAAGGAACGAAAGAAGACTAGAAAAAAGGGAAAATAAGAAAAGGAAGGGAAGGAAGGATAGACAGGACGGATCGGAAGTTAAAGGAGTACCGAAAGGATGAAAGAAAAAAGACGGACAAAAGAAAGAAAGAAAGAAAGAAAGAGAGAAAGATAGAAAGGAAGGAAGAAAGAAAGAAAGAAAGAAAAAAAGAAAAAAAAGAGAGAACAAATAAGATAGATAGAAAGAAAGAAAGAAACATTTAAAAGAAGAAAGGAAAAAAGGAAGGAAGGATGAAAGAAAGACAGAGAGGAAAACACACAGACAGAAGTGAAGAAGAAACGAATGAAAGGGAGAAGAGAAGCAAGGGCAAAACAAAATAACAAACAAACAATTGCTTCTGTCTTAATACTCGTAATTGAATCAAGAACCTCAAGAATGCATACCAACAAAAATGGAAAGAAGGCAAGAAAGAAAGAAAGAAAGTAAGAGAAAAGGAGAAAGAAAGAAACAAACATAAAATCGAAATGGAAAGAAAGATACAAACTAAGGAAAGCTAGACAGACAGACAGACAGACAGACAGACAGACAGACAGACAGACAGACAGACAGACAGACAGACAGACAGACAGAATCAAGCAACAGAAAGCAACAGAAAGAAAGATAGAAAGAAAGGAAGATAGAAAGAAAGTATAAAAGAAAAAGAGGAAGAAATAAAAAAGAAAGAAAAACAAGATATAGAAAGAAAGGAAGAAAGAAAGAAAATAAGAAAGTAAGAAACAAAGAAAGAAAAGAAAGAAAGAAAGAAAGAAAGAATCAATCAATCAATCAATATGAGGCTTATATCGCGCGTATTCCGTGGGTACAGTTCTAAGCGCAGGGATTTTTATTTTTTTTTAGTTTTTATTTTTTTAATTTTTTTTATGCAATTTATATCGCGCACATATTCAAGGCGCAGGGATTTATTTATGCCGTGTGAGATGGAATTTTTTTTTTTACACAATACATCACGCATTCACATCGGCCAGCAGATCGCAGCCATTTCGGCGCATATCCTACTTTTCACGGCCTATTATTCCAAGTCACACGGGTATTTTGGTAGACATTTTTTTTTATCTATGCCTATACAATTTTGCCAGGAAAGACCCTTTTGTCAATCGTGGGATCTTTAACGTGCACAC
>NC_090247.1:51318729-51323729 GCF_037325665.1 Littorina saxatilis
TTGTCACGATACTCATAATTTTATTTAAATCGCAGAAATTATCAAGATGGAAAATCAGGTCAAGGACCTCACTCATGGACACCGTCACGCTCCATGCCGACTATTTCCAATGAAAGCCACGCAAATGATCTCGACGGGTAGCAGCATCTTGTCGCCTTGACCAGAGAGAGATGGTTATCGAAAACTCAACGCTCGGCTCTCTTTAATCTTCTTGACATATTTGAGCATTTTCAGTTGCGGGTACATCCTCTTCGCGCTTGATATCAACTGGCAGCGCCCTCCCATGCGAAGACTCCAAATGACCATATCATGATTGGCTGGGAGCAAGAGAAATTCAACTGTTACGCCCACACAGCAAAGTCATTAGAGGTATGTTCCCGGGTTTTACCCCGACTTGAGATGAGATACACAGGTATATGCGGGGTATCAGCCATCTGCACTTATGGCAGAATGACCGAAGTCTTGTATATACGTACGTGCCACTGTGGTGACACAGGGGTGGGACATGGATACTGTCTCTGGGTCTGCATATGAAGTTGACCCGTGTTCGTCCCGGCCCGGTTTCGAACTCGCGACCCTAGAATCACAAGTCCAGTGCTGGGAGCGCGTGAGAACATAAATGTAAAGGCCCGGTCACACAGCCCAAAAGTCGCGAAAACGCATGAATCACGCATACAGTTTGGTTGTGCGTGCTTGTCGGTCGAGAATTGGACCATTTTCGCTGATTTACGCGATGAAAATCACCGATGAATTGCGCAAGAACTACGGAAAGATCACGCAAAAATCACTAACAAACCACGCACTACAGCAAAGGTCCACGAAAAACCACGTAGAATCTGCGCACTATCACTGATGAACTGCGTATGAATCGCGCATGATTCGCGCATGAACTGCGCAAGGAATGCGCGGCAGCGCGCACGTCCGTTTCGCGCATATATAAACTGACTAGATGAATACCCGCTTCGTCGGGTAGCCGGCTTCGCCGGGAAGAAGTAGAGCCGAATACCGCATATATATATATATACGACTTGTGTCTGTCTGTCTGTGTGTGTGTGTGTGTGTGTGTGTGTGTGTGTGTGTGTGTGTGTGTGTGTGTGTGTGTGTGTGTGTGTGTGTGTGTGTGTTCGCGATGCACGGCCAAAGTTCTCGATGGATCTGCTTCAAAGTTCTCGATGGATCTGCTTCACATTTGGTGGGCATATTCAGGAACACCCCGGACACAACCTGGTCGATGAGAATTTTCAACACGTGCTCTCAGCGCGCAGCGCTGAACCGAGTTTGGTTTTTCTGTTCATCTGCCCAGATGCATTCACAGTAACTCTTCCTTATCTTCTCCAGTGTTTTGCGTTTATCTCCCTTCCTTCGTGTGGCGTCAATCCATATTCCCGTTACTATTTTTAGAAGGTCACTGTCCACAACGCTCAATCCATATTCCCGTTACTATTTTTAGAAGGTCACTGTCCACAACGCTCCTTATCTTCTCCAGTGTTTTACGCGTTTATCTCCCTTCCTTCGTGTGGCGTCAATCGCGTATGGTGCGCCACTCACCTGGCGAAGCCGGCGTACGGTGCGCCACTCCCGGCATTCGGCTCTACTTCTTCCCGGCGAAGCCGGCGACCCGGCGAAGCGGGTATTCATCTAGTATATATATATATATAGATGCAACCGCGGCGCCTTGGAATTCCCGTTTCAACAGTCGCGAACGATCACTGATATTCCACGCCTATTTCGCGCATTGTTCGCGTAAGAACTACGCAAACTACGCAGAAATTACGTAAAACAGCGCAATACTGCGTAAACTCTTACGCGAAGCCGAGTTTTGAGCTGCTCAAAACCTGGAATCGCGTATAGCGCCGACCCGGCGAACATCGGCGGACAACTACGGAGGTTCCACGTCAGACAAACTGATGAAATGCGCAAATCGCGCATGTATCGCGTAAGGATCGAATTTCGTGCGTGATTCTTGCGTTTACGCGACTTTTGGGCTGTGTGACCGGGCCTTAAGCTAAATATATTGGGACCACTAGGTGTCACACAAAAAGCGTGTGAGACAAGCTACAGGGATTACTATACTGTCTCCACAATTGTGTCACACAAAAAGCGCGGGAGACAAGCTATAGGGATTACTATACTGTCGCCACAATCGTGTCACACAAAAAGCGTTTGAGACAAGCTATAGGGATTACTATACTGTCGCCACAATCGTGTCACACAAAAAGCGTGTGAGACAAGCTATAGGGATTACTATGCTGTCGCCACAATCGTGTCACACAAAAAGCGTGTGAGACAAGCTATAGGGATTACTATACTGTCGCCACAATCGTGTCACACAAAAAGCGTTTGAGACAAGCTATAGGGATTACTATACTGTCGCCACAATCGTGTCACACAAAAAGCGTGTGAGACAAGCTATAGGGATTACTATACTGTCGCCACAATCGTGTCACACAAAAAGCGTTTGAGACAAACTATAGGGATTACTATACTGTCGCCACAATCGTGTCACTCAAAAAACGCGTGAGACAAGCTATAGGGAACACTACTGTCTCCACAGTCATGTTTTTTTGGTTTTTGTTGTTTTATTTTTTTAGCGAATAACCTCATCATGTCCTAAATACTTACTGTAATGACTGTGGACATAAGTTTAGAATAGTTAGTTAGTCAGTCACACGTCGTGTCACGAAAGCTACTTTAGAGCTTCGGATCCCTCTTGGTTAATTGGACATCCATTATAAAGTACACCGTGCCCGAAACACGATGATGTATTACATACACGCTATGTTATTATACAATACACACATTCCAACATTTAAAAAAAAGCGTATTATCAAAACATATTCCTGTTTAACATTGCATGCTGCTGCACCTTGGGCCTTAGTTTAATATTGATTTCAATTTCATTTTCATATCATGAGGGAGAAAACGTGATGTGGTGCTGAAGACTTGTTGTTGCACAAGTGGAAAGGTATGGAACCGTAAAATCACTAGCAAACGCCCAGTATCTAGCAAACGCCCACACCCCACTTTTGGCCAAAAATTGTGCAGAGGGGTTACAACCTACCAAAAGCCCAACCCGGTTTAAAAAAAAAAATTGTTTTAAGACAGTCGGCCTCCTTTATGAGATGCTCCAGAAGCTGAGAGTGGAGACGTCAGTGAAGACGATGATGTTGACTTCGAAGGACTAGAATGAGCCCATGATCATCAACCCTACCTGATCTCCAAACAAGAGAAGAAACTGTGTTTGTGCTGACGTTATTCTGAGAATTAGAAGAATCAAGGTGACTTGTGTTCTTTTTTTTCTTTTTCTTTTCTTTTTTCTATCACAGAACGTTGATCTTTATTTGTGTACAAACAAACGGTGTGTTTATTTTTTTTAATTAAAATTGCATACATCACATGGTTGTACATGTATCACTTTTTTTTTCTCGTGAAAATGTGATGACACTTCATTGTGCAAAGGGATGTATATACCTAGCAAACGCCCACCCCCTACTTTTACCCGAAATCTGTGCGGAGGGGGGAGGGGGGGGGGGAGACGTTTGCTAGGGATTTTAGGGTACATTTATCATATCGCGATGACTATTTTGGACCTTGGACCTTAAATCTTAATTTTATTTTCATCTTTAAAGCAATAATTCTAATGGCCCAAAGCACGTGTAGCTAAGTGTTGGATGGTGTTACAATTAATACGCGCGTACATTATTGTTAAAATGGGTCAGCAGCTAATTAAGACAGCAGATCACGTGTCATTGTGTGCAGGTAATCAACCCTCTGCCGATAATTCCATCTGTGTATGAATCTCACGTTATCTGGAATTAAATTTTCCCAAAACAAGGCATCAGAAATTTAATTAGCATTCATACTTCACGCGATGTCGCAAAAAAAACCAAAATACACATTACAAAATCTTCGCCGCAACGACATATTTAAATTAACATGAGCTACCAATTTGGCCTTTTTAAAGATTATTGATACAATGTATAGAATCTGCCCTCTGGGTGCCATCGAACATAAAAACAGCCATAATCCAATCCCCGTTTGCTCTTTTCAAACCAAGTGTGAAGAAACCGCGATTGAAAGAGGGAACTCATCTCCGCAGGAGATCCAATTCTGTGCGGATCTACACAGTGAAGACAGCCTTCCAAAATCTATAGCTATGTCCTTTGATAATCATTCCCGACTGACAGACAGAGGCAACTAAGATTTTATCGTCTGGTCCTTTGAAACGATTATAACAGATTCAATGCACGATAATAATAGCAATCTGAACATACTGAGAATTTGTGGCACCTTTGACTTCTGACGCTGTGAAGACAGCTCCCCCATGCGAAGTCTTCAGTAGATAAGTATCTGATTGGTCCAGAAATGCGCGACAAAAGAAAGGGACGCTACTGTGTTGAAACGTCAGATTACACATTCATGACATTTTGGTGGTGCTATCTTTAGCTCGTATAGCCAGACCTCCGCTTGCACTACCTTGAGATAGAAAATCATTCACAGAATTCACACCCATTGTATCTATAAACTCAAGTTACATGACTGAGATGACAAAAACCCGACCATTAAACTTTGAAGCGCTAACAGCATAAATTCGAGCGAGAGCATGGTGTACTGCCCACAAGTTTCAATAATCGACTATTCTGAAGAGAGTAAATATAGATCATTGATTAATTTGCGAGCCTGATCATCACAAGGACGTTGCTGGCATTTATTTTCTTCGGCGAATTTGCGGCCGAAATGGCTGTAAAAGTTTCGGCAGTTTTCCGAAGTAAAAGGCAGTCCCTGAAGTCGTCTTTCCTTCACCGCGAAACAAAAATCGATAGATTTGCCGAAATGGTGGCAAAGAATTTGGTAAATTTGGGGAAAAAAGTGGTCGTTATGGGTATATGTGGTCGCTTTCAAGAGGTGGTCGCAAAGGCGGGTTCGACTGTAGTACAAGATAATCGTGTCGATCGACACACTGGACATTTTCAACGGCTAGAGCTCATCCCATCTATGCT